>NC_143012.1:167718092-168028592 GCF_055824585.1 Amblyomma mixtum
GCTATGTTATCATGCGCAATGTGCAGCACACATTTCTGAGTGATGAAAAAACTTATCTATGGTGCGCCATTAGGACTGGCGTCCCTCATTAGGCCTAACACTATCCCGATACCTGCAAGCAGGATCTGTGCCAACATGCCGACGCCATTAGAACCAACAGGTCTGACACCGACAGGTCCATCACCAACAGGCCCGACAGGCCCATCACCAACAGGCCCGACAGGCCCATCACCAACAGGCCCAAATTACGGGTTCCTTCAGCCTTCAGACCGATAGGCTGAAGGAATTTTTGACTGGGGTGTTTATATTTTAAAGGAAAGGAGCCAATAAAAGGAACGAAAACACTAAGGAAAACACACACTAGGCACGCGTAAAACACAACAGATAAAAAGGAGAGAGTTCACCGGCTACAGAGCGTCCCAGGTGGTACGGGAATGCCTTGCAGGTAGCACAGACGCGGGTTCGCGAGTTGCGATGCGTCGCTGGCGTTGCGTTCAGGGAGGCGGTGGTAGAGAGCCAGGAGATGAGGAACGGAGCTGGATACGGGAGACGCTGACGAACTCCTGTCAGCCGCCCCCAAGAACTGGGCAGCTGCAGCAGAAAAACTGTAGCCAGGTTCTGTCGACGGCGTTCCGCAACACCGTAGGCTTGTGCAGCCTATCCGAGGAAGCCTTGGCTGCTGCCTCTTCCAACCTCGAAATGGATGCAGTAGGCCTGCGTCGTTGATTCAGGGAGGTCCACGGCAGCACAGACCCGAAGTCTGACGGCTGCCACCTCCACGCTTGATGAGGCTTAATGGTCTTGCGTCGGTGATCCAAGGGAAGCCACCGGCAGCTCGGGCCCAACATCCTACAGCTTCCGCTTCCACGCTTGAACGACCAGACTTGTGCTACGGTGTCTTCCTCAACACATCGGTTTGCTGACACGTAGCCTTACGCTCCTCGTGCCTGCCTCGCGCACACCACTCGCACGCGCAACGCGGGGCTGGCACGCACGGCGCTCCGATGTCTGACGCACCACTGTCGACACGCCACGTTCCATTAATCCCTCGACAGTGTGGTGTGCACATCCCATATGCCCCCCCTTTCGGAAAAGTTTTTTCGCAGGAAAAACTGCCGTTGGTGCACACAACACTTATGTTTATGTAGTGAACATACAAGTTTCGCTGAAGTCCACGAAGGCACTGTACACGCTCACACACATGGAAACGCGCACACAGTTTTCATGGAGTCAAACACTATACATCTAGCAAACGCAAAATGAAAACTATACAAAACATCAGAGATAAACTTTAAACACGTCTATACCATACAAGTGAATATGTACACACTGGACAATCCAGAACCTGAGAACGAAAGAAGAAGAAAACAAGGCACAACCTCTACTACAATGTATTTGCACAGATTACAAACACCGGATAGTAGCACTGTATGTACAGCCTTTGTCAAAAGTTTGGAGCCCAGGGGGTTTTCTTTTAAGCCGCACTGTGTCGTTCTTAATGGATCTCTAGCGTTCCAAATTTCCCAGTCATGAGAAGATTTCGGGTACTGCCTCCTGCAATAGGTATAACTTTCATGAATGCTCCTGGAGTCCCAGTATAAAGCTTGGAAGTGAACCCCCTGGGCTCTAAACTTTTGACAAAGACTGTACATTGGGCATCATCCTCCGTCATTGAATATGTCAGGACGTAATTTAGCTACGGGCCTTGATTTCTTTCAATTAATATTGTCACGTTTTAGTGACGGCAGTCCAGCGGTCAGGAAGACACCAGAAATACTTGCAAACGAAACTCTTTATTAGGGCTGACTTGCGCCCGCTAAAGAACTGAATCACTCGGTGGCGGCGTAAGCAACAAGCGTGCTCGTCAATCGTCGATCTACGAATGTCTGCCGCTGTTGTGAACGTGAATTTCTAACACCGGAACGCTCCCAGTGTTGCGCGTTCGGCCGGTGAGCTACAGAGACGCTCCCCAAGGACGGCGTCCAAGCCGGCGTCTCTCCGAGCCTGCGCGTCGTCATCGTGGAGCGCGTTGTGCGTTCGGGCCGGACAGCTATGGGAACGCTACCCGGGTTGGCGTTCAAGCCTTGCCGGCCAATCAGCCAACAGGACGCTCCTGATTGGACGAAAAGGGGCGGGAGTCTGTGCCGACTCTATTTAAGGGCTCCCGTCTCCTGTGTCTGTGTCTTTTTCCTTTTGAGATACATCGTGCCATGTATCGTGCTTCTCGCTACTTGTAAATATGTAAATACATATACCTTTTTTTTCACGCTGCTCATTAACCCCCGTCTCTTCATTGCTCCGGCTGGTCGGCGACAGCGGACCCGCGTCCCGACGGCAACTGAGAGCCCGCGTCTCAACAACTGGATGGCAGCGCTGGGATCGAAGTCAGCTCTTCGCATCGCCTAGCAGCGTTCGCAGTTGCAAGAGCTCCCACGTTGGTGGACCCCATGATCGTGGCTCTGTGAGTGTCCGACCTTTCTTCCCTGATGTATTAAGCATGAAATGCTTTTAGCTCCCGTTGTCGGCAGTGTGGTGACGTCACGCCGAGACCAGAGAGCCATCATCCGGGCACTGAAATCCACTCATCCGGGCACTGAATTCCAGTCATCCGGGCACTGAAATCCACTCATCCGGGCACTGAATTCCAGTCATCCGGGCACTGAAATCCACTCATCCGGGCACTGAATTCCAGTCATCCGGGCACTGAAATCCACTCATCCGGGCACTGAATTCTAGTCATCCGGGCTCTGAAACGAGAACATCCGGGCACCGTACGAGACTTAACGAGATTTAACGAGACTCTCTAAGCCCTCCTACGCGACCGGCATGCAAGCGCCAGTTGGTCTCCAAATGAGACAAAAAATAACTGCTGCCAGTGCCTTCTCAATGTTTATCAAGATATCAGTGGAGCTGTGGGTTTGATAATGCACGGAATTATAATTTCCGATTTCTAATAACGCGTGCAAAAAGCACATAAATGCCACGTTACACTTCGTTGTCATACGTGATCCGGGGGAGAAGCGCTGCGTTCAAAGGGCAAGGCATCGCGCCGAACGGGTGGTGGCGTTCCTCCCTTCCTTTACGGTGCGGTTCGGGTGTCCACCGAGATGGCAGAGAATTACTGCGCCATTTCCTTTCCTCAAAAAACCTTGCGTTCAAATGGCAAGGCATCGCGCTGAACGGGTGGTGGCGTTCCTCCCTTCCTGTACGGTGCGGTTCGGGTGTCCACCGAGATGACATTAGGCCCGTAAACATTTCATGCTTACTCTACTCTCGTTTACGGGAGAGGCAGAGATTTTTTTGCCAGGCTTTTGAATTTAGCGTCAATGCTGGCAGGCTTTCTTTGGCAGTGCTGTGAGTACTGATTGTTGTACGCATTGCTAAGAAGAGATAGGGGACCGGTCGAGTGTCTGAGCGCATCATGGACCTGAAATCTTTGCAAAAGCCGGATCTAATTTTGATCAGCAAAGAATTAGGGGTTGAACTTGGGAAGGCCGTGCGGAAACCGCAAATCATAGAGGCAATAATACCCTGCGGTGCGGACGATGAACAGCTTATCGAGACATGGGAATCGATTAAGGAAAGGAAAGCAGCTGAAGAGAAACGGGAAGCAGCTGAGAAGGAACAGCGCGAGCTGGAACAGAAGCAACGCGATCGCGAGCTTCAGCTTCGAGAGAAGGAGCTCGAGTTAGCACGCCGACAGCAGGAAATTGATCAAAGGAAACTGGACGCGGAGTCGAAAAGAGCCGAAGCCGGCGTCGCTCAGCCATATCCCCCAGCCCAGGAGGAAGGGAAACAATCAAAATTAAAGATTTCATGCAACCCTTCCAGCTAGGCGAGGACATTGGTATTTTTTTGGTGAACTTTGAAAGGACATGCCAAAAAAACAATCTTGGGAAAGATGGGTGGCCACAGCAACTATTGACCCTGTTGCCGTGTAAGGTATCGGACGCGATCGGGAGACTGAGTGCGGAAGAATCGGAGGACTATGAGACCGTGAAGGCAAGCCTCCTAAAGAAGTACCGCCTGTCTGCCGAGGCCTTTCGCCAGCGTTTCAGAAACGCCACTAAGTCTAAAGAAGAATCTTACCTCGAGTTTGGTTATAACTTGAAAACAAACTTAGTGGAATGGTTAAAGAGCGCAGGCGTTCACGCGGACGCAGGGAAGATCGTGGAATGCATGTGTCTAGAGCAGTTTTATGACACAATTCCGGATCGAATGCGTTGGTGGATTCTCGACAGGGCCGAGGTAAACACTGTTGAGAAGGCTGCTGAACTCGCGGAAGAGTATGCGTCACGCCGCGTGTTGCTTGACAGTCGTGGTACAAGCAACAGGTACAAGCAACGGTACCCCGCTAGGCATAGAGCAGACGAAACAGGCGCGAAGCCAGTTTTTAAGAATGCCGGAGCAGTAAAAGGGGACGACCGTCCAAAAGGAGAGGCGGACGCTAAAGTCCGAAGTGATAAAAGGGGGCAGCGCTCCCATCTGTGTGTCAGCGACTAGCCTAGGAACCCCGCTTGGTCAGCTGGGGACACAACCGTTGCTCAGGGAAGTAACGGCAGGGAAGGTTTAAGCCCAGAAGTAGATGTTGCTTTTATAAGTGAGTCAGTTGTTATCTCTCAGGAAGAGAGTAGTGAGCTCACAGGCCAGCGCAGTGAAGGATTCAAAGGAGACGCTCCTTCGATGCGGCTGGTGAGCAATAGTAGCCATTTATTGGAGATGCTTTGCTGTAATCTGAGTGACCGTGAGTCACCTGAGTGCGTCGCTGAAACCCCAGGCCAGAACGCAACGTTAGCCAAAGAGTGTGGTTCAGATAGAGTTGCAGGCCAGGTAGTTAGTTTCATGGGGTCGGATAGCAATCCTCAGGAGAGCAGGCTGCTAGACTCAGCGGAAAGTAAAGTGCAGTCGGCACAATTTGTGGCTACGACGTGCAGTGACTCTTCGAAAGCGCGAGCCGATAGTTTAAATTCAGATGGGAAAGGCGGCTCGATGCTGAGTCAAAAAGCAGATATGGAGGATGAAGGCACCACGATAACAGGAGGTGTGCAAGAAAGAACATCTAGAGCAGTTTCCGGAAAGCGGCCTCGCGCAAGGAGAGCCAAGCCAAGGGGTAGTCCACAGAGAAAGGACAAAGGACGGGCCAAAAACGTCATAAGGGTGAAGGCACGTCGACAATGTGATCGTGCAAGACTTTCACCGCGGCACTCCAGATGCGATAGGCACCGCACGCAGGCCAAATTGACTAGATGGTTTCAAAGAACGCGAAAGCCACCTGCCCCATTGTGGCAACACTGCAGAAGATTTTGCACGAGGAGTGAAACGCGCAGTGGGCCACAAAGAAGCGCGCACTGCTACAGCGTGAAAGAAGGCAGCAGAACGCGCGCCTGGAAAAAAAGGAAAGGAAGGGTGTTCAGGAACTAACAAAGGAAGGCTCCCAGACATTTTTTTCATATTCAATCGTCCTCTCCCTCTCGCATTCAACTTTTCATGTGCTGCTCAGGCGTTGGAGACGCGCGGCCGAGGGCGGAACGAATCATTGTCGCGTGGCGTCTGGAGCTCGCAGGGGTCAGCGCCCACTTAAGAACTTCGGTTTTTGCCGTGTACCGCCTGCTAAAGCTACTGTCGGTCAGCGACCGAGCAGGGCGCGACTGAAGAATAGAAGCGAGTACCTTCCTTGAATCTAAGCATGGTTTTCAAACTGATTGGATCTCGCATTTATACTTCTGTACATTGTCAGTTTGAGGTTTAGTCCTTTCTCACTCTAAAGGAAGCCCTCAAGAAGGATTCCGTGTTAAAGTCCCCGGATTATACAAAACAGTTCATAATCCAGTGTGACGCGAGCAACAGGGGAATGGGTGCGGTGCTTTGCCAGACCGATGATCAAGGGAACGAACACCCAATCCTTTATGTAAGCAGGAAGCTCACTGCCAGGGAAGAAGCATACAGCGCTTCTGAAAAGGAATGCGCGTGCCTGGTGTGGGCGATACAAAAACTTGCCTGCTACGTGTCTGGAACGAAGTTCATCGTACAAACGGACCACTTTCCTCTAACCTGGCTAAAACGCATGTCGGGCAAAAATGGTCGCCTCCTGCGCTGGAGCCTTGCTCTGCAGCAATTCAGCTTCGAGGAAAGGCAAACGCCAACGCAGATGGCTTAAGCCGATGCTTCTGAAAAGAGAAAGGAATAGAATGGATTTGGACGGGCTGCTACTTTTTTTTGCTGTTTTGTGATCTTCTGTTTCTTTTTTTTTCTACTCGCGAAGAAAATAGTCTGTGATGCGACGGTGCACTCGCGATTGAACCTGTCGCCTGTCAGCGAAATTATTGGTAGTATAGAAGCCTGGCAGACCTCTGGGGATATGGAAGGGCATTTGCTGGCTGCTGTTGTGTCCGGTCCAGACCACCTCCCTTCCAGACCTGAAGAGACCGGTTGGCGAGCAGATGACGGCCGGCGGACAAAGACTAAGCCCCGACCTCGGCACTTCGCGAAGTGGCTGCGGACCTCTTCCCTTCGTGCACGATTTTCCGGGCGGGGGCGAGCTGTTGTGAACGTGAATTTCTAACACCGGAACGCTCCCAGTGTTGCGCGTTCGGCCGGTGAGCTACAGAGACGCTCCCCAAGGACGGCATCCAAGCCGGCGTCTCTCCGAGCCTGCGCGTCGTCATCGTGGAGCGCGTTGTGCGTTCGGGCCGGACAGCTACGGGAACGCTACCCGGGTTGGCGTTCAAGCCTTGCCGGCCAATCAGCCAACAGGACGCTCCTGATTGGACGAAAAGGGGCGGGAGTCTGTGCCGACTCTATTTAAGGGCTCCCGTCTCCTGTGTCTCTGTCTTTTTCCTGTTGAGATACATCGTGCCATGTATCGTGCTTCTCGCTACTTGTAAATATGTAAATACATATACCTTTTTTTTCACGCTGCTCCTTAACCCCTGTCTGTTCATTGCTCTGGCTGGTCGGCGACAGCGGACCCGCGTCCCGACGGCAACTGAGAGCCCGCGTCTCAACACCGCTCGTGGCATCGCTCAATTTAAAGCCGGCAAGGAAACTTCCAGATAACAGGTCAGGATCATCTAGAGTAATCTGGAAAAGCCTAGATGCAGCCTTTCATGGCTCCGATCAATCGAGATTAGTCTGGTCGCTTCTCGCGTCACGAACAAAAGTGATAACGACCCTTTCCTGCAGCCTTGAGCGTGAACGAACAAACACTACAATGATACGTGGCATTACCCTCTTCCAAAGAAGCATCGTCTCGATGCTTTAAAATGAAAATAAACACGGAGAATGAAACTTCGAGTCCTTTAGCGTTCATTATATGGCTTCAGGCGTACGACATGTACGACTTCCGGGCGTGTGCGTCGTCGCTGAGATGCTGTCTTTCCGTCGGGGATGACTTCATAGTCCAGGTCACCGATGCGGCGGTGAATCCTATATAGGCCAAAGTAGCCTCGCAGCAACTTTTCACTCAATCCACGGCTACGAATTGGTGTCCATATCCAAACACGATCACTTGGCTTGTAATGCGTGTCTCGTCGCAGATTGTAGCGTCGGGCGTCGGTGTGCTGCTGGTCTTTTATGCGAAGCCGCGCAAGTCTTTGGGCTTCCTCGGCGCGATGAAGGTAGGCGGCGACGTCGAGGTTGTCTTCGTCAGAAACGTGCGGGAGCATTGCGTCGAGTGTTGTCGTGGGCTTCCTGCCGTATACCAGCTGGAATGGGGTAAAGCTGGTTGTCTCCTGGACGGCAGTATTATAAGCGAAGATCACGTAGGGAAGAATGAAGTCCCACGTCTTGTGTTCGGCGTCGATGTACATGGAGAGTATGTCTGCGATGGTCTTGTTCAGACGCTCTGTGAGTCCGTTGGTTTGCGGATGATAGGCGGTATTCCTCCGATGGCTTGTCTTGCTATACTTTTGAAGCCATGTATCATTGTAGTGTTTGTTCGTTCACGCTCAAGGCTGCAAGAAAGGGGGGTAATGCCACGTATCATTGTAGTGTTTGTTCGTTCACGCTCAAGGCTGCAGGAAAGGGTCGTTATCACTTTTGTTCGTGACGCGAGAAGCGACCAGACTAATCTCGATTGATCGGAGCCATCAAAGGCTGCATCTAGGTTTTTGCAGATTGCTCTAGATGATCCTGACCTGTTATCTGGAAGTTCCCTTTCCTGCAGCCTTGATCGTGAACGAACAAACACTACAATGATACGTGGCAATATCTGGATTTGACGGCTCATGGGCCTCTGGTATATTTCGAATTATGACATCGTATAATGGGGTCTCCATGCACTTCACCAGAGCCGTCCCAGTGAAATAAGGGGAAGTGATATAGACATCTGCCTCGGGAACTTCCAAACTACTACCATCAATGAGGAACACCGTAGATCTCGAGCCGGAGAGAGCTGAGTCAGGAACCAGGGCCCTCCGCACAACCACCGCATTGCTTCCCGTGTCCCGTAAAACACGTACAGCTAGGCCACGGAGCTCTCCCTCTAAGACAGGCATGTGTTGTGCGTCTGAAAGACTTTCCCGGACAAGTCCGACCAGCACCTTATCCTCAGCTGGTTCAAGGATACCTGCTGTTTTGTACACCGCTTCAGGCGCAACGCACTCTGGCTGAACGCAACAGGACAACTGGTTTTGATTTTCTTGCTTTCTTGAGCAAGAACTGACCTCATGTCCTGTTTTCCGGCAATAAACGCAATAAAGCTGTTTTGGCTTTGAGCGACAGTCGGCAGCCTTATCTCCTAGACGATTAAAAAACAGGCACCTCACTGGCTGTCTATTTGATGGAGCATCCTTCTCTTTCGGACTGCCCACCTCGAAAATTTCTTTGAACAAAGACAAGTTTCCTTGCCGCTGTGCCTCTAAAAAGTTGTCTGCTGCCTCAGCCATTTTGTCCAGCGTCTTGCATTCTCTTTCTCGCAGGAAAATCGCTAGACGAGTACGGCAGTTCCTGAAGAACTGTTCGGCCACCACCAAGTCACATAGATCATTGTACGTTGTGGCCGTTCCCGACATCTCGGCCCATCGATCGAAAAGACTGAGCAAGCGCGCTGCGTATTGGTTGCCTGTTTCTTTATCAAGTGGCTTACTTTCACGAAACCTTTCGCGATAACCCTCTGCTGTGAACCGAAAATGTTGGAGCAGGGCTAGCTTTGCCTTATCATAATCCATTGAGTCTGCTGAAGACAATCGACTGAAGACACGGAGAGCCTCCCCAGTCAAAGACATAATGAGTGCTGTTGCCCATTTTTCCTTAGGCCAGCTGTGCCCTTCTGCAATACGCTCAAAACGTTTGAGGTATGCATATAAGTCATCCCTGCGATCGTCGAAAGGCGGGATTAACTTGTGTGGGCTAACCGTTGCTGAGGGCCCCGGTGCAGGTTCTCGATTACCCCCCCCAGCTTCTGTTAGCCTTAACTGGAGCTGCAATCTCCGCTCTTCAGCCTCCGCTAGCGATTTTGCATGCTCGCGTTCAGCTTCACGTGCGGCGCGTTGGGCTTCTGCTTGGGCCTTTTCGTTCTCGCGTTCTGCTGCACGTGTAGCGCGTTCGGCTTCACGTGCTGCCCGTTCCTTCTCCTGCTCAGCGGAAACCCACGAACGTACTTCGGCATCTCTCAACCCCATCTTTTCGCCTAATTCAACCAACTCGTTTAGCGTTGCCATCGTCTCTCTTTACAGGCACACGAAAGGAAAAGAAATAAAACACGGCTTCGTCCTGTCGCGCGGACGCCAAATTGTCGCGAATCGGGTGGACGCGTCCCCGACTGGTGAAGGGGAACGCTTTCGCTTGGTTTGGTTTTGTGGGGTTTAACGTCCCAAAGCGACTAAGGCTATGAGAGACGCCGTAGTGGGGGGCTCCGGAAATTTCGACCACCTGGGGTTCTTTAACGTGCACTGACATCGCACAGTACACGGGCCTCTAGAATTTCTCCTCCAAAGAAATTCTAGCCGCCGCGGCCGGGATCGAACCCGCGTCTTTTGGGCCAGCAGCCGAGCACCATAGCCACTGAGCCACCGCGGCGGCAAGGAACACTTTCGCGTGCAAGTTCGGGGAACAAAAGAATCGAATCAAACAAAAACAAAACGAAGCCGTGTTTATATTTTAAAGGAAAGGAGCCAATGAAAGGAACGAAAACAATAAGGAAAACACACACTAGGCACGCGTAAAACACAACAGATAAAAAGGAGAGAGTTCACCGGCTAACAGAGCGTCCCAGGTGGAGCGGGAATGCCTTGCAGGTAGCACAGACGCGGGTTGGCGAGTTGCGATGCGTCGCTGGCGTTGCGTTCACAGAGGCGGTGCTAGACAGCCAGGAGATGAGGAACGGAGCTGGATACCGGAGACGCTGACGACCTCCTGTCAGCCGCCCCCAAGAACTGGGCAGCTGCAGCAGAAGAACTGTAGCCAGGTTCTGTAGACTGCGTTCCGCAAACACCGTAGGCTTGTGCAGCCTATCCAAGGAAGCCTTGGCTGCTGCCTCTTCCGACCTCTAAATGGATGCAGTAGGCCTGCGTCGTTGATTCAGGGAGGTCCACGGCAGCACAGACCCGAAGTCTGACGGCTGCCACCTCCACGCATGATGAGGCTTAATGGTCTTGCGTCGGTGATCCAAGGGAAGTCGTTGGCAGCTCGAACCCAACGTCCGACAGCTGCCACTTCCACGCTTGAACCCGGACTCGATGGTCTTGAGTCGATGATTCAAGGGAAGCCACCGGCAGCTCGGGCCCAACGTCCGACAGCTGCCGCTTCCACGCTTGAACGACCAGACTTGTGCCACGGTGTCTTACTCAATACCTCGGTTTCCTGACACGTAGCCTTACGCTCCTCGTGCCTGCCTCGCGCACACCACTCGCACGCGCACACGCGCAGCGCGGGGCTGGCACGCACGGCGCTCCGATGTCCGACGCACCACTGTCGACACGCCGCGTTCCATAAATCCCTCGACAGCGTGGTGTGCACATCACAGCTGTCCCTAAATATACGTTTCAGGGTCCAGTGCGCTTCTAATTTCACTACTGATTAAGCACATGGTGCCGCCGAGTTGGTCGATAACGCGTATGATCGTTGCATGTCACGTTCTGAACCATTGCGTTAGGCTGGCTTACTTTCTATTAGTATGACGTACTTTCATTAGCTGCCTCCAAAGGCACCTTTTATCCTCACGGAGCCGAGGCCGGCCATTTTTTTCACCGGTTGGCGATCAACTAGCAACGGGCAGAGGAAAAGGGGTCAACTTCGAACTGTGAAGGGCAGCCGGCTTTTGAAAACGACGTCGTTTCTGCGGACCCGTGTATACACGCGTCCGCGGCTAAAGCACAGCATGCAGAGAACGGCAAGAGGGACCCGAAACGCCGAAGCGTAGCCACGACCACGCGCGCTGCCGCGTTCCCCTCCCCATCGTCGTCTGACTGGAAGCATCGGGTCTCAGATCCTAACGAGGGGTCATCCATTTCGCCTCTTTCCAGTTCCGAAAGGTCCGTGTGACAGTTCCCTTTGCAAAAAAGCGACCTTACTAAACCTGCCACAGACCCTTTCAAAGAGGCTAGCAGTGTAGCTACATAAATTAAAAAGAATACCACAAATAATACTTCATCCGTCAGTCGAATTACTAAGGATAGAAGTCAAGAGTAAGCATGACACAGACGAGGCCCTTTAATTGGTGTATTTCATTTGTAGAAACACGTAAAGCGCGAGCAGACAGACTCATAACACGTTCCGAGTTCTACGTGCACTTTGAAATTTGCGTGGCGAAGATGAAAAGCAGAAAACTGCTACACTGGGCGCACACGTCAAAATTCACCATCCACTGTCCCTAACACGCAACTTTGGGAAGCTGCCGGGGAAGAATCGCTGCAGCAACCAGCCGGTCCTTGCGCTACCCTTATAAAAATGGTCTATAGACTTTCTATAGACTTTTTATAGACTCTATAGCCATCCTATAGACTTTTCCTTTTGTCTATAGACAGTCTATAGAAAATCTATGGACTAAAGTCTATAGCTGCTTCAATTTCTTTTTGTCTATAGACGTTCTATAGACTCTCTATAGACTAAGGTCTATAGCCACCTCAATTTCCTTTCGTCTATAGACTGTCTATAGACCCTCTATAGACTAAGGTCTATACCTGCCTCAATTTCCTTTCGTCTATAGACTGTCTATAGACTCTCTATAGACTAAGGTCTATAGCTGCCTCAATTTCCTTTTGTCTATAGACTGTCTATAGACACTTTATAGACTAAAGTCTATAGCTGGCTCAAATTTCCTTTTGTCTATAGACTGTCTATAGACACTTTATAGACTAAAGTGTATAGCTGGCTCAATTTCCTTTTGTCTATAGACGGTCTATAGACTCTCTATAGACTGAAGTCTATAACTACCTCCATTTCCTTTCGTCTATAGACGGTCTATAGACTCGCTATAGCCTAAGGTCTATAGCCGCCTCAATTTCCTTTTGTCTATAGACTGTCTATAGACTAAAGTCTATAATTGCTTCAATTTCCTTTCGTCTATAGACGGTCTATAGACTCGCTATAGACTAAGGTCTATAGCTGCCTCAATTTCCTTTTGTCTATAGACTGTCTATGGACTAAAGTCTATAATTGCTTCAATTTCCTTTCGTCTATAGACTCGCTATAGACTAAGGTCTATAGCTGCCTCAATTTCCTTTTGTCTATAGACTGTCTATAGACTAAAGTCTATAACTGCTTCAGTTTCCTTTCGTCTATAGGCGGTCTATAGACTCCCTATAGACTAAGGTCTATAGCTGCTTCAATTTCCTTTCGTCTATAGACGGTCTATAGACTAAGGTCTATAGCTGCCACAATATCCTTTCGTCTATAGACGGTCTATAGACACTCTATAGAGCAAGGTCTATAGCTGCCTCAATTTCTTTTCGTCTATAGACGGTCTATAGACTCTCTATAGACTACAGTCTACAACTACCTCAATTTCCTTTCCTCTAAGGACTGTACACTATAGATAGCCTACTGCCTATAGACCAGTCTATAACAATCGTAATTTTATCTAACAATGTTCGATACACCGACTTTCGACTAAGTCCAGAACAATGTCAATTTCTTTTTGCATTGCATGTTGAGGGGACCTGCATCTTGTGACCGCAACTATGTCGGGAGTCCCCCACTTCCTTCGCTATTGCGGAAATTAAAAAGTATTGCGTAAGGCTATTACAACACCCTCCTGTATATTGTTTTCAGGAGCATTGACAAGCTCCTTTTCGTTACCATGACGTATATTGTCAATACAATTAGATATTTAATGTCAACAAGTAAGCCGAGGGAAGGCAGCCGTTCTTGAAGTAAGGGCGCCCGCAAACTGTACTACATCGAACGAATACGCTGTCCCTTAAAGGAGTCGCTCTACACAATTCCATTCCATCTTTCGATCGTTACTGTCCAACGCGCTGAAATCAGAAACATTTTATCAGCGGTTCTACATTTCTCTTTAAAACGTCCAGAAGATAAAGGGGGAAATACGGGTGTGAGAATTCAAGGAAGCGCCCATCCCTTAGAAACATCTTAGATTAATCTCAAAGAGCCTGGTCCTCTGTGCGATTAACATCTGCCATTTCTACCTTTGCAGTTTGTATTCACTTGAATAAGTGCTGCGACGCAACAACCACAAAGCCAGTATTTTTTCGTTCCTACCCTTGCACCTGTTGCTTCCGAGCCGATGACATGCTGATGTGGCGTATATCAGTTTTCTAAACACGGACAGACGCAAAAAAGACGTTATGCTATGCAACCTTATAATTATTGTTTGAGAATTGTACCACATACTATTCGGTGGGAGATGCGGCGCGTATACCGACAAGAAGTTAGATTTCGGTTCTGTTTTCACGAAAACAATAAGATTTTTAGAGGGTGAGAGAAGAATTTAAGCTTATAAACCAATTGCCTTCTGTGGTCTTGGATATCAGATCAAGCTGCACACGGCAAGAGTGCGAGCGATAAAGATACGACCGTGAAATGGATTTCTGTTTCACGTTTTACCCATTTTACCGCGACTCCGCGAGACGGCGGAAAATCAAGCGGGCTGCAAATAACCCTGTGCGTGGCTGCATCAATGGCGTTGGCGTGTGTTTCGCGGATCACGTTTTCTTCAAAATCCAGCTTCATCGTCCGCTTACGGTAAGTCTACACGTTTATATTTTATTCATTTGGTCTCCTAAACCACTCTAAGCAGAGCTGTGTGTGCAGAACAGATTATGTGCGCAGTTACAAACGTCCTATCTTCGTTTCTAAGGCGGAACCATCGGGTTCTCGACTAATGCCGCTTATCTCTGTCCCGCTGTCTTTACTAACGCGCGGAAAGGCAGTCTGTGCGATGCCCTTGATGATAAGCCGCTCCTCGCGAGCTGTCTACTAGATTTTTCGTGTTTCAAGGTAGATGCGCGGCCAGAAATGTCGTTTAGCCTGTGAATGACGGCCGAAATGGAACTGTGTGTTAGTTAGCGCCGTGTGAGCTCAATTTACTTTGCACCTCCGAAAACGTACTTACATGCAGTCTCGTTCAGTGGTGGATTACATTTATTTTCACATGTTTATGTTATCGCCTGTCTGGACCATGGAGTGCTGTTCTTTTTGAGGTGTGCATTGCTTGCTACGTATGGACGCTCGCTCGGTGCGCGTCGTGGACGCCGACGTTTCAGCAAAGGTGTCTTGTAACGCTATAGGCTGGAGCGCGAGACGTTTGTCAAAGTTGTATTCAAGCGGCGCTGGAGGAATGCTTGTAGTGTGATGGGTGAATAAAATTCGTTGCCGGCGCGAATGGCCGGCGTGCTCAAACACCGCGAAGAACCCACGAGCTCCATCCCATCTCCCCTTCGTTGCACACGTATGGATTAGTCCGTGTCTGTCATCAGAGCCGTTGGCCGCCGCCGCTGGCTTGCGGGCACTTGATTTTGAAAGCTGGGTAAAGGTCGATCGGCTCGACAAGAGGTGGCTTACATTTCCTTCCGAGTGGCTCGTTCATGAATCGCGCTCACGCGTGCACAGCTTTCTCGCGTGCACAGATGTGACTCGCCGCTTATTTGCGCCTAAAATTAAATTAATCTATCGTGTTATTATAGCTGCGCCTGTTGAAGGCGTTAATTGTTTCATTGAAATACTTCCTACTTTGAGCACGTTCAATGCTTTCGCTGATTTTTCTAGCAGCGTTGGGTTAGGCTGCCTCCATGCAAAAAACAGACCTCTTTACTGCGCTGTTGGAGTTGCACTTGAAGGAAAAACTAAGTGGATTTCAGACGGTATTTTATCGTGACAGTAATTTGCTGTCTCAACCTCGCGACTGCTTTTGAAACGGCGCAGCTGCAGCCTCTGTGTGCTGTATTAGTTTTCTGAGTAATGAGCGCGGCATGGAAGCGCTGCAACCCGCTTGTTTCTAAGAGCGCGCGCAGATGTACGAGTATGCTGTTCCGTCTTTGTGCTTCAAGTTATAGGCGCAAATCTGTGGTGAACTGGTAGCTTCTTCCTGCTGGTTTTGTATAGCTTGTGCCCGTTTTATAGACCAGTCTATAACAATCGTAATTTTATCTAACAATGTTCGATACACTGACTTTCGACTAAGTCCAGAGCAATGTCAATTTCTTTTTGCATTGCATGTTGAGGGGACCTGCATCTAGTGACCGCAACTATGTCGGGAGTCCCCCACCTCCTTCGCTATTACGGAAATTAAAAAGTATTGCGTAAGGCCATTACAACACCCTCCTGTATATTGTTTTCAGGAGCATTGACAGGCTCATTTTCGTTATACCATGACGTAGATTGTCTATACAATTAGATATTTAATGCCAACAAGTAAGCCGAGGAAAGGCAGCCGTTCATGAAGTAAGGGCGCCCGTACACTCGGCCAAATCTTTAACTGGCTTAGGTGTTGCATCGCTAAATGCACCTTGTAAAAAGGTGCCTTTTGGCTACACTGCTGGCATATTCATGTTGTAATTTGACGCGTGAGATGGCATTTCATAGTTTCTTTTTGTTAATATAATGTTTGAGTGAAGTACTTGCATGTTTAGATCAAAGTTATCAGAAATATTCATCGTCTACCGCTACGAAGGGCCGAAACAAGCGGAATACGCAGCAATGGTTCTGGTGGCGCATTTGCACTAATCTGGGTAAACGACTTGTCCGCCATGAAAGGAGTGGTACTTTACCCAGAGGATGAGGCCATATGGACCAGATCCATTGCTGCGTATGCCGCTTGTTTCAGCTGTTCGTAGCGGCAGACGAATGTTTCTGATAACGTTGATCTAAACACGCAAGTACTGCACTCTAACATTATATGAACAAAAAGGAACCACGAAATGACATTTCACTCGTTAAATTACAGCATGAATATGCCAGCAGTGTAGCCGAAGGGCACCTTTTTTACAAGGTGCATTTAGCGATGCAACACCCGAGCCAGATAAAAATTTCGCCGGGTGTACCAGGCTTAATTCACGCAGGGTATTCTGAAGCGCTTCTTCTATAGCGGTTATAAGAATAAATGCTGCAATATTCTCCTTTTTGGATCCCTCTGTAAGGTGCACTGAATCTGTATTTTATGGAGGTGGCATTCTTAACAGCTCCTTGCGAGTCAATGCAGATATGTGGCACAATTGTTCGAAGTCTTCTGTTACAAATAGTGTAAAAGGATTGCCATAAAGAGATCAGTATTGGCTGTAACAGTATTGCCATACAGAAATCAATATCAATACTGGATTCAGAGTAGAGTGCTCCAGGGATTAGGGGTCTTTGTTACAATGTTTTATTACAACACTTATAATCTGTCGTGTATTTACTGAAATGATTGAGCCGGCGTGATAGCTCAGTGGCTATCATGTTCGTATGGCAAACTGAAAGATTGAAAGTTCGACATGAAAGTTCGTATGGCGACCTGAGGTTCGATTCCGGCCAAGGCGGTCGCATTTTAATAGAAGCAAAATGCTGAAGGCCTCTGTACTCTGCACAGGTGGCCGAAATTATTCCCCAGCCTTTCACTTCAGCGTCTCGTAGCCTGTGTCGCCTTGGGTCTTTGAACCCCATAAAACCAAACCAAAAGATCAAGGTTGCCTTTCTAGAATGGCATAGCCAGGATATGCCTTGCATTGTAAAGCACATGTGTAGAGATGGAATGGGAATTTTTTTTTCAGTTCCTCTTATATTATTTTTTTCCTTTGTGCTGTACAGGTGAACATGCCCGGATGATTTACTGCAGACACAGGCCACAAGAATGCTTCTGACGAACTAGCCGGACTGTTACTTTCAACTTTTATGTTACTGTGGTGCATTCTTATGGTGCATGTATTACATATTCCCAGCCTGGATAGCTTGGAAATAAACTAAATTTGTAAGTATATTGATTGTTTCATGTTTGAACTCTGTCTGGTGACCTTTTTCAATGATTGTGGACAGTCTATAGGCAGTCTATAGATAATGGTCTACTAATAGTTTAGTAGACAGAGGTCTATAGACTGTCTATAGACAAAGGTCTATAGCACTGCCAGGCCACACACCTATGGAATGTTTATAGACAGTCTATAGACATATGTCTACTGGACCAGTAGACTTTTGTCTGTAGACTGTCTATAGACAGTAATCTACAGGATGTCTATGGCCATAAGTCTATAGGTCGTCTATAGTCCGTCTATAGACAAGTGTCTATAGGCGGTCTATAGACAGCTCTATAGGAAATGTATGACCATAAGTCTATAGATCGTCTATGGACTGTCTATAGACCTGTGTCTATAGACTTCCTATAGACCTATAGACTTTCAGTAGACATTTGTCTATAGACTGTCTATAGACAAAAGTCTACTAAAAGTGTATGGCCATAAATCTATAGACTGTCTATAGACCAGTCTAAAGGATTTGTCTATAGACAGTCTATAGACTTCATAGACTAAAGTCTATAGACAGTCTATGGACTGTCTATAGAAATTTTTATAAGGGTACTTACTGCTACTTGCTGCTACTTGCTCCTACATCCATTACGGACCTCTTCGCAGAGGTAATGCTGTTGCTGGCCAGTTGCTGCCTCTTTTTAAGAACACTGCTCCCATTGCGGGGAATTATGCGGGGCTCGTAGTTAACAGCCCGGGCATAATCTGATAAATCCTTCAGGATCTGTTCTTTTTCAGTATATTCCTCTTCCGTGCCCCACCTGAATATGCCAAAATACGCACATCAAATAAACAACTGAACGACAGTTTACAACTGTTTAGCAGTATACGCAAACAAAACTTATTTCTTTAGATTCTTCGAATCCTGTTGCCTCCAATATCCCAGAAGCAGATCAATCCTGTTCTTGGCTGCTTTTTACGTTACGTAGGCATCCGCTCCTGCCGGGGCAAGATGACCGTCCATCGACTTAACTGGGGAGCGAGGCATAGGTCGTGGCTGTAGTGGTGGTAGCTATGCCGCGAGGCATACTATATTGGCGACATGTTGATATTACGAGTGTTAAGAGCGACTGCGAACTTCTCCGCGTGCACCAGCGGCGAGCAGCGAGTTTCCCGATTTGAAATCGACGCTGATGTAGTTGACAGAGCGCCTCTTCAAACCGACGCAAGACCTACGCGTTGGCGGTGTCACGAAGTGTTTATACATGGTCTGTTCTGAAAGTAGTAGGACCCATTTTTTTAAACAAAATTTATTCAAGAGAATAGTACAAACGATTACAATTTTTCAAGGTAGCACC
The DNA here is from genome assembly GCF_055824585.1 of Amblyomma mixtum. Classification (NCBI taxonomy): domain Eukaryota; kingdom Metazoa; phylum Arthropoda; class Arachnida; order Ixodida; family Ixodidae; genus Amblyomma; species Amblyomma mixtum. The sequence continues at coordinate 167,736,784 of NC_143012.1, forward strand.
CTTCAACACCTACACGCTGCTGCCAATGAGTTTTACAGTTTTCGTACGCCTGCAGGAACGCCTGGACCGGAATGCTGTTTAGCTCCCTCGTCACGGCCTGTTGAACCACCTCTACCGATCCGTGATGTTTCCCCTTGAGCGTCGATTTTATTCTCGGGAATGGAAAAAAGTCTGGAGGGGCCAAGTCGAGACTGTAGGGGGGCTGAGGCAGCGTTGCCGCCTTGTGCTGGGCAAAAAAATCGGGGTCCTCATTCACATGATGAAGAAGATCCTACCTGTTGGCCTTTTCCACCTCTGACAACACTCCCGGCACCAACTTTCATTTCATTTCATTTCATTTCATTTATTTTACCCTCAGGGCTTTCGCATTACAGAGGGGGTGGGACAGTGAAGAAAACAATACATAGATCAAAAACAGGGCTATATATACGAACAATATTGAAAGATCCTAGAGACATAGGACGAAAACATTGAGAACAAAAGTACAGGAGTAAAAAGAAATAAATAAAAGGATTACAAAAAAAGAAACCTTATGTAGTCTATACATGAGTAAACAACATATCACAATTGGTCTGATTCTAACAGTGCGAGTAATTTGCTTTTAAAACGCGCAGTGTCGCTAACACAGGTGGCTGTGGGTGAAAGATTATTCCAGTCACGGCATGTTTTAGGGAGGAAAGAATTAGAGCAGGTCACTGTGCGGCAGTGTGGAACAGCTACTTCTTGATTGTGGTCTATGCGAGGCGAGATGAAAGATGGTGCCTTTACACAGATGGCTTTCAGGCAAGGATTGTGATAGTAAATTTTATGGAAGAGGCAAATGCGTGATAGCTTACGGCGAGTGGAGAGTAAGGGGAGTTTAAGATTAGATTTCATTTTTGTTACACTGGCAGTGCGATGGTAGTTTCCAACGATGAAACGGACGCTTCGATTCTGCACGGCCTCGAGTTCATTTGTTAATGTGATGGTGTCAGGATCCCAAATTGAACATGCGTACTCTAGTTTAGGACGAATGAGTGTTGTATATAATAGCATTTTCAATGAAGGTGGAGAGGATGAAAAATTCCTGCGGACGTACCCTAGCATGCGGTTAGCCTTTGAAGTAATGAACCTGATATGAGCTTTCCAAGAAAGGTTAGAACAAACATTAACGCCAAGATGCTTGTAAGACGAGACTGGATTCAGCTGAGTGTCGTTAATAAAATAATCTGGGCTCGTTTGCTGGTTACGGGTTACGCGCATGCATTTGCATTTAGATATGTTTAATTCCATTTTCCACGATTGACACCAGTCATAAGTTTTATTTAAGTCTGTCTGTAGCTGAATAATATCATCAGTGTTATTAATTACTCTGTAAATTACGCAGTCGTCAGCAAACAAGCACATCTTAGATGAAATCTTTAAAGGTAAGTCATTGATGTATATTAGAAATAATAACGGGCCAAGAACCGACCCCTGGGGCACACCTGAATGTACTGGCACTGGTGATGAGTCGTGGTTATTGGCGAAGACGAACTGAGTACGGTTACTAAGAAAGGCACGAATCCAATTGAGTACATTAGGGTCAATGTTAAGTTGGCTCAGTTTTAAAAGTAAAAGAGAATGACTGATTTTATCGAAGGCTTTTGTAAAATCTAAGAATAAGCAATCAGTAATGAGTCCAGAGTCTAAAGAAACATGCAAGTCGTTAGTGAAAATCATTAACTGCGTTTCACACGAGAAGAATTTGCGAAAACCATGCTGTTTCGGAGTAAAGAACTGGTTTGATTCTAGGAAATCAACAAGATGACTAAATATGATGTGCTCTAGAACTTTACATGGAACGGAAGTAAGTGAGATGGGACGATAATTACGTGGATCTTGCGTTTCCCCTGATTTGTGCACTGGGATTACTTTGCCGGTGAGCCAGTCATTAGGAAGGGTGTGATGGTTTAAAGACTGTGAAAAAATACAATGTAGAATAATGGAAGAATATTCTACGGTATTTTTCAAGAATTTAGTACTGAGACCATCGATACCACAAGAGGATGACGTTTTAAGTTGGTTAATAATGCCACGAATTCCTTCTGAGGAGATGACGATGGGATCCATTGGTAGAAAGTGATATTCTATGAGCGAAGGTAGGACGGAAGTGTCGGTGGGGCTAGAGAAGGCTTTGATAAAAGTGCTATTGAGAAGCGATGCGCACAGGTGGTCAGGAACTGGATCCCCATCCGGGGTAAATAGTTGTATGGTGGTATTTTCTTTGCCTTTCACTGTGTTCCAAAACTGCTTCGGGTCATTGCTTAGCATAGCTGGAAGAGTCTGATTAAAGAAGCTAAATTTGGTTGATTTTAATGCCTTTGAATAAGCGACTGCAGCGGCTTTATACGCGGACCACCTGACAGCAGAGTGTGTGAAGCGAGCTGTCCTGAAAAGTCTTTTTTTCTTATTGGAAAGCCTATTAAGATACCTGTTGTACCAGGGTGCAGCACTGTTGCTATATACCTTTTTGATTGGTATGTATTTATTTACGAGGTCAGAAACTTTAGATTTGAAGATCTCCCAGTTACGATGTACGCTACGGACGAGATAAACACTCAAAAATTCATCTAAAAATAAAGACATATTGTTATTAATAGCCTGGAAGTCAGCCTTGCTGTAATCTCTGATGTATTTGAACTGCTTACGTGAGCGGGATAGGGGTAGAGAGAGGTTAAAGTTGATTATCATGTGATCGCTTAACCCAGGCAAATGAATGATAGAAGACACGATGTCTGGAGATGATGTGAGGATGAGATCAAGAAGGGATGAGGCAGTGGCAGTGACACGTGTGGGGAGCTCAATAAGTTGCGATAATCCGAAATCGGAACATATGTGAAGGAAGTGGTTAGAATTGGAACACGAAGAAAGAAAGACTGGACTATCATGATTCCACTCAATGTCTGGGAAGTTGAAATCTCCTAAAAGAAAAATGCTCACATCCGGAAAGCGCACAGAAATTGTATTGAGGCAGTCGTGTAAATCTTCACAGAAACTAATGGGGCTTGACGGTGGTCGATAGCAGACACCAATAACAATTTTCTTAAAACGGAAAGTTATACAGCACCACAAAATTCCTAAACTAGTCACTACGGCAACACGAAAGCATTCAATTCGGTCGTTGACAGCAAGTAAAACACCACCACCTTGCCTTTCATATCTGTCACATCGAAATATGTTGTAATTTTTTTCACAAAAAAATAGTTCACTGTTGAACACGTTATCAGACAGCCATGTCTCTGTTAAGGCATTAATATCAGCGCTACAATCATTTATCAATGCACTCAAGTCATCTCTTTTGGGCAAAAGACTTCTTATGTTAGTAAAAACCACACTCAGACCAATGTTCTCAATGGCAGTACCACCACCCCTGGCGGGCCCCTACGTTCCAGTACCAGCTAGAGTTCGACCAGAGCGAAGGGAGCGCGGAGACTGAATGGGTTCACTGTTAAGAGCAGGTCCAATTTCGAACACTAGGTCAGTTTCCGCATTATATCCATAGCATTTGCCATTGGCAATTAGTTTGTTGTGCCTTAAATTGACTTTTAAATCAAACTCTTTCGCATAGTCAATTAGCCGCTTTCTCGCCTTACGTGTCGCCGCAGAAAAATCTTCACTCATAGATACTTCCTTTTCCTTCAGCATCGATCGCTTTGAGTGCACCTGCACCTTGGTTTTATGCGCGGCGAATTTTACTATCACGGGCCTGGTTTTGTTCTCGTCGAATCTACCGATTCTGTGCGCACGAGCAATGCAGTCACTCGTTAAAGAGAGTTCTAATGTTTCAGCAATTAGGTTAAGAACTTTTTCTTCACATTGCTCGTTAGTCTCGGTAGAGCTATCATAAAATCCATAAAAGATAAGGTTGTCACGCCGTGAGCGGTCCTCGCTATCATCTAAACGAGCACGCAAAGCATGTGTTTCCTTTTGCACAAGTTCAAGTGCTTTACGTGTATCGCAAAGATCCCGTTGCAAGTTTTCAAAACCAGTCGCTACGTTTTCTACAGCCTCGAGACGCTTTCTGATATCGGCAATATCGCGTGTTGCCGCCTGTTGGTCTCGCTTCAACTCGGATAAGTCGTCAGACATTGTAGCCTGGGCTGCTTCTATGCGAATGGACCTTTGACGTATGTCATCCAGGATTTTCGAAATTTCCGGGAGCGAAGCATTTCCACGACCAGGGTTACTTTCTATATCACCACATATCAACAAAAGAAGAACACTGAAGGGTTGCAGCACTGCTTCTGGGCGTGGAAGCACAACTAAACACCGGTCATCAGATTTAAAACATTCATAAGGAAGTTGACTGACCTGCACAAGGAACAGAGGCCAGCGTGACGCCATTGCTGCTGCGGTGCTTCCACGCCCACTGACAACGATGCTCGGGTTGCTCGGTTTTGTTGCCGACGTCAGCGCCGCACTTGTCGTTGTCGATGTTCCTCCGGATGCCTTGTTTGCAGCGAAGTCTCCCAGCGCCACCACTTGATTCAAGCAGACGACGCAACTTGGCAACGAAGAGTTGAAGGCTAGCGCGTCAGGATTGTTGGGAAACAGATCCAAGGACGGGTCTGCGACGACGCTCCCGCAGGCCGGAGCCGATGAAGGGCCATACCGGCAGGGGTCCAAGAAAGCGCCGAGAAACTGCACAAGGAACAGAGGCCAGCGTGAGGCCATTGCTGCTGCGGTGCTTCCACGCCCACTGACAACGATGCTCGGGTTGCTCGGTTTTGTTGCCGACGTCAGCGCCGCACTTGTCGTTGTCGATGTTCCTCCGGATGCCTTGTTTGCAGCGAAGTCTCCCAGCGCCACCACTTGATTCAAGCAGACGACGCAACTTGGCAACGAAGAGTTGAAGGCTAGCGCGTCAGGATTGTTGGGAAACAGATCCAAGGACGGGTCTGCGACGACCCGTTTGCGCACACTTTCCTCATGGATAAGTTTTCTGTCACGATCTCAAAAACTTGGGTTTGAGGAATGCTCAAGTCGTCAGCAATCATTCAGATACTCATTCTACGATCATTGTTAAGTTAATGTTTCACTCGCTACACAGTTTCGTTGGTCTTGCTGGTCGAAGGGCGTCTGGAGCGGTCGTCTTCCTCCACTCTTTGCTTACCTTCTCGGAACAGCTTGTGCCACTCAAAAACACCTCATCTACACATGGAAGCGTCACCGTAGGCCTCCTTAATCATCTTGTGAGTCTCTTTGCCCGTTTTACCTAGATTTACTCAAAATTTGATCGCGTATCGCTGATCCAGTAAACGCTCGATGATTCTGCGTGACGAGACGTTTCGACAGGGGTTAACAGTACAAGCGACCTCCTCTCTTCAACGGCCGAGAGCCGACTGCCGATTTTCTCCACCATTCCCAATATCCCCCTTCAACGATCCTGCGCGCGCAGACCACCTCTCGTCCGCCCGTTCGCCCAGGAAAAAACCAGTCCTACTACTTTCAGAACAGACCCTGTATGGAGCTGTTTGTAGTTGTTGCAAGCGTTCCTAATTCCTGCGAGGATGATCACGCACAGCGGCGAGCAACATCTGCTCATGGTGAACTTCTGTGCGTGCATAAGCTGCCTAGCACAGTGACTAGTGTCCGCGTAGTGAAAGTGATTGCGACCGAAGCGAGTGCTTTTACGTCAAGGCAGTGAAATGTGCACCTTCGAGAGCTCACTACGCACGCCGTTCTTTCCGAATGCTGAAATGAACGTGGCGTTGTGCAGCTAGTCGCATTCGTTGCGATGGTTGCAGTGATCGCGATCGAAGAGTGCACATGACGTTGTTGCTGGCTACGCATTCGTTACCATTTTGTTCGCGATTCGTGTTGGCACTGTGCTTGAGAATTGCCGTGTGTGCGACGTGACGCGACGCGAGCTTGGCTGCACGGCCGTAGGACTATTTTGCGGCGACAACAGCGATGCCGCCATTCTTCTGCGGTTTGGTGCTCCATTCAGTATGTTTTGTGATGATGGGTGCTCGGGTTACGACTCGCCGGAGAAACTGTGTAACTTGTGTGAAAACATCGGTGCAGTGCAAATGTATCTTCGGGAGCGTCATTTCTTTTTATTTCCTGCCGGCTGTGCGCACATTTGCCTTCAATAAACATACCGGCGTGATGAATGGGTAAGTGACACTTCCTCTAGCCATTTCGGTTTAGGTTGTAACAACATTTTATTACGCGATTACAAACAAGAATCATTGCCGCTTTTAAATCACGACTGATTGACAGTGTACAAATCTCTAATATGTGCCAACTCATGTCTGTTTTTATGAGCATTTCAACTGATGGTTTTTTGGTTTTGTGGTGTTTAACGTCCCAAAGCGACTAAGGCTATGAGAGACGCCGTAGTGAAGGGCTCCGGAAATTTCGACCACCTGGGGTTCTTTAACGTGCACTGACATCGCACAGTACACGGGCCTCTAGAATTTCTCCTCCAAAGAAATTCTAGCCGCCGCGGCCGGGATCGAACCCGCGTCTTTTGGGTCAGCAGCCGAGCACCATAGCCACTGAGCCACCGCGGCGGCCATTTCAACTGATGTAGCGCAGAAAAAAAAAGTGTGGCAGCAGCTTACGCAATCAAAACTGTCCACAGAGCAAGTTGAGCATAACGAGTCTTGATGAAAAAGAAGAAAAAAAATAATGAGAAAACCTTTGCCATTGCTTTTTTATCTTTTTTCTTTGCAGTGTTAAGTCAATATTGACAAATCCTTGGCAGTATTCAGTTTAAGTGGGATGTTTGTTTCCACTGCAATCAGAAAAATACAGTGGTCTCGAAGCACCTCATAGGCAATGACAGTGTCTGTTGTTGATTTTGCTCATGGTCCTTTTCGATCCGGGGATCAGTGGTACGAAACTGGATGTGTTCGCAATGCTATTGTTGCAGAATTGCTCGCGAAATTGCTTTATTAGTGTTAAGCGGTTGTTCAGCGGCGCTTTCTCGGTCAGGCGCAGCAGTTTGTTTAACAAGACATTCTCGAAGCTTTGAGAAGATCTCGTCGATGCACTTGCATATGTCTGTCTGCTACCACCTTCATTTGCCTGTGACTGCTTGCTACAGACATGACTACTTGCATACTGCAAAATAAGGCCTCTGGAGCTGGTAAAGCTACGCTAGGAACAAACACGATGGTAACAACATCACTGCACAGGGTAGCAATTTTTGCTCTGTCGTCGTCCCTTAGCACAGTTTCGACATGCCAACTTGCCACCGGTGCACCCCCCAGTACGCTATAATCAAGTCCAGTGAAATTTACATAAAGCAACAACGGGAAAAGAAGCAGGTTGTATAGGCATATCCAGTGCATGCTGTACAGATAGCTTCCTGCCTTATTATAGCCTGGCCCCTCTGTTTATAACCCTTCATCACCCAGCACCTATGGCCCTATTTGTGTTATTGGCATGTGCTGCAAATCACCAAACACACTTCATACTCTTGACCCTGCTAGATTGTTTTGGCCCATTAAGTTGTTTGATTCAAATCGGCAAGCTTTTAGAAGACATTTCTGCAATAGCCAACTTTTTCTTGTTCTTCACGACCTGCACCTTGATTGCAACATCCCCCTATGATGCTTTTCTTCTTTGCTTTGAAAAAGCATGTGGTTCCCATATTTATGTGAGGCTGGTTTTCTCGTGCTTTAACTTGCATCCAGTAGCTCTAAACTGGATCCAAGCTTAAACAGCCAGCCTTCGCAGATTTCCCTTGCCAATTCTTATGTATCTCGCCTTTTCCTGCAATCTAGGACGTTCGCCAAGGCACTCATTTGGGCCTCAGCTTTTTATTACTTGCATTATTACCGTCCCTTCAGTGTTTTGTCACATGCCTTCACTGACAGCCATATGGGGTCTGCCATATTGCAATCAATACCAGGATTTCAGTTCTCCAAAATAACAATTAGCATGCCCTGCGTTGGCCTGTTTGCTAATGTTGCTAGGAATGCACTAATATTGTTTTTATTGTCAGTATTACATTTTGCCAACTTATAAGGCATTCCGATAAAGGTATATTAAGTGTATACTGGTTCAAATACCTAATAATCCTCATACACCCACCCACAACCCATCATATTTACACTCGACGTGTCCTTAGTATCACCGTTTTCCAAGTTGCTTACGTTCAAATCCCCTGTGTGGCATCAGCTTGTGTATTCGAATGGCACATGCCACAAAATCTAACTTAACTAGAATCCTGGAATTAGTTCATACCTGAGGCACTTGTTTTATTCTCTGAGACTATTTTTGAAGGTCCAGTGTAACAGCACTAAAAGTGAATCTTCAAATTTCTGCATGTCATTTAGAAACTGCCGATTTTTTTTACCTGTTTATTGTCACATAACCAACTACTCTGTTCTGAGTCATGGTTCCTTCTGCACTAGTCGCACAAGCAGTGTTGTGCCTCGGTTAGCGCATGCCACTGCATTTCAAGATTCATTTTTGTTTTTGCCACAAAAGGCTGGAATGGCCTTCCAACTCACAGGGCTTACTAACCTCTTGTCCTTTGAGCTAGTCACTGCAGAAATCCATGCAGTAAATGATGATGTTCATCCACTGAATTAGGTAAATACCCCAAGGTGAAGATTTGTGATAAGGGAGTAATTATTAGCATCCACTCAAGTGAAGCCATAAGGCTACAAAGAAGACCTACAAAGTTTTCCTTTGTTGCGGTATGGCTGTACTTGGATGTTAATGGTTAATTACTTCTTATTAGTATAAATTAGTACTGTTCAGGTATAATAAATGTTAAAATAAGTTATTGTAATAAAGCGCTTAGCCACTTGCTCAGCTCATTAAACCAATACAATGCTATCTTATGTGTAAGAACTATACTCACAATCTATTTCGAGTAATATTGGGGCAGATTTACACAACAGTTTTGTCGGACGGTATACAGTTGCATTTAGGCTAACTAGCACACTGCACAAGCTAGGTCTAGCCAGCTAAACTCGTGCACTGAAAAGCTAAGCATGCAGTACTGTGCCTATCTGTGTCAGTCTTTCCTTGGCGCTTCTCTCTTATCGTATCTTCAGCTAAGCAAAACATCGACTTCATAACATGGCTCAGTGAGAATGCTGCAAATGCATACATATGCATGTGACTTTTATATATTCAGGATAGTGTTTACAGGACTGCTGGTTCATCTTAAACACAAAAGCTGTCAACTTAAAGTTGCAGTATAGAGATGCAAGAAACGACAAAAGCCAGCACTGCTTTTCTGTTTTTCTTCGGCATTCTTCGGCCTAACTTTATATTGCCATTTTTCAAATTTGTGTTGCCTGTCAATGCCTCAGTTAATTTCTTTTTTTGAAAGCAGACTGGCAGTGGTATAGGTTTATTTTCCTGAGCATGTTGATAGTCAGTAACTAATAGCACTCTAAAATTCAGCATATGTTAAGTGGTATGAACATCACTTAACAGTTAGCAATGTTCACTTTTTCTTGCTACCTTGGGAAGTGGTCATCGTTACATTCAGCCATTCTACATTTTACTGATCAGTGAAAATAACTTTAGACATTGATTTAAGGCTGTATCAGAGAACATATGCATATATACCTGTCCCATACTTAAACGGCATATTTGTAATTTCATTTTATACCACGGCATCATAGCTCCCTTACTGCAAAATCCAATTTTACAAATTCTACTTGAGGTGTTAGTGTTTGCTCGAGATAACCAGATAATATGGCCATCGTACCTTGTTCTCCTGACTATAAAAGTATTCTTTCTCAGCCTAAGCCGGGAGCCGTGGCCATGTAAACCCTTCATATTGGTTCTTGCATTTACTGCACCTGTAATTCAGTTTACTGGCTCCGACATCTCATTATATTTATATTTATGCTTTGGAGTTGCACAGAGTATATGCCAGCTTGTTTTGTACAAGGCAACAATGACATGGCCTTCAGAAGAACTTCCCATAGTTGTTTTCAACACTGCATTCTGGCTTGTGCAACTGCAATATGAGCTCAGGAAGTAATGCTAAACCACAACTTGATGGCCTGCTGTCACTGTGCAGAACAAAGCCATGCCCTATTAGCCCAGTGATGCACGTCTAAGCGCCTTTGCAGCCACAGAGTGCTATTTCTATGTTGGCTTTAATAATGGCGTGAAAAACAAGACAAAAATAAATCATTATTGTTGCATTTTCACTGTTCTGTGAAGTGCATAACTGCTTTAATTACAACTGTTTTAATGTTCCAATTAGCTGGAAACATAACTTCTCATGTCCATTAGCATTTGTGTTTGACAGCAGTGTTGTGCTAAGTTCTAAATGTTAAACGCATGCACCATTAACACACACCCCCCCACGCGCGCACGCACCTTATATATTGAATGGGTAAGCATGTCTTTTGCAGTAACAGTATAGGGAGCCAAGGAGAAGGCCGTTTACATATTACAGTGACTGTGCAAATTGCTTGGGAAAGGCTGCAAGTGCAATTATTTTTTTCTCTGTCAGCAATGCAAAAACACTGAAGTGTGCTATTTTGAATAACTGACTAAAAATTTTAAGTATGCAATCGTAACTATTTTAAAAAGTGGGATTATGCCAATAGTAATTACGGACGGTTAGCAGCCTGTACTGCAGTGTTGCCCGATCGAGAATTCGCAGTAAGAGTCGCGTCGTCGCAGTGAAATCGACAGGGCAGCGTAACTTTCAGAGCAGGCACCATTATGTTATTTTGGGACCGGAAATCACGGTCCGTTGTGAGAACGTATCGTCGAACGGGGACGCGATGTGACGCGGTTTTCAATCTCTTGGGTAGAAATGATCCAAACACGTATCGTTTTCGAAGGCATCGCTTCAGATGAGCAGACTCGCCTTCGATCTTGCAAAGTTTTGTCGCGAATTGTTTCGCGGCCGTCAGGGTCGTCTGAACCGAGATTCGTGCCGTTCCAGCCCGAATCGCAGCCGACCACACGTCTACCTTCGACGAAAATCCCGCAGCAAAAGAAACGTTGACGCAACGGATATTGTCTTGAATAAGCCGCATTTAATATGGGTAATTTCTACCGCAAGATATCTGCGTGTTTCGCTATAAAGACATGCCTGTACCGCTGCAGGCGATTAGGCGGGCGGCACTGCCGGGAGCGCCAGTCGGAACGTTCGAACCATCCGTCTCGTCCGCCAGCAGCAAAAGTGATCGTACACCATTCCGCCCCACGCCCGAGCGGAGGCTGAAAGCGAGCGGTTCGCTCGCTGGCGGATCCGCCCGAAAAACGATCGTACAACGGCCTTAAACCCGCTCCGCTAAAACTCTCTAGTGGCTCATTCTCCCGTCCGTCCGGCGTTACATCCAGCGCCTTGGGTGACTGATCGACAAGCGCAACAGCCAAAAGGTGACGTCATCTTCGTCGACAGGTGGAGCTGTCGGCGCGGCGGCGTCGAGCGCCGCTTCATCGTCAGTCGGTGTGCGGCACCTAGTGGAGGAGGATGGGTCCCAAGCGGTGCAGCGATTCTGCGCCAGGTGGTTCGTCGAAGTAGCGCGACGAAGGCTTTCGCCTAGCGCACTTTAGGCTGCCAAAGTGACCCCATAGTTTTTTGCATCTGTTTTGGTCTTTGATGCGGAACTACTGCAGTTTCTGACGACAGCTAGGTGGGAATTTTTTTTTTTTGCGCCGAATTCCGCTGCATTTCAAGTAAGGCTGACCGCGCCGGCCGGTATCTCGAACTCCAAAGTTCATGAAATGGCACGCATGCTTTGTGGCCTACCGGCTGTTGTGGCGCGGTTCATGCCATAGCTGCGGTTTCTGACAGTGGCGAGGTGTGTTTTTTTTTTCTTTTTGCTTAATCGCAAGCAATTTCGACTGAGCACGCCGGACGAGACGGCCGGTGTCCCGAAAAGGGCAGTTAGCCAGGGCCCGCCGGCTGTGTTTTCGCATTGACTCTTCAACGGTGAAGAGACGCTTCTTTGTTGTTTCTTACAGTGGCAAGTTGAAAATGCTTTTTTTTTGTCAAACTATACGCTGCTTTGCAAGCACATTAGACATAGCAGGCCGACCTTGCAGGTCGGTTTCAGATAGTGGGGAGTTAGCCAGGGTGCCCTTTTTTCACGCGGTTAGTTTTGCTTTCAGTCTTACGAGGAGGTCGTGGTTTGCTGACACCAATAATTCTTAATTTGTTTTGATTCATTTGTTGGCGGTGGAGCAATTTGTGGCCAACTTGAAAGAATGGCCAAACGCGTCGAAAGCAAGCGTTCTGTGAAAGCCCAGGAGTGCGCTTTTCAAGACTCCCGCATAAAAGAGAACGCGTAGAACTAAAAGGTCTCAAACCAGAAACTTGTGCGTCGAAAATTGCGTCCTCTGCGCTACAGAAAACACGTATTTGACACCCGCATTTGTTCTCAAAATCGCAGGCGACATTCTGTCAGCGTTTCGCTTGGAGACCGTGCTGTGGCCTCCCCTGTATGAAATATTTATGTGGAAGAAGATGCGTAGTCGGCTGTCCATCTAGTTTTTCGCGGGCATGGAATTATATCGGGGAATGTAGGAATGCTTGAAAGTTGCTAGGAGATCTCTATCTTCTGGTATTGTATGTTCCCCATGCGAGGTTCGTAGAAGCATTTTAAAGTTGGTTGTTGACGGAAGGAAAAGCCGCAGTTATTATCTCATATCTCGGTGGACACGTGAACCGCGCCGGAAGGGAACGGAGGAAGGTGGAAGTGAAACGAGAAAGAGGTGCAGTAGTGGAGCCCTCCGTAATTTATTTATTTATTGAAAGTACCTACAGCGCCCATGAGGCATTATTGTAGGGGGTTATCACTATATACAATAACACATGCAAAGAAGATATTGGAAAACATGTCAGCAAGGATAACACAACATATTAAAAGAAGACTAAATGAGTTTACAACTAGTATGAGTGATGGCACAGTGCTGGTATACACACGAGACCTGGAAAAAAAAATACATCACACTATCGCTTCAACAGCACTTTCGAAAACAGGTGCACAAACCACATCATTCGGAAGCTTATTCCAGCCCAGGATTGTGTTAGGGAAAAACGAATACTTAAATACATTAATGCGGCATTGATAACTATTAATCTTTTTCGTGTTATCTAGTCTCTCCAAAATGTAATATAGCTGCTTTAGATAAGTGTGTTTATTATTACCGGTACAATCATTGTAAATACTGTGCAAGAATTTCAGCCTGAAGATTTTTTTTCGGGTGGCTAAAGTCTTCCAACCTATACTGTCGCGAAGTTCGGAGCTCTTTATATGAAAATTAAAATTTTCAGTCACAAACCTTGCAGCGCGTTTCTGTACCCATTCTAACTTGTCAATGAGTGTACCCGTGAAAGGGTCCCATGCTACACATGCATATTCTAATACTGGCCTGACATTTGTTAAATATAATGTTTCTTTTAGTACCTGGGGAGAGCTTTTGAAATTTCGTTGGAAAAGATACAAAAGACGAGAAGATTTGCCAGTTATCATGTCAACATGAGCTGTCCAGTCGAGGGATGCTGTGAGTATAACACCAAGATATTTAACCTTATCAGTTGTTTGGATAGTGCCATGGTTTAAAAGATACGATCCAAGAATTTTCTTTTAGTTTAGTCCACCTGGGGATCTTCAACGCGCAGTGACACCGCACAGCTGCGGGTGCCTTTTCGTTTCGTGTTCGTAATTTCGTCGCTCTGCCGCTTCCACGCGTTATGCCTATTCGCACAGCTTTGATGTAAGGCTTTTAAAAATGACTCCTGCTCGTAATTTACATTTTTCAGATGAAGGTGCCCGGTGGGACCGAGAGCCACTGCTGTATGCCGTGATCCCGTAACAATAAATGTACTCACTACAAGCCTGCAGCAAGCTTAATGACGTGTCATATGGCGACGCCAACTGTATCGGATTATTTTTGTGTTTTTATGCAACGAAATAAATGTTAATTTCACAATGTGCCTGGTGTGTTTTGGAATGCAACTGTTTAACAAAGGCTCTGCACCTGCGTCGGTGGTCGGTCAAGAGAACAGGGAATCTACTTCTGTTCTATTTTACTTCTGTGTTATTTTTCTAGACTGATGGAGGAAAACGCTGCAGAGAATGTTTTCTACATTCGAATCGAAGCGAAAGCACGGACTTTTGCTACGTAGAAGACGACGGCAAGCAGGCAGTGCCACGAGACAGAGCAGATGGAAGTTGATGAAGACGAATCTCTGCAATGCACAGCGTGATAGTGTGGTGCAGTTTAACACGAGGCGTGTTGGCTGCGGCGATAGACTAGTGGTCTCGCTGAGCGGCCGCCCCTTACAAAATGCTTCTTGAGACAATGTGGAAGTTTTTACGAGCAGACTGGTTTTGTTTTGGGCCAGGATGGCCTAGTGTTAGAGAATTATTGAGGCCGAGTGGAAACTCAACGGAAAAGCGGCCACCATGCGAGAGCTGAGCATTCTCAGTGCCAGTTAAATTGTTTCCATGTTGAATTCCTGTTGCAATTAGTGGGCAGGTTCAACATGCCATGTTGAATTTATGTTGGGCACATGAAAGTTCCCTGTAGAAAAGTCACCGCCGTGTCTCTGCTCAGAGAGCTCAACATTGATGCTGTGAACCATCTCGCTATCGGAGGCGTCTGTGAGACGCTGCGTACGCGATGCCGCCGTGGCTATCGGGCGAGTCGGGACACGGCAACAATGGGTCTGCTTTCGTCACACTCCATCGGAGCGAGCAGCAGTGAAGCAAGGATTCTTGCGGCGCGGCCAAATTGTCGGTATCGACGAGTGCGTTGATGGCACATACATCGCCATCGTCGGCCCCTACCTGCCCCCAGCGGAGAAACAGAGGTATTGTTTAGAAACTTGGGAAAAAGCCCACCTAGGCGCAAATGATTTCACGACACAAAAAGAGACGAGGGGACAACGGGGAGGCGCAGAGGTACTAATGCCGGAAATGCTACTACGCTTTCAACGCGATGGTGGTAAGCACAGTTTCGTCAGTGCGAACATAAGGCTCGTATTTTTGAAGGTAGAACGAAATTTATGCGCGCATTGTAATCATTTTACAGGTCTGCGACTCCAGCCTGCGGATCTTGGCGGTTGATCCACGTTTCGCAGGGTCATGCCAGGACGCACTCGTGTGGCGCGGCTCTGCGCTTAGGGAACAGTTCGCTGCCGGTCACCCTATAGAGAGTGGAGACTTTCTTCTTGCTGAGTAATGAATGAAACGTGAAGCGTTGAATAGGGAAAATGGGTCTGGTTACCACAGGTGCCCTAATCCATTTCTGGTGGCCA
Organism: Amblyomma mixtum; assembly: GCF_055824585.1. Classification (NCBI taxonomy): domain Eukaryota; kingdom Metazoa; phylum Arthropoda; class Arachnida; order Ixodida; family Ixodidae; genus Amblyomma; species Amblyomma mixtum. Next base: position 167,752,019 of record NC_143012.1, read on the forward strand.
TGCAGGTAGCAACCGCCGAAAACAACAAACGAGGGCCCATTCAACAAGACCCATGCATCGTCGCGCGCGGCAGTAGAGCGGTGCATCGGCGTTCTGAAGGGTCGTTTCCGATGCCTGCAGCGCTACCGAGCGCAGCACTACTGCCCAGCGCAAGCTGAGGACATTGTGTGGCCGCTTGTACAGCGTAACATTTGTGCTTGGACTCCGAAGAGCCAGCCATGTACTGCCGCCCCGGCCGCAGCGACACAGGAGAGGGAAGCGACGAGGGGGACGGCAACGACGACAGGCAGGTGTGGCACAATCAGCCCTTGGACGTTGGTGCTCTCCCTCGCCAGAGGAGGGTTCTATTTAGGCGGGGGAAGGCCGCGCGAGACCGGCAGATAGCAATGTTCGCTATCGGGCGAAATCAGCACGTTGCACACATTCAGAGTGCCCGTCCTCGTGCCCAGCGCTTTCTCCCTCCCACTTGCCATGCCCTGCAACTCGTCTCTATTAAGCTGTGAGAAGCATACACTCATGTGAGCCGCCGCGGTAACTCAGTGCTTATGGTGCTCGGCTGCCGACCAGAAAGTCGCGGGCTCGATCCTGGCCGCGGCGGTTGAATTTCTTTAGAGCAGAAAATCTAGAGGCCTATGTACTGTGCGATGTCAGTGCACGTTAAACAACCCCAGTTGGTCGAAATTTGCGGAGCCCTCCACTCTTAGTCGCTTTGGGACGTTAAACCCCATTAACTAAACTAAACTAAGCATACACTCATGTGGACCCATCTTGTTGACAGTGTGTGCCTAGGTAGCGAGACACAGAGTGCAGGCACTTCTGTGGACACGTTCCGTGCCCTGCAACTCATCTCCATTAAGCCATGAGAGGCATGCACTCTTGTGGACACATCTTGTTCACAGTGTGTGCCTAGGTAGCAAGACAGTGCTGTCGCATGCACTTCTGTGGACACGTGCCATTCCCTGCAACTCGACTGCATTAAGCCGTGAGGCATACACTCATGTGGACCAATCTTGTTGACAGTGTGTGCCTACGCAGCGAGACACACAGTGCAGGCACTTCTGTGGACACGTTCCGTGCCCTGCAACTCATCTCCATTAAGCCATGAGAGGCATAGAGTCATGTAGACCCATCTTGTCTACAGTGTGTAGCTAGGCAGCGAGACACTGATAGTGCATGCACTTCTCTGGACACGTGCCATGCCTTGCAACTTGTTTCCATTAAGCCGCGAGAGGCATACACTCACGTGACCCCATATTATTGACAGTGTGTGCTTAATTAGCTAGGCACTGATGGTGCATGCACTTCTGTAAACACGTTCCTGCCCTGGAAATCGTCTCCATTAAGCCGTGAGAGGCATACACTCTCGTGGACACATCTTGTTGACAGTGTGTGCGTAGGCAGCGAGACACTGATAGTGCATGCACTTCTGTGGACACGTGCCATGCCTTGCAACTTGTTTCCATTAAGCCGCGAGAGGCATACACTCACGTGGCCCCATATTATTGACAGCGTGTGCTTAATTAGCTAGACACTGATGGTGCATGCACTTTTGTAGACACGTTCCTGCCCTGGAACTCGTCTCCATAAAGCCGTGAGAGGCATACACTCTTGTGGACACATCTTGTTGACAATATGTTTCGAGGCAAGCGAGACACTGATGTTGCACGCACTTCTGTGGACACGTGCCATGTCCTGCAAGTCGGCTCTATTAAGCCGTCACAAGCCCTGAGTTGTCTAAAACCAGCCTGTGGTTCAAATCTGTGATAAAAGGAGCATTAACTGCTGTCAGCAGTGTGCTCGGATGCCTGAGTGGAACTTACGCTGTAGCATCGAAAGTTGTGTTAGAGAAGATATAAAATTGTGCTGTCACTTAGCATACAAGGTCTGTGCATTTAAGAGTAGAGTTGATCGTATTGAGTAGTTAGTAATGGTGGAGTATACGTGTAAACGAACTGTAGACAATGTGTACATCATGAAAAAAGAAACTACTTTGTCGTGAAAACAATACATGCAGTGAGAGGTCATTTCGGACATTATATATGCCAGTCTTCCTTCCAGAAACTGGTGTTGGACCTTTTCTATATTACACGAAGTATGGACTATTCCCCCCTGGTGACCTCATGGGATGATGCGAAAACAGAGGACTGATTGTATACAGGATTTCGATCATCAATGAGCAGTCGAATGCATTGTGGAGGCTCGCAAACAATTCTTACGATGCATAAATATGGGAATCATTCATACTTGTCGTTGAGCGTTTGAGCTTTAAGTTTTCATGCTCAAAAACAACACTAAACGAACGCGCGACAAAAGTGTCTCTTTAAGACGGAAAGCAATAACATGAAACGTTCACCTCAGGGATGCCTCCTCCGCCTAAAACATGAAATAGCCGATAAATAACTTACCATAACAAAAAAAAACATTACATGAACTAGGAACAAGCAGGAAGCTATAAAAAATTAAACTACTCAGTATGTATGCTTTGCCACCATCGAACGTAAATACAACAAAACAAATGTAACGAAAATAGCGCACCGTATCACTGTGTTGTATCCTTGAGGCGCATGCAGGAGCTGCTCAAAGGATGCAGCTATTGTGTCGAGGTCTTGGCGAATCCCTCCAAGCTCCTCTTTGTGCTGCGATAAAAAGCAACAATGCCCTCAGTACCAGTATACACACGACTGGACTTTCTGCTTCAAGGTAAAATATTCGTAATCTGACACTGTAAACGAACATGAGGTTCAGCTTCACAGTGTTTATGAAGTCATCACCTAAAGTGTGCACTGCTTGACGTCAGGTAATACTGGTATTGCATTTCTGTTTGCCTATACAGTGTTCCTTACTGGAGCTATTCGTTTCAGTAGCCCATTTGTACTGCGGTTTTCTTTGCATTCTGCACAAAAAAATAACTTTTATTTGTCACGGCCACGATGCACCGAGTACAACCTTGCAACATGCGTGCACAAATCATTACACGAACAGCATTCGGCACAAAATTTCATGCTTAGGCAGGTGTTTACACATCTCATTTGGTGCTGTGACTCAAAAGAAGGCACCCAAATGTGCAGGAGGGAACTATGCAATGCCCTTGCCAGCCGGAATTCCAGCAGACAGTTATCCCAGACCTTCCACCCACATAACCGTTAATGTGTTCCATAAGCAATTTTACCTGTTGTTCAGTTTTTTGTCATCATTTTGCGGTGTGCCACCGCTTATGGTTCGCAAGTACCTTCTCTGTATGCGCAAACCGGCTAACATCTTTCGTAGTGTGTTTAAATGGAGCGCAACTGTTTATCAAGAATGCCACACGATACAAACAGCTCATTGCGTGAGGGCTGTAGGAGAAGTATGAAAAGGTCTGTTTAAATTCTACGTGAAACCTGTTAATCCATCTTACAATGACACAGCAGTGAGGACATGCAGTGCTTCTTCGGATGCTGCCAAACAAGGACGAGTGGCCTTTGCCATTGGACGCTGTCTGTCTGTTTCCTGTACAATTATTATTGAACTCAACTTGCACTTCAACCACAGGTAACGACATCATGTACAGCCGCGCTCAATATGAAAGGGAACACGCGAGCGCGTGGCCTGCGCTCCGCGCACCGACGCTGCAGCCGACATCCAACGGCCACGGAAAGCTCGCGCGCATGCGCGCTGAGAGGGAAGGGTGTGGTCTCTGCAGTGTCGTCTGCTAGCGCTCACACAGCGCGCTGCCTGCTACTTCTGCCTATGCGTGCGTGGCCAGCAGCTGAGGGAATTCAAACCATCTGTCTCGTCGCCGCGTGTACTCCGTTCGGCGCGACGCCGCGTCGAGGCACCAACACTTGTCAGCACGGAACAGAGCTTCAAAAAATTACAGGATTGCCCCACGTGATGAAAACTGCCAAAAACTACCACAAAGAACAGAAATGATGTGTTTATTTCAGTTGGCCCCAGTGTAATACAGCGAATAAGGGAAGGGGATGAGGGGCTCGTTATAAATATGAGAGAAGCCAACAGCCAGAGAAACCAAGGGGCATAGGGGATTTTTTAATATATTGTTACGGGGAAATACTATTTACATTTATTTACAAGCCGCAGGTGAATAATTCCTAGCCGGGAGCACCAGCGCGAACAAGAAGCACCATCAACCTCTTCTTCTTCGTTCGTCCCTTTCACGCGGGAGTCCACTTCGTCTTCCACTTCCACTGCGTCGTAACATGACCCCCGGCGGCACAAGCGCCGTCCCGGTGCTAGGCCGATGAGAGAGGAGCTGCGTGATAGGGCTTGAGGCGCGTAACGTGAACAATATCGGTGGATGGTCGACATGATGAGGACGCAAGTGTATGAGGTGCAACTTCATACGTGACGTCGGTGACCTGACGCACAACGCGATAAGGACCATGGTAGGGGACAAAAGTTTCTCAGAAAGACCGACGCGGCGGGAAGGGGACCACAGAAGAACGAGCGACCCCGGCTCGTAAGTGACATGGCGATGGTGATGATCATACAGAGACTTCTGTGCTTGCTGGGACGCTTGTAGCCGAGTACGGGCGATTTGGCGAGCGTCTGCAGCTTGAGCAATGGCGTCACGGGCATAGGCGGTGACTGGACGGTCAGCAGATGGGACGAGTGTATCCAAAGGCAGGACGGCGTGTCTCCCGTACAAGAGATAAAAAGGAGAGTAACCAGTTGTGTCATGCCGCGAGGTGTTGTAAGCGAACGTGACGTAGGGCAAGGCGAGATCCCAGTCTTTGTGGTCGGGGGAGACGTACATAGACAACATGTCTGTCAATGTTCGGTTCAAACGCTCGGTTAGCCCGTTGGTCTGCGGGTGGTATGCTGTGGCAATCTTATGCTTGGTAGAACATGAACGTAGGATGTCGTCAACAACTCTGGACAGGAAATAGCGTCCGCGGTCTGTGAGTAACTGACGAGGGGCACCATGTTGCAGAATGAGATTGTGCAAAAGAAAGTCTGCCACATCGGTCGCGCAGCTCGTAGGCAATGCACGGGTGATCGCATACCGAGTCGCATAGTCTGTGGCTACCGCGATCCACCTATTTCCGGAGTCCGAGGTCGGGAATGGCCCAAGGAGGTCGAGCCCTACACGGTGGAACGGTTCCACAGGCACGTCTATAGGATGCAGAAGACCAGGAGGTGGTACCGAAGGCTTCTTCCTGCGCTGACAGAGGTCGCAAGTGGTGACGTAATGCCGGACTGTACGGTATAATCCAGGCCAAAAGAAACGGCGCCGTATCCGGTCGTAAGTTCGTGCGACACCAAGGTGGCCAGCGGCAGGCAGGTCATGGAGTTCTGCAATTATAGAAGACCGCAGCTGCTGGGGAATGACTAGAAGGAGGGAGGGCCCGTCAGGACGGAAGTTGCGGCGATAGAGGATGTCATTTTCGGTAACGAAGAGCTGCAGGGACCGCTTCGAGCTTCCAGAGCTGAGGCCTTCGATGATGGTTTGCAAATATGGGTCTTTGCGCTGCTCCTCGGCGATGTTGTGTAGATCAGAAATGCCAAACAGGGAAGGGATATCGTCAGTGTCACTGAGAGCAGGTGGCTCGACAGGGTACCGAGACAGGCAATCAGCGTCTTGGTGGAGACATCCAGACTTGTACACGACAGTGTACGAATACTCCTGAAGGCGTAGCGCCCAGCGGCCAAGACGCCCGGAAGGGTCTTTCAGCGAGGACAGCCAGCAAAGGGCATGGTGATCCGTGACAACAGAAAAAGCACGCCCGAACAAGTATGGCCGGAATTTAGCTACAGCCCAAACCAGGGCGAGGCACTCACGTTCGGTGATGGAGTAATTTCGCTCAGCAGGTGACAGCAGGCGGCTAGCATACGCAACCACGCGGTGTGGGCCCCGGGAGCGTTGAGCCAGCACGGCTCCGATCCCGTAGCCACAGGCGTCCGTGCGGAGTTCAGTTGAGGCCGCGGGATCGAAATGTGCAAGAATCGGGGATGATGTCAGCAGGCGGACAAGCGTGGAAAATGCACGTTGTTGATCAGTGCCCCAGGTAAAGTCTGTGTCGGTCTTCAGGAGGTCAGTGAGGGGACGAGCGATAAGAGCAAAATCTTGAATAAAACGGCGGAAGTAGGAACACAGCCCAAGAAAACTGCGCACGTCTTTCTGGGAATGTGGACGAGGGAAGTGTTGCACCGCTGCAATTTTAGCTGGATCAGGACGTACACCGGAGGCGTCGACGAGATGTCCAAGAATGGTGAGTTGGCGGTGGCCGAATCGGCATTTGGACGAGTTGAGCTGTAGCCCAGCCGTACGAAAGACAGTCAGGATACTCCTGAGACGCTCAATGTGCGAGGCAAATGTGGGCGAGAAGACAACAACATCGTCAAGGTAGCACATACACGTTGTCCACTTAAATCCGCGAAGTAGTGAGTCCATCATCCGTTCGAAAGTAGCTGGTGCATTACAAAGTCCGAACGGCATGACTTTGAACTGGTATAAACCATCAGGCGTGATAAAAGCTGTTTTTTCGCGGTCCTGCTCGTCAACGGTGATTTGCCAATAACCGGAACGAAGATCAATGGAAGAAAAGTATTGAGATCCGTGGAGGCAGTCGAGAGCGTCATCGATCCTAGGGAGCGGGTATACGTCTCTTCTTGTGATGCGGTTCAGGTGGCGATAGTCGACGCAGAAACGCCAACTGCCGTCTTTCTTTTTAACAAGGACGACTGGAGAGGCCCAAGGACTGGACGACGGTTCGATAATGTCCTTAGTGAGCATCTTTTCGACTTCCTGTTGTATCACTTGGCGGTCGGAACTGGACACCCTATAAGGCCGGCGGTGCAGAGGAGCGGCGTCACCGGTGTTGATACGATGCTTCACAATAGTCGTACGAGCCAAAGGGCGGTCATTGAAATCAAATATGTCCTGAAAAGATGCCAGAAGATGGGTAAGCGCCTCTGCTTGGTCAGAAGAGAGATCGGAAGCGATCATATTGGCGAAGTGGTCAGGTCTCGAAAGAGCTGTGACATGATCGTCCGGAGAGGACGATACACAGTTTGTGACTGCGGAGATCAGGTAGTCGTCGGTAGGGGACACCGTGGCGAGGCACATGCCTTGAGGAAGCGTCTGGACGTGCATGCTGAAGTTGAGAACAGGTAGACATGCGCTGTTTGCCGAGACTGTAACAACTGTATGGGCAAGGGCAACATTCTTCGTGACGGGCAAATCAAGGACAGGAGTGATGATATACTGGCCGGTAGGAAGAGGTGGAACAGATTTAAACAATACGTAAGTAGCGGCTTCAGGTGGCAACCGGATGAACTCGGCAGTACAGAGACGGTGCACAACTGGGGCAGGTGGGTCAGAGAGGAACGGCAGGTCCAACTCAACCACACTTGTAGCACAGTCAATAAGGGCTGCGTGCTCACCAAGGAAATCAAGGCCGAGTATGATGTCATGAGGGCACTGATTCAGAACGGTAAAGAGTTCCACTGCGTCGTAACAATATTTATTTATTTTGTTGTTCGGTTTAGAATATTGCTGAACATGTTATCGCTTAAAGCTAATTGATTAGAAAAGCAGAAAAAAACAACCACATGCCGCCGTTGGGATCCGAACCCACGACCTCCGAATTACGCGTCCGGTGCTCTACCGCTGAGCTACGGCAATGGCTGTTAAATCTGCTTTTGGGGGTATTTATGTTTACAAAATAACCTAACCTTGAGAGTGTACATCAGCGCCACCCACGTTCTTAAGCGGCGGACGTAGCACGTCCTGAGTTACCGCTGATGTGACGTAGAACGTCATCGAACGGAATACGAAGAGCATGAGTAACGCGTTAATGGAGCAAAGTTAGCGGGACCACTTCATCTCAATACAACAAAAAACGATATAGAAAGATATTCAACATCATGCGTAGCGGTTTTCGTGTCCTATTCTTGTTTCACTCTCAACTGCAACGCAATTTGCAACACTCTCTTCGGCGGGTACCCTGTACGATGCTTGCAAAATGCAGGACTGTGATCCAGCCGAATTGCGTGGTCTTCTGCTGGCGTCTTGCTGCTGCTTGCGCCGAGCTTCTTTGGTTCTACTTGAAGTTTTCGTTCCTTATCAGTAGCGAGTCACGTCGCCACCTGTGGCAATGACAGCGCTAACGCTCTCTGGCATCGACTTAAATAGTGCCTCAGTAAACGAAGTGTCTTCTGTCATTCGCTCCAACTCGGCGTTCGGTGACCACAGATTTTCGCTGGACGGCCGTGAAGGGAACGGGTTTAAAATGAACGTTTCATGCAGCCCCACACGATTTCTATGAGATTTAGATCGGGCGATTGCGGTAGCCAGCTCAGGACTTGAATTATGCGCTCCTCGAGCAGATTTTTCGCTTTCCTTGAGGTATGTATAAGCGAATGGGCCTGCTGGAAACAGGCCGTCAAGGAGATAGAGTATTATCACGTCATCCACAATGACACAATAGCTGCTGACTGTGAGGGTGCCCTCTATACGGACGAGGTGTCCAAGGCCGCCCTTTGAAACAAGACCCCACACGCTCACAGCTGAGCGGCCTGTGGCTGCTACGCGCTGGATAAATTCTGGCTGGTAACTGAAACAAACAATAAAATGGGTTCTGTCATCACATTTTCGACAATGTATACCATTTTCAAACCTCTAAATATGTTAATAGCTATGCTACGGGTATATTTTCGTGACAAACTGCTAATTCTAGCGAAAGAAATTGAACTGAAATGCTGCTTACAACAAACAGAGATGATGGTAAGAAGGTTTTTAAATACACGTAACAATATTTAACGCTATACTATTTTTTCAAAGCGTTTAAAACGTTTTAGGAAAGCCGCGGAATGCATCAAAGCAGAGTAAGTCATCATGCACTACAACATGCAGGCCATTATAAAAACGCCCTACCGGCAATTTTCAGGTCGCCATACCCGGCTTCTCTGGTCCCACTTCGTCGTAAATGTTTGGTTTATATGTGTTTAGCGTCCCAACGCGACTCAGGCTATGAGGGACGCCGTAGTGAAGGGCTCTGGAAATTTCGACCACCTGGTTTATGAGGGACGCCGTATTGAAGGGCTCTGGAAATTTCGACCACCTGGGGTTCTTTAACGTGCACTGACATCGCACAGTACACGGGCCTCTAGAATTACGCCTCCTTCGAAATTCAGCCGCCGCGGCCGGGATCGAACCCGCGTCTTTCGGGGCAGCAGCCGAGCGCCGTAACCACTCAGCCACCGCGGCGGGGCTGGTCGTAAATGTGCTCTCGTCAGAAAACACGACGAGTTTCCCGTGGTCACTGGTCCACGTTTCATGCTCTCGCGCAAATTGCAGGCTTTTAGTCTTGCTTGCTTCTCGCAGAAGTGGCTTCTTACAAGCCACCTGGCTTCGAAGGCCTGCTTCTGAAAGGCGACTCTTTACTTTCACACAAGAAATGTTGAGCCCGATGCTGTCACGTATCTCCTTGGAGCTCGTTCCAGGGTATACTGCTGCTGCCGCTACGATATATCTCTGTCCTCTTCAAGAGTTGTGGCTCGAGGTCGCCTCCTGTGCGGCGCATCTTTTATGGCTCCTTCTTTTTTGAACGCCTGGATTATTCTATTAACCGTTTTCAACAGCCGTCCTGTGATTCTAGCGATCGCCCGCTGGCTGTACTGTTTAAAGCACAGGTGAATAATCTTCTGCCTTTCTTCGGTCGGCACCGCAGCCATTTTTGATCTTGTTCGTCCACTTACACAAAACACACTAATTTTTTTCGCACCGCACGTTCTGTGTCGAGTAGGAAGTGTGAAACACTACAATACTGTTTTTCAATGCCCCGATAAGCGTGCGCTATGCTGCACTATGCCTACACGACTTCTGACTGTCGCTATTAAATTGCAATTTTTCGGTTCTCATCACACCTGTTCCTAATTACATATATTCACCACTGTGATCATTGCTCTCTGAAAAAAAATGGCTGAGGCTTAGCTTAGGTTAAGCCTAGTCAGATGCGAAGCATATTGTCGCCGAGTTGTATATCGAGCACGCCGCTTGGCTAGACGTTTTTCACGCTCTTCATCAGTCTGTAGCACGCCGCAACTTTTGCTTCTCATTCCAACGAGCAGCCCTGTCTCCAGGAGGCATCTCTATCCCGTGTACGCCTAGCAGAGGCAGGCGCACCCCCTTGTATACCGCCGCTCCAGCATCACGTGTTCACTACAGCGCACCTAGCGGCAGAAGCAGGAAACACATTGGTCGCGACGCCTCGCGCGACGGCGCGAGCTGGGGCCCCGTTTCTCCTATGTCGTTACGTCACGCATCACGTGGTCCTCCTTGGTCGCGACGCCTCGCGCGACGGCGCGAGCTGGGCCCCCGTTTCTCATCTGGTGTGACGTCACGCACCACGTGGTCATCCTTGGTCACGACACCTCGCGCGACGGCGCGAGTTGGGCCCCCGTTTTTCATCTGCTGTGACGTCACGCATCACGTGGTATGACATGGAGGTCACAAAAGGTCAATGGTAACGACACCGCCGCGCTCGAGGAGCTGGGTTCGGCTATTTCAGTATGCTTCGCATAATAAAACCTGACACTTACGCTTCCCTCGCTTGCTGTGGCGATAAAGGGCGCCCGCCTCTTGTGCGCAAACGGTTGGCCAATAATGTTCAGGAGCCGACCCCGGGGCCCCGCCAACCGGCCACCGCCAGCACCCGTGCGATCAGCATCACCACAACTATTTCAAACGAGCGGCGGCATCACTGAGCGGTGACACATGTACACCCGGTGGCAAACTAAGTCGGGGCACGCGAGAACCGGTCAGATTCAGATAAAACTGCACCGCCCCGCCGTGTGACGTTGCACTTCTGGTGTCGAGACATCACAGTGCGCGTGCGCGTCCTTTCATGCTCGCAGCTGCGTATTTTTTCTCGCTTGCATCGGGCTAGCTGATTACATGCAGCTTTTGGCGGTAGGCATCACTTTCTCTATTTCCTACGTCAAACGCGTAGTTCGGGGTGGAAGGAGGAAAAGAAGACCCAGAAGTGGTAGCGAGGGAGTTCGCTACTGCGCGCTCGCCTTCTCGCCACCGTTTGCCCTTCGAAGCAGGAATAATGGAAGTTTTGTTGTGCAGTCTTCCTTGTGCGTATCCTTAGACACGTCCTGTAATAATGTGACGAGTCGATTGTGCCGCTCTGTCTCTGGTACAATTCTCGGAAGAGGGATGTCTGCATGCTCGCTTGTGAAGGTTACACCTGGTGAAGGTGACTTGGTCAATACATGTCTTCTTTCTCGTTCTTTTAAGCGATTATACAACTGGGCAAGCGGGATGTTGTGGCTTCTCAGGAGGCATATGAAGAATTGCATGTTGTTTTCGTATTGAAAATCAGTGAAGCAGTCAAGTGGCCCCTGATTTCAGACATCGTTTGCAAGACGCAAAACGCCGTGTATATTGTATGATACCTAGTCTTCTATGTAAATTGACGCAAACGTCTTTACAAAGTGGCAAAAAAGATGTTCCACATAGTCAACGTGTTCTTCTCGGCGATTTGAAGGTGCAAAAAGAACAGAACTACATTGAAGGCTGAGCAAATTCTTGTACAGTGCTCGGGGCAAGACTGATCTGACAGCCACCACCCCAGCATAGAACAGAAAAAAAAACCTAAACTCAGTCGCCTTCCAGCTCTCAAATTCTGCTACGCTCCTTGTCTTCCACACAAATTCACTTGGAACATATGCAGCAAATGCAACATTTTGAGCTGACAACTTCCACCTCTTCTGAGGTCTGAGGCGCACATGCAGACTCGCATAGCGAGAGATGCAGCAATTTCTTGGTGGCTCCGAGACAGAGAAGCTACATATAATCAAGAGGAGCAGTGTTGACACAGTCGATCGGAAGTGTTAATTCTGAAGTCTCGTTATGGTGATCCGGGTCAGTTTGCTGCCGAAAGGAATCATCTGTCCGTAATACTGGACTTTTTGAAGAGAAAACAAGCCGCCTGTTTACGTATGCACCTTCCGCAATGCACTTTGTGCACCCAGAATAGGCCATGTGGGGCTTAATGCCAAACACGAAAGAACGTGCTGGTGCGTCAGAAATGAAGCTTTTCACAGACATCTGGAATATTTTCCCCTTCATGTCCATCCAACGTGACATCAGGTGCTTTAGTTCGGCCACAAATGGTCCCAAGAAATCTTTAGCCGAAGCTGGCTTTGACGGCCCAGCAAGGACTCTAAAAACAAAAAGGGATATCTTCTCAAACTCAACAATCCTCCACTGAATAGCTCAAAGCTACATTCTAGAGCTTTTCGAAATAGGGAGTCCATCAATGTTAAAAGAAATGGTGATTTATGTGATTTTGGGAGCTGCCTGACCATGAATGAGGCTCAACTGATGCTCGAAACCAAAATGGCAGTAGCTACCAGGGGGCATCTCAGTTACTTGCGAGGTACGGTGTGTGTCGCAGGGTGTTTTCAGCAAAGTGCGATTATCGCTCGGAAGAGTAGCTGGGTCCAGTGGGTTAGAGTTTACAGCCTCTAACAGCGACATCAAAGAACTGTGCGGTATATTCTCATCAAGAGCTCAACGCCTTAAAGCTGCAAACCCGTCACTAGATTCGGCAGATGAATCTGTATTCGCGCAATCAGCCTCAGAAACATGGTAACTTATAAGCGGCGATGCAGGAAACCTCTAGGAGCATATTTCTGGAGGCCTATTTGTCATGGAGGACGTTGTGTGCCTGAGATCAGATGCATGTGACAGCTCAACATCGATGTGACCAGTATCCAAGCTGTCACAATTAGAGGCATTGTCACAGTCATCGGAAGAATCTAGATCATGTTGAGCTGGATCCAGCATTTATACTCCTCTGCGCTATTATGGCACGGTCGCCTAATGCTTTCAATGGTCTCCTTCGTCAACTTGTATGCCTTCTTGCGTATATGCAACTTTTCCTTGTACTTAGGCACGATGACCTGCGAGTGAAGGGCGTGCGTTACCAAAAGGCTCCGAAACGTCAACGGGGTTAGTTTTTTTACATTTCTATAAAATTTTAATTAACTGCTTATTGACTCCAGGCAATAAATTCTTTTGATATTCAATTCACAGTTTATATATTTTTGTGTCGAGTTTCAATTTACAATTGCCCACCGTATTCCAATTAGCTGTTTGTTAACTCAACTCGATAGACCGGCAATTAATATTTAGTTGCATGTTTATAAATTTTGAGTTACATTTAGTTGCATGTTTATTAACTGTCAACTCATATTTAATTGATCTGCAGTTCACATTTAATTGACAGTTTATTGATAATGTAAATACATGCAGTCGAGAGTTTATTAACTCTCAGTTCACATTTTGTTGTGTGTTTATTAGTTCTCAATTCATATTTATTTGAAATGTAGTTCACACTTCATTGACTGTTTATTGACAGATGTAATTGCGTGCAGTCGAGATTTTATTAAATCTCAGTTCGCATTTTGTTGCGCGGTTGTTGCCTCTCAATTCATATTTAATTTCTTGGGAGTTAACATTTAATTGCCTGTTTATTACTTCTAATTTTTATTTAATTGACCTACAGTTACAGTTAAATGACTGTTTATTGATAGACCTAAATACACTCAGTCGAGAGTTTATTAGGTGTTTATAAATTGTTCTGAGTTACATAGTGCATCCCCTATATGCATGCGCTGTGCTGAAAATCACAGTACAGTGGTACTTTTGCAAAAAAGGAAATTCACAAAATTTGTTGGTATTATGTGCACACCTCTGCTCAAGATCACTTGCTGTGCAAATTTCACACAGCATTCATGCCCACAAAGAGTTTTTTTTCCGCGACTATACACTTGCTGATTGAGCACATCTTACAAGCATAGCGAGTGAAATCTAGAAAGGTAAGCAAGAAACATTACAACAAACTGCATCTGTAATAAATTACTAAAAAGTTTCCAATGAGGCAAACAAAGAATACAAGGAATGGACAAAGATGTAAAGGAAAATCACATATCAGTTAGCAGCCACAACCATAAAAGCATTTTTTTATAGAACTCTGTAATATCAGTCAGAAATAAATGGAACAAAAAACGTGACCCTTCATGTTCTACCATATTTCGTAAACATTTCGGGCAGCAAAAGCCATTCCATACACCGAAGTGCACATGTGGTACCATTTTAAATCTGAAAGGCGCGAGGGAAATCATTTGCACATACCATGACAACACAAACAGCACATGATTGGGAAGAATGTCCACAGTGTATGATATTGAAGACTTGCTCACGAGATTGGGTACCGCAAGATTTATTGCAATTTTATGTAGGATGCAATTGATACATTTAGCTCACATTTAGACCTTAACCCCCAAATGTAGCACTATATTTGGTTTGAGCATTTGTACATCTTTCACATCACGTCACCTGAACATCACGTGAAATAAAACAGGTCAGGCAAAAACTGATACGGAACGGTTATCCAGCCCAAATACTACGATCACAGGAACGACGTGCCTCTGCTTTGAAAATCCAAACTGTGGCATGCGCAAAGAAACAGGTGCCGATACCTTATGCCCACAGCGTGAGTGAAAATATTTGCTTGCATCTTTTCAGAATATGACGTTCAAGTGGCCCACGTTCCTTCATGCAAACTTCGGCAACGACTCTTGCTAGTCAAGGACCCTCTTGACCTCGATATCTATTCAGGTGTGATCTACAAATTCCCTGTCGTGATTGTGACATCGGAGAAACAGGAAAATTCAAGACAAGGCTCAAGCAGCACCAAAATGACGTCGCCAAAAGAAAAACTAACTAAACGCTTTAGCGCAACATCATCAGGAAACTGGCCATACCATCGATTGGGACGCAGCATGTGTGATTGCAAACGAAAAATTATTGCCAAAACGCCTTCGCATAGAATCGGTGTACATTCAATCAACGCACCACACGATTAACCGGACCCGCGGCAATCTCCCAGAGCTACACCTCGCACCCTTCGAAAAATTACCCATATATAGCTCCCCTACCCGTCCTTCGCTTCAATGTGATCAAGGCAACCATACAGGCGCCGAAATGTCAATTGCTTTTGTTTTCTGTGCATCAATGGCGAGTGTATGTTTTCTTTGACAAATCAGCATGAATTTCCCTCGCCAGACGGGATTCCGTCTAACCCTAGACTTCGTCTGAAACAAAGTGCACATCGTTGGCTTGGCATCGCTATCTGTGGATTCTGCCAAACTGTGAACTACCTGAATAGCTTTTCCTGAGCAAACTTCCAATTAAATATAGCACTTCCAATATTTCCCTCGCTTTATTACTGCTTTACTTTGTTTTTACTTACTGCTGCTACTCTAGCACCACCTGTCGGATATGGTCCCATGCTCACTACTCATCCTCACTGAAATTAACGTTGTGGCAGTGGTGTATCTCGATGGCCACCGAAAATTCCAATGGAGAGTGGCTCAGTGGGTATTGCCACCTAGTCTTACCAGGTGGCGCATACGAAGTAGGGCGACGACGACGAAGTAGGGCTCGCGCCGTGTGGAGTCTGCCGCTGTTGTTGCCCCAGCTTGCCTGGCCTTCCCTTTCGTGCCTGCTAATAAAGCCGCCCTTCGTCAGCAAGTACGTTACAGTCTGGTGGAGGTGCTGGGTACCCGTGAGCCCATGCAAGAGACCCCTCCAGGCAGCCGTCGAGCCAGCCCTGTACCGCTTGATACCCCGGTACATCGCTTCAGCCGGAGGATCCAGGGACTGCCATCGGAGGTTGGACCATTAGAAAGCGGCGCCATGGCGACAGCCGCTCTTCCTCCTCTGCAAACCGCTGCTGCCGCGCCATCGCACTACACCTTGCAGACTCCGCGGATTCCCAAGACGTTCCGTGGGGAACTTTTTGAGGATGTGGAGGACTGGCTCCTTCACTTTGAACGCTAGCTGCGTTTAACCAATGGGACGACGCAGCCAAACTCCGGAACGTTTACTTAAGCCTCGAGGATAGTGCTCGCACCTGGTTTGAGAACCGAGAGGACGTTCTAATCTCGTGGCATGAGTTCCGTCGTCGGCTGCTGGAGACCTACACAAGCGCTGATCGTCGCGAACGAGCTGAGCGTGCGCTACAATCCCGCATCCAGCTGCCGAACGAAAGCGTTCAGATGTACGTCGAGGACATGACGCGCCTCTTTAGAAGAGCTGATCCGGCCATGCCAGAAGAAAAGAAAGTCCGGCATTTGATGCGTGGCGTCAAAGAACAGCTCTTTACAGGCCTCGTGCGCAGCCCACCATCGACCGTCGCTGCATTCCTTGCCGAGGCCGCGACGATGGAAAAGGTTCTTCAACAACGTTCTGCGACTTACAACCGGCCCTTGCATGCTGCTGCAGTCACCGAATCGTTTGCCACCGCCGGGAGCCACCCTGACGATTTGCGCGAACTGATTCGCACCATCGTGCGTGAAGAGGTCCTCAAGTTTTGCAGCCCTTCGCAGTCTGCACTTGGCTCGATTTCCGCTCTTGTTCGCGAGGAGGTGCAACAGGCGTTCAGGGGTCCTGCCGTCGAAACACCACTTCTGCCGGGAGACTACAGCCGCCCCACCTATGCCGAAGTTGCGAGACGCCCGGCTGCAGCTTCGCCACCGCCGATTCCAGTAACGCCTCCTGCACCGCTGTCCCCAGTTCCACCAGTCCCGTAATTCGACGATCGCCGAGCGCACTTGCGGAAGGCCGATGTCTGGCGCACATCTGACAACCGGCCACTCTGTTTTCACTGCGGAGAACCAGGCCATCTCTACCGCAATTGCTCTTATCGACGCCTCGGTCTGCAGGGATTTCGAGCCGATTCGCCCAGACCCCGGTTTGGCCACCGGCCTCCAGCCATTGAAGACTTCCTCGCGGAACAGCGACTTTCAGCCCGTGCGCCGCATCAGCCGCGCTCATCTTCTCCGAGACGCTCTTCCCCGAACCCGCACAGCTCCTCGCGAGCAGTACAGGGTCGCTCGCCGAGCCCTCGCCGGGAAAAATGAGACCAGCGACCTTCGGGGGCGAGGTCGCTGGGAGTCGCAGCGCTGAAGACCTCCCGCCGCCGCCGCTACGCTCCGACCGTGAACAGATAGCACCGTCATCTGACCGAGACAGCTGCGTTTCCTTGGACATACCTGTTCTTCTCGACGGTCACAGAGTCAGTGCATTAGTGGACACCGGGGCCGACTATTCAATTATGAGTGTTAAATTGGCGACTCTTCTAAAAAAAGTGCTTACGCCTTGTTCTGTAGTGCATCTCCGTACTGCCGGTGGTCATCTCCTTACTCCAAAGGGTATTTGCACGGCTCGCGTTCAGATTCAGGGATCTACGTTCGTCGTCAGTTGTGTAGTTCTGTGCAATTGCTCCCGTACTCTCTCCCGCGCCGAGAGCAATTACTCCACGCCTGAAAAAGAATGTCTTGCGGTCGTGTGGGCCACCATGAAGTTTCGCCCTTATCTTTACGGCCGCCCATTCAAAGTGGTCACCGATCACCACTGCCTATGCTGGCTGGCAAATTTTCGAGACCCATCTGGACGCCTGGCACGCTGGAGCTTACAGCTCCAGGAATTTGACATTACTATTGTCTACAAGTCCGGCGGCAGACGCGAAGACGCCGACACACTGTCGCGTGCACCAGTTGATGCTGCCGACGCAGCGCCCGATGACGACAGCGGCTTCCTTGGTACTCTCACCGCCTCCGGCCTACTGACTCGGCAGAGGGCGGACTAGGACCTTCGCCCTCTCATTGACGCCCTTGAAGGTAGTGATACGGCTATACCTCGCCACTTCTCTCGACGTCTTGGCTCCTTCTGTTTGCGGCAAGGTCTCTTGTACAAGAAGAACTGGAGAGGCAACGATAGACCTTACCTTCTAGTCATTCCAGCCGACCTCCGGTCTGACGTTCTTTTCGCCTGCCACCATGAGCCCACGTCTGGCCACTTGGGCTTTTCACGTACGCTCGCCAGAGTGCGGAACATGTATTACTGGCCTGGACTTTCTGCTGATGTCAAACGATACGTTAAAAGCTGCCGAGAATGCCAGCGGCGGAAAACGCCCCCACTTAAGCCGGCGGGTTTTCTCAAGCCCGTTACTGCCCCTCGCGCTCCGTTCGACCAGATCGGCATGGACCTCCTCGGCCCTTTCCCCTTGTCGCAGGGCGGCAATAAGTGGATCATAGTTTCTACCGACTATTTGACTCGCTACGCCGAGACCAAGGCGATCCCTCGTGGCACAGCTTCAGAAGTCGCAGAGTTTTTCATGCAAAACATCGTCCTGCGACATGGCGCTCCTTCGCACGTGATTACAGACAGAGGGACGGCGTTTACAGCGCAGCTAATCGACCACATCTTTCGGCTGAGCTGCACAACACATCGCAAGACCACGGCCTACCATCCGCAGAGCAATGGATTGACCGAACGATTAAACAGGACCCTTGCGGACATGTTGTCCATGTACGTAGATGTCCAACACAAAACTTGGGATGAGGTCCTGCCGTATGTCACCTTTGCCTACAACACCGCCCTGCAGGAAACTACGCGCTTCTCCCCGTTTCGCCTTGTGTACGGACGCGAAGTCCAGAGCATGCTTGATGCCATGCTCCCGTGCCCAGAGGATGACCAACTCGCCCCAGACGCCCAACAGTTTGCCCAACGTGCTGAAGAAGCCCGTCAGCTGGCCCGCGTGCACATCGGGCAACAGCAGAGCTCGGATGCGCGCCGTTACAACCTTCGCCACCGACAGGTTGACTACAAACCCGGTGACCAAGTCTGGGTGTGGACTCCTGTTCGTCGCCAAGGCTTGTGTGAGAAACTGCTCTCCCGCTATTTTGGCCCTTACAGAGTGGTACGGCGTGTGAGTGAGGTTAACTATGAAGTGGTTCCGGACGGTGCTGCGCAACCGCGACGCCGACAGCCCGACTCTGACATTGTGCACGTTGTGCGGCTTAAGCCGTACTATACACGGTGACGCAACCGTGCTGATGTTTTCGCGCGCTTCAGTTGCGGCAGTTTGCTTGTTTTTTTTTGTTTATTTTTTGTTTCACCCTTACGTCGAAAGCGACAGCGCTCTTTTTTTTTCTTCATAAGGAGGGAATAATGCCACCTAGTCTCACCAGGTGGCGCATACGAAGTAGGGCGACGACGACGAAGTAGGGCTCGCGCCGTGTGGAGTCTGTCGCTGTTGTTGCCGCAGTTTGCCTGGCCTTCCCTTTCGTGCCTGCTAATAAAGCCCCCCTTCGTCAGCAAGTACGTTACAGTATTGAGATTGGCCGTGTGATGGGTATAAACACACATGTGTAAACTAAAGGAGAGTCTGCCATGTCATCCACAATGAGAAAATCATGAGGCATGGATGCCTGCTATTCCTGCTTGCATGCAGCCTACATTAATTTTAGCTGTCCTCACCATTTATAAGGACTCAAAATCTCATTCTTGAAGTCTGCATACAAGTACGCCTAATGGCACCAACATTCAGTGCGCTGTGAAGCAAGTAAAACATTTTTTTACAGAATGAATACTACTTCCTGTAGTAAACTGCAAGGCTAGTCTTCTTATATACTTTCGCACAGCTTACTCCGCTTACATCATGCAGTTATTTGAGGACTGAAACATATCAAGAACAGCGCTCAGTCTGGCCGGATCCAGGGCCTCCTTAGGCTCAAGGTCTTTGCGGACATTGAATTGTCACGCGTAAAGTGATTTTCCCCGCAGCTCTTCTGCTAGGAAGACCAGCCGGAGCAAACGCCTGGCGAATTTCGAAGCGCTGCCAGGGTCATGCGCTAAGCAGCCGCTCCAGGGCACCCTCTTCCACTAGAATGCCCCCGCCAATATACACCTGTACAAATAAGTGAGGGAGTGGAGAAACATGTTGATTTTCACATACATTTGTAAACCACAGTGTGCTAGCAAATGAAAAACACAAAATGGGACTAATCTTTTAACAAGCCATCATTACAGAATTTAAAAAATTGCGTAAATGTTATCGGTTGTTATGTTTACCCAAAGCTGACCAATAAAAAAATGCACTAAATGTGTGCCTCACAATGTCGACGATAGCACTGTACGCAATGGCCACAGAGGGACACAGAGGACAACTCTGTCATTTTTTTTTTGGTCACAAAATCCCATTGTTCGGCATTTGATGCCTTTGGTGTCATTAGTCCATTGGTAAAAGATGCATTTATTGTTAAGAGACTTCAATTCGAATTTGAAAAACTTTTCCCCACCACTCTGATTAAAACTTGCCAATCTCTGATAACAATAGCCGAAAAGTGATATAAACTGACAAAAGCGTGGAGACTGTTATTACCGGTGGCAAGTGCTGCAGCCTAGCAGCAAATGAAATGAAAACTACTTCCGGCCAGACGTTGAAGGCCTTAACAGCCGTCACTTCATTTATGCTTGCACCAGAAATACAATGGATCCGTTCCTGACCCCGACAATAAAATTATCACAAAAAGATCCTGCCAGCACTTCAGTGACCTTAACCCCACACAGCGTGTGATACTTCTGAGGGCTGAGGCAGCAGTCTGGCAGGATAGTCCAAGCACCCAGGAATCGGGGCATTGACAGCAAGCCAGGCTACTGGTGCGGCAGCTGTCCCCGCCGAGCCACTGTCATGATTGATGAGTAGAGACTGGTATGTGAGGATATACTATAAGAATTTTGTAAAATAGTCATCATAGGGCTCGTTATGCAGTCCAATGTCTTGGTACATTGACGAAGCAAATGTGCTGAGTGGTGCGTCTCGTGTAACATCAGCTAGCCACACTTGTTTTCATTGCTGCAGGTGCATGCCGCGATATGAACTTCGCCTGAGGAGCACCTAAAGGGGCACTTCTAGTTCCTCTGCTACTCCGTACTTTGCAAATCAAGGCGTGTAAACACCAAAACAACAAGGGCATGCAACGCACCAGAACATAGAGAAACTCAGCTGGTTGTGCAAAATGGTGCAAACGGCACAGCTAGACCACCACTGAACTGGCCAGGCAGCAGTCGGTCCTATCATGCAACAGAGGGTTCCAAAAATCACTGGATCCAAACAGGCCGCCATTGGAAACAGCCTGGCAACGTTTAATGCAAACACCTTGCTGGGTGAGGCAGGCCTAGCAGTAGCGTTTGACAAGAGATCAATTATTGAATGAGATATCAGAGGGTTAGCAAAATTATGGGAACAGATGACACACGTACAGCAATAAGGAGTAGGCAAGTATTTTATCACTTTTTGCAGTAGAGTATGGTTGTGTGAATAGTACGGAGTAGGCAAGTATTTTATCACTGCTTCGAGGAGAGTAGGGTTGTATGAGTAGTACTTTTTTCGGAACTGAACTGAACACAAATAGCGAAGTCAAACTAAGAACCGAGTAGTGAAAGACCCAAATAGATTACAAATAGAATATTTCTGTGATCAGTCCATACTTGTGTGAATACTCGTACAAAACATATCCATGCGAAACAGTGAAGTACTAAGAGCGGCTGAGCCACAGGACTTTGTCGCTATCGGAAGATGCAATGGTGATCACCAATTGGGGACACACGACATGAATTAGGGCAGCATATTAAATCTGCAATCATCATGTCACATACACAGGAAAATTTCCTTTGGTATTGATTATGAGTGAACAAACACGCACCAAATCCGGGTCAATGAAAAGGATGAGGATTTAGCTATGGCCTCTGACATCAAACATGAAGGCAGGGTTTGCTCAACCTGCCTGAAACCTGCCGCACTGCTCAATATTAAAGGTCATATATATGAGTATAATTAATATCTCCACACAAATGCGCAAAGTCGCTCCGCTCAACACCCCTTCCTGCAAAGTTACCGTGGCTGCATGCTGTGCGGCGTCAGAGTGAGCGCAATTTTTGAAACAGTCGTCAAAATAATTATAATAGCAATAATAATAATAAATAAACAATGGCGTGCCCATTCAAGCTTCAACATACAAATTGAATTATTTCATAAGCTCAAAGCTGATTTGATTCCTTTGCGAATAATTTTGAGCATGCACTATTTGAGTCACTATAATTTTTTTAAATGTCTGTGCGGCCCTAACAGAGAGGCAAGAACTGTGTACACGATACTTGATCAATAAAGAAGGCAAGGCACACCAAATCCAGCAAAAGTAATTAAAAGATGGAAGTAATTAGGTTTGGTTTCGTTTATTCGAAAGAAACCCAGGCTATGAGGGACGCCATAGTGGAGGGCTCTGTAAATTTCGATCAGCTGGGGATCTTTAATGTGCACTGACATCCCACAGTACACGAGCGTCGAAAATTTCGCCTCCATCAAAATTCAACCGCCGCGACCGGGATAGGACCCGTGTCTTTTCGCTCCACAGCTGAACGCCATAACCACTGAGCCATAGTGGCTGATGGAAGTAATTATAATGGAGCTTAATTAAATGTACAAGTTGAAGGTGTAGAAGCCTATCCATCTACATGCAGTCATGATAAACTGATGGCTGAGAGGCCCCATGAATATATACAATCTACAATGCGTAAAGTACAGTGAACTAAAATATTTTACTGTGGCACAACCGGGAGGGCGCGCCTAGCTTTCGGGTGGCCTGTTACGTTCCGGAAATCCGCTGAAGGTGCTCCTGCTCTTTCATACAGCAGCACAGTCTGCTGGGCATCGCAGGGCATGGATAGGCAGTCACCGTCACTGAATGTTTTAGCCTGTTGGAACCTCATTCTGACAGTGTACTTTTTATTATGGGCCACATTAAAAGAAAGAAGATTGAGCACCGAAGCCACGATCACTAAGTTCTGGCTGAGGTTACAGCATGTGGGTCGAATGTCTTATAACTAACATTTTTATCTATGGATAGAATCTCATGAAATTTTGCACCCAGATGCGTTTTTCTCTTCTGATTCCAAAAATGTAATCATAATTAAGCTCGTGGTCTTAGATCAAAAGTCATCCTATATTTTAGAGTGTAATTAGGTAATTTCTTATGCAGCTTTAATTAACTTTCTCTTTGCATTTTGTTGCCTTCAATTACATGAATTGATATCCAGCGAATTCCCATACCCGACGACATTCTTACTTTTTGTTTAGGCCACGTATAAGTAGCAATTCACAATTAGCTTAACAAGTTGCAGTGTCAAATACTGTGACCTTTTACTCTCGACGCAATATATCACGATGACATGCCCTTAGAGAAAAACAAAGAATGTCACCGGGTATGGGATCTCTCTGGCTATCAACTCATGTAAATAAAAGCAACAAAATGCAATGAGAAAGTTCATTAAAGCTGCGTAAGAAATTACCTAATTACGTTCCAGGCTTTGTAAAGTTTAAGACCACCAGCTGAATTGTGATTACATATTTGAAACCAGAAGAGAAAGATGCATCTGTGTGCAAATTTCATGAGATTCTAGCCATAAATGAAAAAGTAAGCTTTAAGACCCTCGTCCCCCCTTAAACCAGGCTAGCATCAAAAGGTGTGGAGGTGCAAAGCATCTAAAATTAAGCAGATGTTAAGCACTGCTTAGTGTACCTTGAATAAACCAGACTTCAGCCCTGCCTTCATCTCCGATTTCTTGGGCAAGCAGCTGCCTACCATGTGTAGAGCGCTGCATTTATAATGAACTGCTGCTAAAAAATCGCAGCATCATCAAATACCTAATGCAAAAAAATCTGCAAAAGCAGTTGGATTTACCCTCAATATGTAGTTGGACACTTACTCAAAGCTGAGGCATCACACGCGACAGAAATTATCTGAAGGGTGGTAGCCGGTCTAGAGTGGTGGTGGGTGGGTATCCCATCATGGTCTCAGCTGTTTCTAGAGGGCGGCTGGCTATCCCACTGTGTCCTTGAACGCAATTTGCCCACCACTTTTTCATTCTAATGCTGCGTGGGCTTCAAGCTGATGTAGGAAGCAGGTGGGTTGCTGGTGAGTGGGGCGTTGGACCCTGCGTGACGATGGGTGGGTGGACAGCCCTTAAAGCTAAGGGTGCATGTGTGGGAGGAAGGTAGATGCTGCTAGTGGGGGGTGTAGGCTCCTCGCCAGGCGGCCAAGAGGGGGAAGTGACACTAGCACTGCTTTCAGAGTAAAAGGCCTAAATTTAACTGATGCCCCACAGTAGGGCACACAGACTGGCTGCTGCATCAACAGGCATAAATTTATCTGTTTGGAGTGCAAGGTGGTCGAACACTTATATCTGCAGTTCAACCCAGCTGAAATTAACATGCATATCATTAAGCGCATAGACAAACTACACAGCACGAATGCTTACTGGTTTTCATGACGACATTGTTAAAGGACACAACCTTCGCAGAATTGGTCATGCATGCCTGCTCACATCTATCAACAGTTTTTACTTTCTCAACACATTGTATTTAAGTAGCAAGTCCTCACTGAAATGGAAAAGCAAATGCATTTTTTTTCTAGCCCCAGCCGGCGATATGGTTACACGGCCGAACATGCAAACTGCTATGTTCGAGCTTAAAGGAATCTAATGGCATATTCACTAACAGGGTGCGAAAATAATGCATAATCAATATGGAAAGCGGAAGCGTTCAGGTAGCACCTATGGTATCAATATATAAAATGATTGCATGGGGACCAGCCCCAGAAATTGTAACCCCCAACACCACAGCAGAAGGAAAAGTTTGTTGCAGGGGAAACATGTCGTGGCATCCATGCGGAAAATGGGCCACCTGCCTGGAGCCTTTTGTGCCACTACAATATATTATAGTTCACTACAGCATAAACTAAAAATACCACGCTGTACTAATCGGCTACTACACGTCAAAGCAGGCATAGGGTCCACAGTACCCTGGGGATGAGTTGCTACCACAATTTGCAGAATGTTTAGTGAGTTTGCAGGTTACCATGACTGCAGCTGGTGCAAAACGGGGGTAATTGGTGGTGAGCTGAAGAAGTCATCCCGAAGTGGATGCTGTTGGGCAGATAATGATAATACATTTCCGACATCCCTGCTGAGAGAACTGCTTTAACATCACTAAAGTCATGAGATGTGAATGAAAGCAAAATAAAACTTGATGCCACACCAAATCTCAAGACAGTTACGGAAGACAGGTCTTTATGTGACCGTAAGATTTCGAGCTAAGTGTTTTAGATGAAATGTCAAGGCAATAAATTACTTCGCCATGCTGATTTTCATCACGGATTGCATTAAAAGCACACTGCAATCAACAAAACAAACAGAGAATGACAGAAAAAAGTGTTCACGCCTACCGTAGGATGGGCCTGTGGCACAGCCTCCTTTGGTATTGCCTCCCTTTCGGTCTTATCTAGGATGGTCTTTAGCCGTTTCACCAGCTTTGAGGATTCTAAATTTGGCCTTAAAACAACCTCCTGACATGCAAGAAAAGCAACGTTCAAGTGTTCAGAAACATTACATGTGGACTGCAGCCACTTCAGTGCCATAAAGAGACAGTTTGCTGGTGAAAGCTTGCACTGTTGGCATAACTGAACGTATTCTCTCTCACTGTCATTTACACACGTCTTCCAGTAAGGAATGCATTCAGTATCATTCAATTTACAAAGATTTTACGTAACTACTTTGCTTTCTTGTCATACCATGGCCATTTAGCACTCAAAAATGAGTGAAACAAAGAACCACTGCTGATTTACCCCGGAAATTCTCCATGCTGGCCAATTGTCGCTTCAGAGCTGCGTTTGCAACGCGAAGCAACTCATTCTCACTCAGCAGCTTCTCAAAAATGGATGCAGTACTTGTAGGGTCGGGCTGCAGAAATATTTAGCTAAAGCATCTCCACTGCCATATAGCACAACACAGAAAACTTAACCGAGGTGGAATGATGTGCATGATAAACTCGCTGAAGCTGGGCGAGAAGAGTTATTCACGATGTGCAGAACAGCACAAAATTAGTCAAAGACAACATGAAGGACAACGACTAGATATTTGTCCACTTTTCTTGACACACAGGGCATAATTTGCCAGCTCTTCAATTCCAATTCAGGTGGGTTCACACCATGGACCATTTGCCCAAGGTGCTACACGATCTTTCATTGTGACAGGTGGCAGGAGCGGATTAGGCATGCACACGGTATTTAACTATACAACGTTGACCATCACAAGCCAAGTTAGAAGTTGAATGTCACGTGATGCCTAGTCTGCAGGTCCATCGTGTGAATCCACACTTAAAGTTGGTCGCAAGTAAAAATTTATGGTTTATGGGGGTTTAACATCCCAGAATGACTCAGGCTAAGAGAGACGCCGTAGTGGAGGGCTCCGGAAATTTCGACCACCTGGGGTTCTTTAACGTGCACTGACATCTCACAGTACACGGGCCTCTAGAATTTTGACTCCATCGAAATTCGACCACTGTGGCCGGGATCGAACCCGCGTCTTTCAGGTCAGCAGCAGAGCACAATAACCACAGAGCCACCGCGGTGGCGCAAGTGAAAATTGACTGGTGGCACACGGAGGGCAGTGACACAGTGGTATCACTGGACTAAATAATGTGGTTATTGATCTTTCAGGCATTGCTCCACAAACTCAAACGCCCAGGCAGATTAGGAGGCTCTATCTATCTCCTTGCCAAGTGTTGTCTGCTACCAGATTCATCATCTTCGGGCTGTCATTTGGTTAAGCATTTCTCCACGGCATACAAAAGCACTGACAACTTTTGCAACCATAAAAAGCCACTGTCAACACGAAACTGTACATGAGTGTTCCGAAAATATACCATGTTCTGGTTTCCACAGTAAGTCACCAGAAGTTGCTTTGCTGCCATCATCACACCAATCACATAACGCACAGCCCTCTTGTTCAACACAATACAATAAGAACAAGGCTACAAAATCTTTAAAGCTGAACTTCCCCTATGGTTTTGATCACTACATGAAAACTTGACCCGTTCATTTTTACTTGTTTGGGGGCAAAAGGATTTCCTTTTTCAAGGATATCTTCGTGTGTTAACTAGCTCCTCATGCTCACAAAATGCCCAAGATAAACTCTACATCGCTTTTGTCTGCTCAGGGACATTATTATTTCACTTATACAGAAAATTTTATTTACCAAACAAAAAAGAATTTGTTTTCAAATTAACAAAGTGCCCCAAATTTTGAAAAAAAAAATTGGAGAACGAGAAGCCCAATGCCTATATATAAGCATGCAGCTTTTTCAAAATACATGTTTTAGACAATTGCTAGAGTCGGCGCCCGAACTGAAATAAACAACTGGCTGCCCAGCTCACACTGGCTAGGGCACAATGGGCTGCTTAATTCAGACAGTAGCAATGCACATAATGGTGTCAATACAATGAACCCATAGAAGACAACAGGTTGCATTAAAGGGGCCATAATAGCTGCTGCAGTGGCTCAGTGGTTACGGTGCTGGGCTGCTGACCTGAAAAACACAGGTTCAATCCCAGCCGTGGCAGTCGCAATTCGATGGCGGCGAAATGCTAGAGGCCCGTGCACTGTGCGATGCCAGTGCACATTAAAGAACCCCAGGTGGTCAAAAGAAAATGTTTTGGCTGCATCACAATAGCTACTACACTACAGGCTGCAACTAAACAACCACACATTTGACTGTCACTGGCATTGGCAACGAAGCAAACCAAGCAGTGCTTTTACTTCTATATATAGCTTGCACATGACATCACTTCCGCCTCCATCAAGCGCTGGGAGCAACGCTGCGGAACCATTTGGCCATCCCCGCCTGTTCGCCCTGTGATGCCCGACTGCTCCTGAGATGCTTTGAATTATTTTCTTAAACTTTTCGGGCGTGATGCTTACTCCACAGAGGAATGAGCCATTCAGTACAGCTACTGTTCTGAACTTGTTCGATCGGTGCGCGTACGCTATGCAGACAAAGTGAATAATTCAGATATGGATCCGTGCGCTGCGACCGGGAGTCGACAAGACAATGGACTTTGATGTGTTCCCTACAGTGACCCACGGGGATATCGTGTACTCTTCCAGCTTTGGGACGTTGGAAGAAATGAAAGCCTTCAAATCATTGGGGTTCGTGTTAATCGCTCAAAGTTCGTGTTAATTGGCTTCTTCTTTCGCTTGGAGCTGTCGCTATGGTTGGAGCAGCCAAGAGTGGCACACAAAACCATATTGAAGCTACGGATGGACGAGAACCAACACGATGCCAGCTAACAGAAACGATCTGGCAGTGTGGTTTGGCAGCATGGCCGACTGGCATCCCATGGGCGCTGGATGTGACATCGGTGCAAGCTATGCATATACCCTGCACTGCGAGTCAGCTAAACCGTGTCCTTTCATTATATGCAGTCAGACTGTGACAATGATTCCGCACTTTTCTCTTCAGGTATCACATCTCATTCCACCACACACTTAGCCATTGTCATTCTCAACTTAACACAGAGCACGTCAAAAATTAAAGTAAGGGAAACATCATATTTCAATATGGTCAACATAACAGGCTCTCAATGTAATGCTTGATTAAGCAGTGAAATAATGCAACCTAGTTACTTTTGCTTAGAAGAGCTAGCTTTTTATGACGTGCTACCATTTTCTGATACTTCATTTTTAAAGGCTTCCAGCTAGATTTTTGGTGCAAGTAGTGCATATGTCTCACTGGCATTACAGGCACTAACATGCCAGCATTTTGAATGCAGAACTTGGAGAAGTTCACTTAATTGCCAATCAAGTCTGACTAAAAAAAAATTTAAAACGCAGCTCAATTTTTTTTCTGTGGCCTACGTGCGCGCATCACAAAACCAAAATGAAAGATACAATGGCGCAGACAAACACACACACGAGAAGGCCGAGAAAGACAAGGGCACGCGGCCCATCTAGCCCATCTACAAGTTTTGCTAAAATGAAAGATTCCACTCAAATTTCTTACACTGCACTGCCCCGATTCAGCTCCGTCGGCCACTTGCGGTACCGAATCCTGTGACCCGGAACTCCCTGCAAGGTGTGCGCGCTTGCGCTCCAGTACCTTTTCCTTGCCTGCAAACAAACATATCTGATAGTCATCCGCGACGCACAAATTCATGCGCAGCAACATCCTACCCGCTCCCATAACAAAAAGCACTACGGCCATGCTTCCAAACGTGCCGAACCCGCGCCCAAAACAACCGTTCAGACGCCTAAAATCCACGAATTCGCACAAACTGGGATGACAAATCAGAAAAGAGTTTACGTACCGACATCCAGCAGGAAGGCCGGCGCCGGCTCCTCTTCCCTCGACCAGTGCACATTGACGACGGTGCCCCTCAGTTCCTCCAGCGCGTGTTCGTCGCTCAGCACCCTATAGCCTATCGACGCTTCGACTATACTTCTAACGGGATATACGTCCCATTTTTTTTTTCCGACACCCACTCAACCAAAATGTGGGTCATTGTCACGGCGAGATGGATGATCACGGAGCAGTAAAAAAAAGCAACCATTGGATTGTAAAACATTTTATTCGCCGGGAAGAGCTTGGCAAGAGGTCGCGTTAAGTGGTCGAGAGTACATAGCCCTCGACGACTTTGTCAGCCCACTCCACCGCCAAAACTTGCGTTCTGGGGTCAGAGCTAGCCAGCACGGTCTCCCACCGCTCGAGAGAAGGAGCTGTAACTAGATCACCCGGAGGTGGCTCTATTTTGCAGTCCCACAGGATGTGATCGTAGGTAGCACGTTGGCCACAGTGTTTGCAGTTTGGGTTGTAAAGATCTGGATAAATGTGCGCGAGGAGTGATGGGGTGCGTATCGATCTCGTCTGTAGACGACGCCACGTAACCTCTTGTTCTTTAGTAAGTCTTTTGTCTGGAGGGGGGAAAATTCTCCTCTCTAGTTTAAAATGATTGGTGAGATCATGATATGTGATCATGGAGTCCTTCGTGAAATTCAGGGAGCCAGACTCATCCACTGCCCGGTCGACGAAACCTCGGGCTTTATTGTGGGCTGCCTCGTTCCCCGGATTCCCCGAATGGGCTGGGACCCATATCAATTGGGAATAATTTGGTGAGAATTTGGTTACGTTAAGGATTCTAAGGGAGATTTTTGTAATTCGCCCTTTAGCGAAATTATTGATACCCATTTTGGAATCGCTGAAGATGATGCTCCCTTGGGTATGCGCTAGGGCGAGGGCTATAGCCGCCTCTTCTGCCGTTTCAGAGGATTTCGTTTTGATTGTCGCCGAGACGATGTGGTCACCATTCTCGTATTTTTGTATTCTGCCGCATCTACATAAAGTGTTCCAGCGCACTGTCTGTATTTGTTATGTAAGGCTTTGGCTCTTGCTTGTCTTCTACCCTCATGGTGTACGGGGTGCATGTTTTTGGGGAGTGGTTTGATTAGTAGGGCCGTCCTATAGTCGCGGGGTAAGTCTACTTTAGCATCGTTATTCGTAGGTTGAAAGTTAATTCCGAGCCTGGTAAGAATACTCCTGCCAGTTCTGGAATTGGCTAATCGCGCTGTTTGAGCCATTAAATGGGCTTCTTTCAGTTCGTTGTAGGTGTTATGTATTCCTAACCTCATAAGCCTTTCGGTTGAGGCATTTAGTGGGAGTCCTAACGCAGCCTTATAGGCCTGCCGTATCATACTATCCAATTTGTCCTTTTCTGCTTTCGAAAATTTGAGATAAGGGGTGGCATAGAGTATCCTGCTTAGCGCAAAGGCCTGCACTAGTCGGCATAAATCTCTTTCCCTCACCCCTTGTCTGCGGTTAGCTATGCGGCGGATTAATCGCGCCGTCGCTTCTACCGTGCGTTTTAGCTTAGTGAGTGTGTCAGTATTCTTTCCATTCGTTTGTAAATACAACCCCAGTATTCTCATGGTCTGTACCTCTTTGACAGATCGTCCATTAACATAGACGTTTATTTGCGGGGGGGATGTCGTGGTACGCCTAGCTCTTTGTTTACGACGGATCACGAAGAGTTCAGATTTTTGCTCAGAACAAGTGAGGCCGGATTCCCATGCGCATGCCTCAATGATGTCCACTGCTGCTTGGAGTGTGTCTTCTATGTAGCCTTCGCATCCTTTGGTTACCCAAAGTGTGATGTCATCTGCATAGAACGTGTGATGTAGGTCTGGTATTTGTGCCAGTTTGGGGGGAATTTTGAAGAGGGAGAGGTTAAAAAGGAAAGGGGACAGGACGGAGCCCTGTGGCGTTCCTTTACTTCCTAGTGTGATTGGGGCAGACTCTATTGTTCCGACCGTTATCACTGCTGTTCTGTTAGTGAGGAAGGATCGGATGTAGTTGTACGTCCTTTCTCCGGGGTTGATTTCTGACAAGTTTGTCAAAATGGCTTTGTGGGTGACGTTGTCGAAAGCTTTAACAAGGTCTAAACCCAATATTGCTTTCGTTCCTGTTCTCTCGTCAGCTTCAATTATGTCCTTGTTAAGCTGCAAGAGTATGTCCTGGGTAGATAGTTGGGCCCTGAATCCTAACATTGTTTCAGGTAGGAGGTTCATGTCCTCCGCATAGTTTTGGAGCCTATTGAGGATGACATGCTCCATGAGTTTGCCTAGGCATGATGTTAATGAAATTGGGCGTAGATTCTCAGTGCTGAGTTTCTTACCCGCTTTAGGAATAAAAGTGATTTTCGCGTGTTTCCACTCTGGTGGTATGTTGCCTGCATGCCAGTATTTGTTCATAAGGTCTGTAACCGCCGCGATCGACGTTGCGTCTAAGTTCCTGAGAGTCTTATTTGTTACTTTGTCTGGTCCCGCCGCAGATGTTGTCCGCAGTTTTCCAATTGCGTACCAGACCTCTGCGTCTGTGATGTCTGCGTCTAAATTTGGATTTGGAGTCCCCCGGTAGTCTGGTTGAGTGGTACCATCATCCGTGTTTAGATAACGTTCTGCTAGCTCTTTGATTAGGTCTTCAGTTGTACCCTCATATTTATGTATGAGTCTGTACAGTTGACTTTGTTGCACGGGACGTGTTTGTTCTGGGTCGAGCAGGTGTCTTAGAAGATGCCATGTCTTCTTATTTCCGAGCTGGCCATTGACGCTTTCACATATTTGGTTCCATTGTTGTTTTTGGAGAGTAAGTGTATGTTCC
Source organism: Amblyomma mixtum (assembly GCF_055824585.1). Classification (NCBI taxonomy): domain Eukaryota; kingdom Metazoa; phylum Arthropoda; class Arachnida; order Ixodida; family Ixodidae; genus Amblyomma; species Amblyomma mixtum. The sequence continues at coordinate 167,783,931 of NC_143012.1, forward strand.
TCGATTCGCCTCTCGATTTCAGCGATCTTTTTGCGTAGTCGCTTGTTGTGTTTTTGCTTCTTCCAGCGTTTTTGGAGGCCTTTTTGTGCCTGCCACAGGTGTAACAGTTTTGAGTCTGCAATCTGCTCCTCCTTCTCAACTGGCACCACAACGCTAGTGGAGCTGACATCCTCATTCAGGGAGATAACCCAGTCGCTAAGGTTAGAGATCTCCTTTGGAGCTGTTTTGTCGCGAAGTTGCCTGAACTTGTCCCAATCCGTGGTTCGTATTTCTTTTGCTTTGTTTTTAAGTTTTGTCGTGGGGAAGGTGATGCTAAGGATGAAGTGATCACTACCAAGGTTTTGCCCGGTGTTGACCCACTTTGCGTCCTTGACGTTTTTAGAGAGGGATAAGTCTGGAGATGTGTCTACACATACACTGTTACCCATGCGTGTGTGGTCGCTCGGGTTGTTTAGCGTTGTGAGCCCTAGTGACTGTATGATTTGCCAGAGCAGGTTCCCTTTCGGAGTTGCTTTGGTATATCCCCATGCTGGGTGTTGAGCGTTGAAGTCTCCCACAATTATTAGTTGAGCCCTAGCAGCCAGCTTTACTGTGTTTATCAACAAGTGTGGGAGTCCATTGCCTTTGTTTCTGGGCGGGTTGTATACATTAAGGATGAAGAGATTTGAGTCTCCTTTTTGCCTTGGTACTATTTCAAGTAGGGTGTAATCTTCTTCCGAATCATTTATAAAATGTTGAATTGCGGTGATATTTCTATGCACCAGAGTGGCTGTGAAGGAGCCGGCTGCGTTACTAGTATCATAATGAGGTGGCAGATATGCTTTATAGCCTGGCAGTGTAGCCCTGCCGCTAGCTTCTTGCAATGCAATCACGTCTGGGGTTGGAACAGACGGTGCTTGTTGGATGTGGAGCTGCAAGTGGGCCCGCTTGCGGCGGAAGCCTCTGCAGTTCCACTGCCAAATTTCAAATTTTTGGCGTGGTGCCATGTTGGGTTATAGATGGTTGTGGCGTCGTGGACAGATCCAAGATGGGGGGTAGGCGGGCCTCAATAGTTGTAAGCCTATCCATTATTTGCTGCATGCAGGTGGCTATTTGGGATACCTGTCCCTCTAGTGTTGCAAAGCGCATATCTATCTCAGCAAATTTGGTAGTAACGAGGCCTTGGAAGGTTGCTTGTTCTGTTGATATAGCGCTAGTTCTCTCTGACAGAGTATTGATGTCTGCCCTGAGTTTGGTAGGCGCTTTCGACGGCTGCGGGGTGTCGGCTTCCGAAGCCTCGGCCTTTCTTTTGGATTCCTCGCCTTCTTTTGTAGGAAGCGGTCTTTTAGTTGCTATTCTGGCGTCTGTGTCCGTCGCGTTATGGGCCGAAGACTGGGACGCGGTGGAGGGAGTGTGGCAAATGGCGTCCGTTTCCATCGCATTATTGGTCGAAGCCTGGGACGCGGTGGGTGGCGTTCTAGCCGCAGTGGCATTCTGTACCTGATGCGCTTGTAACAGGCGTTTAATGTCAGCCAACTCTTTTTTAAGGCTGGCAATTTCTCTGTCTCGGGATTGTAGTTGGATCTGAAACTCCTTCTCTCGAGCGTCAATAGATTGGGAGGCCTCTGCTGGCCAGCTCACCTTTTTATCGGAGCGGCTATCGCTGCGTCCACGGCTCGAGCTTCTCTTGTCGTTCCCTGCAGGGTTCCCCAGGGGCGGGAAGGAGCTGGAGTTGTTCCGGCTGTGGCTGCCTCCTTTTCCGGTAGCACCCTGTTTCTTCTTCCTGGGCCTAGATTGGTGTCCGTGGAGTGATGAGTCGTTGTCCCCTTGCTTGGGTGCCTGGTTGCCATGGGGCGTTCCTTGTTTGTTCTTGGTGATCAGCCGGAATTTGCAGTTCCGGCTGCCTGTGTTGTGGCCCCCGTTGCAGACGATGCAGACGGGTTGGCAGGTTGGCTGTTCTCCCTCAGGTGGAGGCGAGTGATTTTCTCCGCAGCGGCGGCAAAGGTTCGTTGTAGGTTTGTAGCAGACGTCGGCCCGGTGTCCTACCCTCCTGCAGTTGTAGCATACTTCATGTTGCTCCCTGAAGGGGTGGACCCGAAAGACGCCGCACTGATAGATTACTTGGCTGGGTAGCTTCTTTCCAAAAAAGGTGATTTGTATTGTTCTGGACTGTCCGATCCTTCTGGCATCCACAACTTCTATTCCTTCGTTTCTGTTTCCGAAGCCTTGGCGAACCGCTTCGGGCGAGTCTCCCGCGTAGGCGTTGTAAATGACCCCTTTTACCGAGTCTTCGGGCGCCGCCACGTACGACGTAACGTTGTAGGTTTTACCTTGGAGGTTCAGTTTTTCAATCTTGGCGTATGCAGTCGCCCGTTGACGATCGGGCGTGCATAGCGTGAAGGTGTTGTTGGCCGTATTGACTCTGATAATGTCTTCATTCTTCACCGTATCATACGGCAGCCTGGACACCTCGCAGGCGCAGAAGAGTAGTAGTCCGGGCGCAAAGTCCCTCAGATTCCAACCTTGTGGTCGGCAGACGATTTTGTAGTCATCGGTCGGTAAGCGCGGGAGAAGTGCTTTCTTGCTGAGTGCAAGTAGCTTTTTCCCGTTCTTTCGCGATGGAAAATTGGAATTAGACTTGCCTTGGCGGTGCCCCTGCGCAGGCTCGTCGTCGGTTGATGCGGGCCCTTTATTCTTCAGGCCTCGTTGTCGGTCGCGGTACCGAAGAATGGTTTCCCATTTTCCGTCCTCGAGCTCCGACGCTGATATTTTCTCGCCTTCCACGGCGTACTCCATCTTTGCAGGTCCCTGGGAGCTCAGTTCCCGGCGGAGAGGTGACGAGCTAGGTCGAGCTCGATGGCTAGGCCGGCAGTCAGCCGGCAATATGCCTAGGTGTCCGTAGATTGGCAAAATCCGGCTTCAGCAGGCACTGGACAATGGCCCGGATGTCGTCCAAAATATTCAAGCCCGAAGGCTGACGCTTTCTGCCGAAAAGTGGCTTCGAGGCAGGAGCCCATGCGAGACACGTCAGCACAGCTCCGTCCTCTTCAAAAGCAACCATGCCGCCACGCTTCCAAAACATCAAGAAGGGCGCCAAAGGGCGCCAAGCACACCACGTGACACGCTAGAATATGATGATGATAGCCACGGCGGGGGATTTAGACAGTTTGTCCGCATTCGTTTTCTTTCACGTCATTTCGTATTTTGTTGACATTTTCATCCTTTCGTGCTATCGTGTTTATCTGGCTTTTGTAGTGAGAACAATTACATTGACTGACATTTTACTTAACAGCCAGAAATAGCGCCACAATGGGGTAGTGTAAGGAGCACATCGCAGAAGTGGGGCAAATTTTTTTGGCGAGCGCCTTCGTTCCAATGCTCCTCATAAAGATCAATTAGCTCAGTCGTCGAACTTTTCGAGCATCGCACATTCGCTTACCAGCCACAACTGAATGCACGAACTGAGACATTTAAGGCAGGCTTAGAGGCTTTAGTGGTAGAAAGAGCAGAAACAAGCAGAGCTGGCTCGGTATGAGGTTTTGTTTGTTTGTGGAGTTTAACGTCCCAAAGCGACTAAGCCTATGAGAGGCGCCGTAGTGGAGGGCTCCGGAAATTTGGACCACCTGGGGTTCTTTAACGGGCACTGACATCGCACAGTACACGGGCCTCTAGAATTTCTCCTCCAAAGAAATTCAACCGCCGCGGCCGGGATCGAACCCGCGTCTTTCGGGTCAGCAGCCGAGCACCATAACCACTGAGCCACCGCGGCGGCTAGGTATGAAGTTTTAAATTTTTGATCAGCGCGCCTTGGTTGCATTAATGCTCCGCATAAAAATCTATGAGCTCGATCGTCGAGCTTCGCTCATATTTATTGGTAAAAAAGAGCAGAAACCAACAGATGTTACCAGTTCAGGTTCAGCAATGCATTCGTGCGTGCTCATTGGGGAGCCAAGCTAACCGCAGCCCACCTCTCCCTCCGAGGCCCCTACGGTCAAAACACAGTGCAAAGACGAGGAATGATTGTAAAACATTTATTTCAATGTGATGGAATTGCAAAACGTACAGAGGATACTTAAGCTCCCACTCAAGGGTATGACGCAATAGCGTAATGGGTTTAGGCTCCATTCTCAGCAGTTTGACACCTTTGAACGCATTTTTCAATATTTTTCAATTACTTCAAAGAATTGCTTAATTACACATTCTAAATTTCTTAATTCGCATAATTAAGCATTGGCTTTTCATTATGAGCATTTTGACAGCTTTCCTTTTTCCAATCTTTTCATTTTTATTTCTTAATTAATACTTTAATCAATTAACTGCAATGATTTCATTAACTCGTCATCGCCTCTCACATACCAATCAATCATCAATCTATAAACCATATATTACCATGATACGATTTCTTTTACGCAGCCTCCGATTATAGGTCGCTTCGAATCTCTGCCGCGAGGTATAGTTGCCCGAAACGCTGAATCGTGTGACACCACCCGGAACATTCTGCGACAAACGGTTTGCATTGTTCGATTTTTTTTTTTTTACACAGCCTCCGATTATTTCCGACATGCGATGCCGACTGCGCCGACCGCTTTTGACCGAGCGAGCTGGGCTGCTATCGCATAATAAAGCTGTATTTTTTACATCGACAAAGGAAGGCAGTCCCTGCGCCGATGATGCATCGATGTAGCGCTTCCGAAGGAATTGTCATTGTCTCTAAACTACAGAAAATATGCGACACATCTGTATCTTGTTAACTGCAAGAAGAACCTGGAAAGAGTGCCTCAAAGTTAGCCAGCAAGTGAACAGTTCTTTGAACGCAGCATATCACGGGTCCTGCAGGACGGTTCCTGCAGGTGAGGCCCATGGGCCTGACCTGCAGTGGTCGTTCAGTTTAGAGCGCTCAGATACTGAGCCGGAGTTTCCGGGATCGCACCCGAACGCGGAGACCTCTTCTCGATGGAGGCGAAACGCGAAAGGCTCCCGTGCGATAGCGCGATATCGGTGCACGTTAAGATGCCCAGGTGGTCATATTCAGGAGACCACTACTGCGGCACCTCTTTCTTTTTTCACTCCCTCCTTTACTCCTTCCCTTAGGCGCGGTTCGGGTGTCCACCAAGATATGTGAGGCAGTTACTGTTTCCTTGCATTAAAAACCAAATTTTCAAGAAACAACAGGACCCGCAGTAAAAATATCTTTTTGAGGTGGTGGCGTTGTTGCGACTGAGAGGAGGATGAAAAGGAAATCGCACGGGCCTGCCAACTGGCTCCAGCCGAGCCACCACGGCTGCCACGAGCAGATAGAGGAGAGTTAAAAGATCAGAGGAAAGAGAAAAAAAGAAAAGACGCGCGTCGCAGCAACTGCAGCAACAACCGCGTCCGCAGAAGCGTACGCTGGCTGAAAAAACAAGTGGCCGCAGCCCGAAGGCTGAACCCTCCGAGGTGGTGGTGGTGGTAGTGGGTTGTTTAAAAAGAAAATAAAAAGTTGAAGGAAACGAATATTGCCGGCCGCGGCAATTGCTATCGAATTAATATTTAAGCACCCGAGCTGCAGCCGGCGGTAGTGAAAGGGAAAAGGAGAGGATAGTGAGGAGAGAAGTATAGAAGAGAGCGATAGCAAGAAAGGACAAGGGAGCTTTGTACACTATTTACAAAATACAAAAGTAATCAAGTTCAAGCCGCTCGCGCGCAAATGTTCAAGCTTTGTCCGCACTGTGTACTGTGCCCAATCACTTAGAGAAGGTGAAGGGAGCTTTTTGAACTTCAAAAATAATTGGTGCATGCCGCTTTAATTCTGTATTAATGTTTTGGAGCACTCGAGACAGTTACTTTTCTCCTATAGTGTGCGTGCGCAACGGCATTTGTAAATGTGCTTATTGTGTCCTCTATTTTGTCTCCCTGTTTAAGTAATTAATTCCATTGAATACTTATAAAATATCATTTTGACTTTTCAGTGTTTCCTCTAACAGTGTACTTAAAACCTATTGTACTGGACAAGTGCGTGCCATTGTTCCTGAAAAGTGCCCCGCTCCTGGGGTCTGCCATACAAAATGTCATAGCTATAGGTATTAATGGTAACTAATAAAGATTTATTATTATTATTATTATTATTATTATTATTATTATTATTGCACTTGACTCATAAATTCACCTCATCAGGAAGTGACGACGCCCTCGTGGAGTCGCGCCGCTCAGTGGATTTTCGGGGCTGACGCAGTCTTTTGTCGTCCTGGCGCTGAACTGAACGGACGGCAAGTGTTTGGGGTGTTGTGGGCGCCGGAAACTGTTCTGAAAAAAATGTTCTCGCCCTTGTCAAATTGTTTACAGCTTGCAGCTATCCGTTGTTTCGAAGCTTCGAGTTGGCCTCCTGCTTTTAGTGACGCGAGCAAATGGCTTCAAAGAGGAAATACAGGAAATACATGTGGGACAGAAGTACCGAAGTACCCATTCGATCGAAGCACAGGTTTAAGCTGCAGACAAACGCTATCAAAGAAAGCAGAAAAAATTCAGGGGGCACTTTGACTGTCTAAAGTGCGTAGAGGCGAAAGCGTTTTCCGCACCACTTTCAGTGCTTCTGTGGCACTGGTGGCGTCACATGTAATTGAGTACTAATTACTAAGCGATGACAAATCACTAATTAATGGTTAATTTCTAATTAATGCCTGATATTAATTAACTGCTAATTAAGCTTAAGCTTAAGCTTCGCCTTTAGGAGTGGAACGCGACAGCGTGTTGTAGCGCTGCCAGGGAGTCCACGGAACGCCACCACCCGTTCGGCGCGTTGCCTTGCCGTTTCAACGCAACGGTTTTTGAGGAAAGGAAATGGCGCAGTAAATCTCTGTCATCACGGTAGACACCTGAACCGCACCGTAGAGGAACCGAGGAAGTGGGAGTGAAAGAAGAAAGACAAAGATGGCCCGTAATGAAGAAAATGAAAATTGTATTTGAGGAAAGAAAATTACGCAGTAACTGTCTCACATATCTCGGTGGACACCCGTCAAAATTCAGGGGGGGGGGGTGCACTTTTTGACTTAAAGTGTGGTCACTGATGTGTGGTTAAGATGTTAAGCGGCCTCCAGTGCTCCCCGTCCAAGTCTGAATTTGTGCATATTCGATCTTCGAAATGCAAAATCTCCGTTCAGCTTTCTCTCGCAAGCGGCCCCATCCGTGAAGCGAAGGAGCTACGAATACTCGGTCTCTTCATTAATCAACACCGTAAGGCAGACACAACTCTTGCCAAACTCCGCAAAGTCGGCGACCAGGTGGGCCGAATGGTTCGCCGCGTTTCCAACAAGCGAGGAGGGTTGCGAAGTAAGGATGCGATGCGGCTCGCACATGCCTTCGTAACTAGTCGAGTATTGTACTCGACTCCTTACCTCCGCTTACGGAAACATGACGAAGATCACTTGGAGATTGTACTCCGCAAAATTTTCTAGAGAGCCCTCGACCTCCCGATATCCACTTCCAACGCGCGACTCCTCGCGTTGGGGGTGGTGAACACCTATCGAGAACTCCGCGAGGCGCATCTCGTTAACCAATACACGCGTCTCGCCCAGACCGCGTCCGGTCGCCGCCTCTTGGACCGGTTACATATCAGACATGATCACCATACCATGGAACGGGTTCGAGTGCCAGAACTGTGGAGAAGCGCCCTCTACGTTCGACCCCTTCCGACTAAGATGAACAAGGAGGACCATAATGGCCGGCGCCAGGCGCGGGCGAATGCCCTGCACCGCCACTATGGCTCAAAAAAACACGTCTTTTACGTCGACATTGCAGGACCCTACCGCTCCAGGGGGGAATGGTACACGGCTGCAGTCATACACGAGGGAAAACAGGTGGACGGCCTCTCGTTCAGAGCACCCAACTCAACGCATGCGGAGGAGGTGGCCATCGCCCTCGCAGCCTCCCATCCCGACTCTAAATTCATCCTCACAGACTCTCGCGGAGCCTGTCGTAACTTCGGTTGGATCACTCCACTCGCTCAAGAAATCTTACACCGCAGTACTCGCGACGGCGATCCAACTCATCGCTCAATCATATGGGTCCCCGGCCACCAAGGCATGCCAGGTAACGAAGCCGCCCATGAGGCAGCCGGCGCACTCACTCACCGGGCACCAGGCGTCCCTTGGGAGGAGCTTAACCCAGATCACAGCCCTCTCCTTTCTTTTAAAGAAATTACTGAGCACTATCGTGCCGAACACCGGCGATACCCAGTTCCTATGAAAGGACTGGGTAAAGCTGGCGAACGAATTCTCCTCAGGCTCTTTACAAACACCCTGCTGTGCCCGGCGGTTCTCAAGCACTTTAATCCTTCTTTTGACGGCCGCTGCTCATTCTGTGGGGAGGTGGCCGACACCTTCCACATGGTTTGGGCATGCAGAAAAAATCCTTCTCTCCCCCAATCACCCCTTCCCCTACCCGAGAGGACTGGGAGGCGGCCCTGCTCAGCTGCCAGGAACTATCGGCCCAACAGGCCCTGGTTCGGCGGACTTGTGTAGCGGTCTCGACCAACGGGATCCCGGAATGAGGGACTCCGCCTAGTATTGTAAGGGGGAGACCCATTAGGGGCCTCTCCCCGAGCACCTCTCTGTAAATTACTAAATAAATGCTCTTCACCACCACCGCCTCTAAGAGTGGAACGCGAGAGCGTCTTGCAACGCTGCCAGGGAGTCCATAGAACGCCATCGCCCAGTCGGTTTTACGCCTCGCTCGTCGGTAAATTGGTTTTTGAGGAAAGGAAATGTATTTCTCTCTCATATCTCGGTGGACACCTAAAACTCGCCGGAAGGGAAGGGAGGAGGATGGCAGTGAGCGAAGACACCGTATTCACTAGACGTGCCTTTGTTCATTCCAAACCATCGAGCTGGCATGGCGGAGTGGATAGCATGCTCGTCTCGCACTCCGAAGACCGGGGTTCGATTCCCGAGCTCGACCAATTTCTCACTAGGTTTTATTTATTTATATGGCCTGGCTAGAGAAGTTAATTAGGCTAATTGGGTAATTAAGCAATTAACTAAGCTCAGTCCCACTTACTTGGAGCATCACTATATGGTCCCTTCAATTGGTTGCATGGTTACTAGCCAAAGTACAATTGGCCCCGTTTGAAATTGGCGCACTGTGACGTCACGACAGTTTCTACCAACTGAAAAGCGTGACATTCTCTGTCGACAACTGCCGCTTACAACGATGAGACATTAAAGGCTTTCGCCTTAATATCGCCGGACAAAAGAGTGGTGAATCCGCGATCCCGGGTGATGGATCAACAGATGCGCCAAACACCGATGTCTTTTCCAGTGGTCCTGCCGTTTTAACAGGACAGCCTGTGGAGTCCAGCGCTGACCACAGAACGTCCTCTGACGACTATAGCGACATGGGTTCCGTGACATCATGCAGCGACAGTTGCTCTCGCGACTCTCCAGATGAGCCAACTGAGGACGATGCGGACTCCACAGCGCCGGCTGACGACGACGCCTACTCCACGGATGGATCAAGTGAGGACGGCGCCGACTTGTCGGAAGCGGAGGCAAATGTTAACTCTACAGATGCACCACGGGGCGACAACAACGATCTTGTAAGGATGTTTGATGTACTTCCGTTCTCATGAGCTAGCTACATTATGCTGCTAGTCGCAGTAGTGCGTACAGAAATACGCACAGCCTCGGAACAGCATCCTGCGGGCCTGTGAATTCACGTCTATGGATTCTCGAAAAGAGCAGATAGTTTGCCCGTTTACGGTTTGGCATTGCGCAGCTAGGTCACAAAACGCGATCGTTCTGAACGTTAGTGCGGGTAAGCCAGATATTAAGAAGCCCGTGTCGCGGAAAAGTCGGCGTTTTCGTCGTAGTTGGGCGTGAGCAAAAAATTCACAAAAAAAAATTTAAGGACAATTGCGATACTTCCTAATGCGAAATTTGAGCGCAGCTCTGCAGGTGTTTTGTTTTTGCGGTACATTGAGGTAAAGAATTTGAAAGATTACAAAGCAATCTTTATTTTCCGCACTCTCTCTTTAAGACTTCTCTCCCAGTTTTTGTTTGGCATGAAGGTGGATTTGTGGTAGAAAAAGATGGAGATATTACCCTGCTGCACCAGTGCCTGCAGGGTTCATTAGTAGTCGGTTAATACTAGGAAGACAACTCTGTGATTGGCGTGACCGACGCGGACAATCTATCGCACGATGCTCATTTGACAGCACCGCCGCCAACGGAGCGGAGTGTGGCGGGACTGCGAGGAGGCAGCGCGCGGGTGCGCGCGCCGTCGCACGCACTTCCCTCCCTGAGCCACCCTACCTGATTAACGACGGGCGCACCACTCTGGCGCCATTATTAGCGAGCGCCGGTGCTTTCGCTCGCTGGGATTTGCTCGAAACACAGCACACTTTCGCGGACACCATGTTCGGTTTTCGTCCTCACAAGTCTGCACAGGATATACTTCTGCAGCTTCACCACGACATCCTAGATCCTGTCGAATGTCCCCACAACGACAAGGTGGTCCTGGCCTTGGATCTTAAAGGCGCACTCGACAACGTCAAACACGAAGTAATCCTGGACCACCTCAGTAACACCAACTGTGGCCACAAAACATTCAACTACATAAAACAATTTCTTACAGACCGTCAAGCCTACATACGCATACAAGATGCGGAACACGGGCCATACACCATCGGCTCGAGGGGAACACCTCAAGGCGCGGTCCTGTCTCCCCTCCTCTTCAATTTGGCAATACTTCATCTTCCCTCCAAATTGTCCTCTTTGCCCGGGATACATCGCGCTCTTTATGCGGATGACATTACAATCTGGGCCACGCAAGGTAACCTGGGCCACATGGAATCCTGCCTGCAAGCAGCGGCGACCCTAGTCGACGACTACGCGGCCTACTGCGGACTCCAGTGCGCCCCATCTAAATCAGAATTTGTGAACATACGTCCCTCCCCTCGGAACACAACTCCGCTTTGCATCAGTCTCCCCTCGGGACCGATCCGGGAGTCCAAGGAGATCCGCGTCCTTCGTCTCTTCATACACCACCAACGCAGAGTCGACACCACCCTTGCCAAACTTCGCACGGTGGGAGACCAGGTGGGCCGCATGGTCCGCCGGGTCTCCAACAAGCGGGGCGGATTACGAAGCAAGGATGCACTGCGGCTTGCCCATGCTTTCGTAACGAGTAGAATCCTCTACTCAACCCCCTACTTGCACCTGCGCAAACATGATGATGACCAACTGGAGATCATCCACCCGAAAGTCATCAAGCGGGCTCTCGACCTCCCGGTCACCACGTCCAACCAGCGACTTCTGGCCTTGGGTGTGGTAAACACATTCCGGGAGCTTCGAGAAGCCCACTTAGTCAACCAATACACGCGTCTTCTACAGACCACGTCCGGTCGCCGCCTCTTGGACCGGCTACACATCAAACATGACTACCATATTGAGGAAAGGGAGAGAGTGCCAGAACCCTGGAGACGCGCCCTCCGGGTCCGACCCCTTCCCCGCAACATGTCCAGAGAAGACCATAGCGGTCGTCGCCAGGCGCGCTCGGAAGCGTTGGCGCGATACTATGGTAATCAACAACATGTGTATTACGTGGACGTTGCCGGCCCACACCACGGGGTGTGGTACACGGCCGCAGTCGTGCACAACACACAGTCAATGGGCTCACTTTCAAAGCCTACAGCGCAACACACGCGGAGGAGATTGCCATTGCTCTTGCTCTCACTACTCTCAAGTGGAAACACATCATCACCGACTCGCGAGGGGCCTGTCGGAACTATGAGTTGGACTGGGCTCCCCCGCTTGCCTGGCGCATATTAGAATATAGCTGCCGATGCGAAGATCCAACTCCACGCAACCTGATTTGGGCTCCCGGTCACCAGGGCCTCCAGGGAAACGACAGGCCGATCAGGCCGCCCGCGCACTCTCTCCCCGGGCTATCTCCCTGTCCTTGGGCGCCTACTCCCAATCAGACAATCTGGCCCTTACATTCAAACACATCACCGATTACTACAAGGAGGAGCACCGGGCGCTACCCGGCCCCTGGTAAGGGACTGGATCGCGCTGACGAGCGCCTCCTCATCAAAATTCTTACTAACACTGTACTGTGCCCGGCGGTACTTAAACATTTCAACGCATCCTTTGATGGCACGTGGCAGTTCTGTGGGGAGGTGGCTGACACCTTCCACATGGTTTGGGCGTGTCAATCAAACCCATTTATCCCCCCCAACCCCACCAGAGAGGACTGGGAGGCGGCCCTGCTCGGCTGTCAGGACCTAAAGACCCAAAAGGCCTTGGTTCACCGGACGCGGGCGGCGTTGCTTGCCAACGGGGCCCCGGTATAGGGGCTCCACCTAGTATTGTTAGGGGAAAGGGCCAATAGGGCCTACCCCAATCACCTCTCTGTAAATATTTATTACATTATAAATGTTTTTCACTACCACCACCACCTGGGCACAACCGGTCTCAAGCGCTGTCCTCCTCTCGGTTACACCGACGACAACGCGGCTCAACCAACAAACGGGCGCCTGAGAGCTAAGCTCTAAAAATCCCCAGAGAAACAACCTATAGTAGGATACAACTTAAAAAAACAGCAGTTGCTAACAGTGCGCCGCGGTCCGTGGCGTCCTGTATTACTCCGCTGGCCAATTGCAACTGTAAACGAAATCAGTTTTTTAATGTTTGACTATATCAAACAATCCACGTATCAAAATAATAGAGCTCATAATTCTTGTTCTTCTTATAAGCTGCTTGTTTAGGTAACAAGAAACGTTTAACCAGCGGACTACTTTTTTTGTCGTGGAGGAATTCTGTGTGCAGAGGCTGAATGTGGGCGGAGCTTCACTGCAGACTTAAGTTGTATGCGACTCTAGCTATTGGTGAGGGTTGGGTGGCCAGGCGAGTTGCAGAATCTGCAGACGTTTGTGAACTCAGCAGGTCATGTAGGACCCACTCAATTCGAATGGGTTACGGATGCAAGCCATCAGGCGATGATGTATGTTCGGGCAGATTTCTGGGCTGCGAGGTACGGATAACAATGTGAACTGTAGAAAACAAGGTAACGGCAGCTACAGAGCAAAGTGTGTCTTGAATAGCAATTAGCACAGCACAGATGGAAGAAGGTCTTTTACCTTCACAACTTTCTTTCTGCGCTGAGGCAACAAATAACATACCGTCCACCTCGTATTCAGATCTCCAACACCGATGTGTGCACTTAGTGCTCTGCTTCCTGGGGCAAAATGTTTGGAATATGGCCTTGTTCTCCCACCTTCTGTCAACAAAATACACCTTGTACCATTTGATGGTGTTTAGGTCATTAAAATTATTCGCTATCACAAAAAAAGAAAAAAAATTGAAGAGGGTATTTAAGCTCTTCCTTAAGAGTGTGATGCATTAGGGTTAATGGCTTAATGCCCATATATGTGAAATTGTTAATTTTCTACTTTGCAATCATAAATACCTGGGAGTCCTCATACCACTCCTGGCACAGTGATGCAGCGGCTAAGCGTTGTGCCACTGCCCTGCGATGGCTGCCAACTGCCTGGGGCTTGTGTGACCAACACTGTTCTTCCCGAGCAACATGTCGTGGCCAATCATAAATTTAACTGCCACCTGCCATGGTGGGCACTTCGCTCATGATCCAGTGGGCAACCTGTGACGTATTTTCGACCACATTTGACCGACACTTGGAGCGGTTGCGCATTGTGCTAAAAGCGCTAAAATCCGCCGAACTCACCATCAAAGCCGAGAAATGCCATTTTGGCTTTGAGGAACTTCGCTTTCTTGATCACGTTGTCAGCGCACAAGGTGTTCGCCCCGACCCTGAGAAGACCGCTGCTGTCTCAGGTTTTCCACGCCCAACTGACAAGAAGGCCGTTCGCCGGTTTTTAGGCCTGTGCTCCTATTATAGGCACTTTATTCAAGATTTCTCGAAAATCGCGGAACTGCTGAACGCACTGGCCCGTGACGACACGCCCTTCCTGTGGGGGACCGACGAAGAGGCTGCATTTGTCGAGCTTCGCAGCCGTCTGCAAAGCACTCCGATACTCGTCCATTTCGACGTGCATGCTGCCACGGACATCCACACTGACGCCAGCAATGTTGGCCTTGGTGCAGTACTGATCCACTGACAAGACGGTGCAGAACGGGTCATCAGTTATGCTAGTCTAACACTTACGCGCTCTGAGACCAATTATTCTACCACGGAGAAAGAATGTCTTGCAGTGATATGGGCCATCTGCAAGTTCTGACCGTACCTCTACGGACGACCCTTCCGTTTGGTAAGCGACCACCACTCCTTATGCTGGCTGGCGAGCCTCAAACACCCCTCGGGACGCTTGGCTAGATGGAGCTTACGCTTGAAAGAATACGACTTAACAGTAGTTTACAAGTCTGCCCGTAAGCATCAGGATGCGAATTGTCTGTCGCGCGCGCCTATCCCAATCAATACCGAAGAAACCACCGATGATTTTCCTTTCGTGGGCTCTGTTAGTACCACCCAAATGGCGCAGCTTCAGAGGGCGGACTCGGAGTTGGCGCCGCTCATCGATTACCTCGAAGGCAGTGAAGCTCCCATTCCGTGTTTTTTGCTTCGAGGGCTTCACACCTTCACTTTACGGTCTGGTGTTCTCTACAAGCGGAATTTTGCCAACAGCGAAGAAGTGTTCCTACTTGTCGTACCATCACAGCTGCGGTCTGAGATCTTGAGTGCCTGTCATGAAGCACCATCTGCCGGCCACCTTGGAGTCAGCCGTACACTCGGGCGGATTAGACAAAAGTATTATTGGCCCAGGTTACTCCCATCGGTGCGGGCCTACGTCAAAACATGCCGTGAATGCCAACGTCGGAAGACTCCTCCATTGAAACCGGCCGAATTTCTTCACCCCGTCGATCCACCGAAGACCCCTTTTCATCAAGTGGGCATGGACCTCCTTGGTCTATTTCCGAAGTCTTCATCTGGAAAGCGTTGGATAGTCGTTGCGACTGACTACCTCACACGGTACGCTGAGACCACGTCTGTTGCCAAAGGCACTGCTGCTGAAGTGGCGCAGTTCTTCGTCCACAACATTGTCTTGCGCCACGGAGCACCCACCGTTCTTGTTACTGACCGGGGAACTTCTTTCACGGCCCGCTTAACCCAGTCCGTGATGACTCTGACGCACACGACCCACCTACGTGCTACGGCGTATCACCCGCAGACAAACGGGTTGGTAGAGCGACCCAACCGCACACTAGCCGACATGCTATCAATGTACAGGGTCGTCCACTCTAAGTACGAACACGGCGCAGCGTGGCCGCGCTCCGCGGGGCGCGAGCGCATCCAGCGCGGCCGCGCATCGAAGCTCAGCTGCGCAGGCGCACACGGGCCTGGAGGCGGTTCTTCGCGTCGTCTGCTACAGCGTGGGTTCGCTCAGTGCTTGCTCTGCGGTGAAGCGCACCTAACTAGACAGTTTTAGTATAGCGTACGCAAAACCTTTGCGTACGCAATAAAATAGCGCATGTGGAATGCGCATGCGCAGAACGCTAAAAGAAGCTTAGCGTTTAGCGTACGCACGCAATTTTCTGGGAATAGCGTAGCGTCTTTGCGGGGCTTGCGGAGTCAACATGGCGGCGCCCTGTTTGCCCGCTTCGGTTCTAAAATACCTCGTCATTGAGTTATTCGGCGCTCAACTGGCAATAAATGGTGGTATTCGCTTCCGCTTTCTGTCGTTTCACTGGGACGCAGTGCTATGTGCAATAACTTGCCGGTACTTTTGAGATAGCAGTCCGTTTTCAAGCCCGTAAGCCTAACGACAGGTTGTGTACACTGTCGTCATGGCAACGGCCATTTTTAGCACTTCTCAGAAGTTTTAGTTTCGTTTTCGTACACGTGACAACCATGGCCGCTAGCCGCGCGCGCTTTTCGGTGGCGGATGACATGGAGCTCTTGCGCGAAGTTCGCGAATGCAACCCATTCGCAAACCCGCTCAAGTGGGCCGAAATCGCAAGAACTCTTGGCGAGTATTCGGCAAAGGCGTTCACAGCTCGCGCTGTGCGCGAACGTGCCGAGCTGCTGCTGAGCCAGTACGCGGCCAACGATCGTGTGAACCTGCGCAAGTAAGTTGTTTTGATTGCATGAAAAGATAGTCGAAACGTGAAGAGTGCCAAAGTTTCAAGCTGTTCCCGTGGTTGACACGCAGGTCTGGAACTGAAGAGCAGTACAGCGAAAGGGAACAGTTGTTGCAAGAGATAATAGATATAGTGAGGGAGGGCGGGCATAAAATTAGAGCGCCTCGGCGAGCAAGGCCTGAACCCCCAGTGCCAGCAAAGCGCATCTCTGGAGCGCGGGCTCGGGATTTTGCTGCGGATGGCGTCGTATTGGACGTCACTGATGACAGCCTGTTGCAACCGAGTAAGTATGCGGCCACCTGCAGATCTAGTCATTAAATTTACATGACATCGCTGATAATGTGTTTGGATTTTTGTGCTCCACTTCAGGCAGCCAAGATGACTCGGGCGCGTCACGGGTTCAGCTCTTCGTAATCGACGAAGATGGCAATATGAATCTGCAGCAGCTAGAGGGGCCCTTGGAGCAGTTTTCCCTCCGCGCCAGCCTACCGGACGCTGACGGGAGCAGTGATCGGGAGCCTGCTGCAGCAGCTTCTGAGAGCCTGTCTTCGTGTGAAGCCAGTACTTCCTCACGGCCAGCTGCCCGAAGTGAGCTGCAGCGAGGTAAGCGGGGTCTACACATTTAATACTTTTGCAAGACGTGTTCTTATAGAAATAAACAGCCCTGCAAAAAGATGATGCACCTTTTCAACGCGAGGCATTGTGGTGCATCATTGCACAGAAATTATTAGTACAAGCTGGTTGCACCTATAAATATTTCCACGAACCAAAACTCCAAAGGGTTACATTATTGCAACTTATAACAAAATAACCACTTCACAATAAACTTCACAAGAAGAATAGATTTTTAAATCAGCAAGGTCTTGGTTGTCATTGATTACTTGAGGTGGTCTTATTTATATCAATTAGATCAGAGGGCTCATTGTAGGTACTTGTTCACAGAACTGCAGTGATACAGACAAGCTAGGGTTTCTGTGCAGTGGGCTATGAGGTGTAGCATGAATTACTAAGTTATCTTTCGCTGCCTGCATTCCTCTGCTGTGTGAAGTGAAAGTGCCACTAAAAATGTAGCATCTCATGATCTGCCAGAATCAATTCTTCACTAGCTGAATATGGATGGACTGCTGTCACTATGACTGAGGCAAAATTAGCAGGCCTTAATACTGATTGAAATATGCACTCTGAAATAGTTATTGCAAAACAGAACCAACTTGAGCAGGAAGTCATGCAGCTAGAGATTATACGAAGGCTTGATGCCAAATGAGAATGAGACAAGTGCATTCTTCTCAAGTGCATAGCAATACACTGTTGACTGTAAGCAATGCGAGGATTATATGGCACATTATATAGAGGTTCGGCACTCGAGAGCTTTTTTTCATTATCTCCAATATCAGCGTTGTTATTCTGGTCACAAACGTGTACACATGAGCCCTAAATCTTGCTCGACAACAAGAACATTGTTTGGATTTCCGAGAGACAAACATTGAGAGACAAACACAAACAAACACGGAAATTTGTAGGACTTTGGTGTTAGTTTGGCTCAATTCACCTTTCTAAAATCCCTGGAAGCAAAAATTGAACACAAATCAAGGGGAAGTGAAAGCATAGCTCGTTTAATCACATACATGACACTGAAGGGTAACAAAATGAATGATTCTTTTCTCAGGAGTGATAACACCAGTACACCTGGGACGTGACAGTGAAAAACATTTAGGCATGCAGGCTTCACCACTTTGACCCAAAAAGCATTTACATCATTACTTTTCAAGTAAGAGGGATGTCAGCAAAGGAGCTGTATTCTTTGTTGCCTTTGATCCGCATTCTTCAGACCTTTCCGTGAGAGTGAAGCCGACTCGTGAGGCATTCCATTTCACATTGGCCTCACATGCGAAGGGTTGCTCGTGTGCCAGCTATGTTAATAACAGTGGTTTCACCTGTGTTTCTAAATTTTAGCTCATGTGTATGAAGTTCCTGTGATGCAATTTGCATTAGTTGCATGCTTAACAGGTTTTATGAATTGTCCTCTGCAGGGAAAAGGAAGCAAGACAATATAGATTATGAGTTTCTAGAGAAGAGGATGAGGCATGATATGCTGATGAAAGAAAAAGATAATCTAATTGAATCATGGCGTTTGGCTCTTGAGGAGAGCCGGCTTGCGTGGGAAAGGGAGCGAACCCTCACCGAGGTGCGTTTGAAGGAGGCGGAAGCAAGCCGCAAAGTAGAGAAGCATGCAGCACAGCTTAGGATGCAAGAGGAACTGCTACAGCAGCTTGCAGAAGAACGTCATCGGTCTGTAGCCCAACATCAGGCGATGATGAACGTCGTGGACCGCCTGCTTACAAAAATAAATAAACTGTAGTCCACAAAGACAACTGTGGGAAAGTGCAATGTCCTACACAAACAGGTTCTGCTATATTATCTTTGCATGCCTCCTTTAAATAAATTAAAGTACACAAAGACAATGGTGGAAAATGATTGCTTTCATTCTATACCACTCCTCATTTCACCTGCAAGACGTGTACTTTCATTACCTTCATTAGTGTGACTGCAGATGAGGAAAAGACCCATTCACTTAGTCCATTCAAGCACTGTGCCAAGGTTATGTGGATACAAGCTAAACGTTGTTACAGTCGTGGCTCTTTAATATGAACACTTTGGTTCCCGAGCAAACGAATCACAAAGAAAAAAATACGTGTTATGGTTAAGGTATGGTTCTGTGCATAATGGGGATCATTGAAGCCGAGATGAGACACAGTTTTGGGATTTCCAAAGTGTATTATCCTGAGTTCCGTTACACTCAAAATAATGTACCATTTCACGTGCGTAGGGATATGTGTATATGCTTCATGGCGTCTCATGGCCAGACGAACTGGTTCCTTCTACATCTGTTCACATCCCAGGGCCTCACGACTCTGTCGGCTAAGAGCTGCTGAATTAGAATACCTACTTTCCTTCAGAGCCGTTTATGCAATATGGCAAATGGTAAGGGAGCCCAGACTTAGCAGCCTTTCACTTTAAAGCCCCTACGGGCTCTGAGCATTTTTCTTTGTGCATTCACCACACAGCGAGTTTCCATATTAACAAGGTATGAACACATTAAAGAAAGTTTGATCCCCAGAAAAGTTGTCCATAATTCAAGTCGTCCATATTAACGGGAGTCATATTAATGAGGCAGGACTATTGTTCTCTCAGCAGGTTTGATTGGTGCTTGAAGGGATTAGAGTGGCATTTTATTTAGCAGATGGGGCCAAGTAAGTCTTCAGCAATGGAGGGCACAGGCCAAAGTATGAAGACACCTGACTGCCATACATGCAGGTGTGGCAGTTGGTGAGAATAGTCCCAGCTTTGTACATCTGTGCCACCTGTTGTCTCAGAAGCTTCTGGTACTTTTTGAAATCTAAAAACGCGAATTCTGCGGCGACCTTCCCAAATCCCCATTCAACCGCTAGCCGAACTTGGCTCATCGCATGGTTAAACGCCTGCTGACGAGGTGTCAGGAAAGCACCTCCGTAAGGCTTCAGCAACAGTGGTTTCAACAGATACGCCGGGTCTCCGTAGATAACAAAGTTCTCCTCGCCTGCAAGCTTTTCAATTTTGAAGTATGCACCACTTGCCTCCAGTATTCCTGCAACACAAAAACGCACATAAAGGCACGTGCACAAAAACCTAAAACTAGAGCCATTCCTGTAGTCAAAGTACATAGCACCCTTGCAATAAGGTTAGCTCTGAACACTAGACAAGACATGCGAGGCCAGAATAACGAGGTATATAGATAAAAGCTACTCACCCATTATGCCTCTAGCTTTGATAGAATATGTATATTGTGTGTGTGTGTGTTTGGGGGGGAGGTGGACAGGCATCCGAATTTTTTAAAAATGAAGCAAACACAGTCATGCCAGCATGAAATTTGTGACAGTAGTTCTGTGAAGTAATGCGAGCATGCTATGAAACCTTAGAATTGACAATCACAATGAAATGCATGCCTCTATAATGCATGGTGAACGTTCCATTATTTTATATCTTTACTTTGTTACTCTGTGCCTGAGATACTCAACCTGGATCTAACTGATGCACAAAATCAGCTAAATGACGAAGTTCACAATCTGCAAGTGGCTCCTGTGTCCTGAAACCAGTACATAAAAAGAAGACATCTGAAGGGCAGAATGTTGGCCAACATTGTCTGATTAAGCACATTCAGTTGCATGTCCAATCAACAGTTCATTATTAAAATTTAAGAGTATTGCAAATGAAGTTGACACTTTTCAGGTGATTCTGCGAACCGTGAAATGACATTTTTTCACCGAGCCATGGCTTCATTCAATGATCCCCGATAGAGTTCCTTCAGGCATACCAGTCATAGAAAGATACTTTTAGGCCTCCTGAAATCAATCTGGCTTTGGAACACGGTTCACCTCTGTCACTAAGTGCAACTTGCAGTATGATAGATTCTATGTTTTTGTCCGCCAGGTCATGAGTTTCAAAGCTGTGACACGTTGCAGCAGATTACACAACCATAATTGCGTAATCTAGCCCAGTGACTTACCTGCATCATGTCGTCTTCCAGGATAAGGTCCATCTAGTTGGCACACGATACCATTCGGACACATCAGTGATTGATATTTCACGCAGTGCATTCTTTTGTGTCCCGAAAAGTAGTCCTGCTGGTTCCTTTTGGGACGACATATGGCACGGGCAGTGCCATCAATGAATCCAACACAGTTTGACAGAGGTGCACCTTTGTTTTTGACAGCCTGTAGCAACAAAAAATGATTGATCAATAACCGTGTGGGGCATACATGAAGCTTCAGACCATAACAAACCATAAATGTGAGCTTTTACAATTTTAGCACAACACACTATGGTAACGGAACCTGCATGATAAAATCAGAAATTGCGTTATAAATTATTTCCTCGGCTCAGGCAAATTGCATGCGGCGATCCATACCGACTGATGTTATGCTTCATCTTTGGTTACAGCCAAAGAAAGATGAACAGTTAGCAACTTGCCCAGCAAGACGTTCTTTTATGCTTCATCCCAGACACAGAACACACCAGCGCACTGCTGCCCCCGCACCATATAGTAACCTCACACTGCTAAGGTGTAAGGTTTCTATTTCATTAATACGTTTTGGCGGGCTAATTGGTTAATCATCTTGAATAAACAGCGCGAACGAAGACGAGCACAAAAGACAAGAAAACGGACGACACAGCGCTGATGTGATTGCTAATATTGTGTGTGTGTGTGTTGTGTTGGGTTTTATGGCACATAGGCAGCTAAGGCCATCATGCGCCAAGCACAAGGTATGGTAAATGTTTTCTGCGGGATTTAATAAAAATGTGGAACGTGATCAGTGGTGTAAAGGGCCTAAAACGTTTAAATACCTAGTAATAACGGAGAAGACGAGATCTAGCAATGGCTAATGGTAAAAGCTTTAAAAGGTCAGGTAGCCTCAGCGGCCATCCTAATATTGTAGTATCTCACATTTATGGACCGTTGCGACGTGGAACTATTGACACTTTCGCAATATGTCTAATTTTTGGAGTGATAAAATTCAAGGGGCACTTTGGCTCTCTAAAGTGCTGCAAGGCGAAAGCCTTTCCTGGCGCACTGTTTGTTTGGTTTTTTTATTTTATTTTTTCATTTTTATTCTTATTGTTTTTATATCTTACATTTAACATTTACTTTCTTTTTGTTTGTTTTCCTTTCGTTTTTATCTATTCTATTTTATTTTTCATTTTATTATTTGTTTTATTATTTTTATTCCTTTTCTTTTATTTATGAAACCCATGCGTTCACTAATGCCAAAGGCCCTGGTTGGATTCCCAGTATGAGGCATTAAAGGCTTTCGCCTTAAAACTGACTTACATTAGCGAATTCCCTGAGAGTGGGAGAGGAAAGCCACTGATGGTTGTTAATGTCATTCAAAAGGTGCCCGAAGTTGGTGACGATGTGGTTGAGCATTTTCGATGTTATGCTCGACATGACCGAAGTGTGCCTCCCGAAGATGAGCTCTAGGTCGCACCATCGATTGGGGTACGCCAGCCGACGAAGGGTGAGGCAGAGTGCTTCGCGGCCAGGCACCTTGACGTTCTGGGCACTAATAACAGTGTCCGGCACCATCAGAGCACATAGCAGTTCGGTAATGTCGTCTTTTTCAAACCGAAATTGCTGCTTGAATAAGGAGCTCTCGATGTTGTCTATGTCCAGCAGTCCGTGGCGGGAACGGTATCGCAGTAGCTCCGACTCCCGTTGGCGCCTCATTTCGTACTCCAAGTAGTCCACGGAAAAATCTCCTCTCAGTAACCATCGCTCCGCATGCGGCAACATGAGGTCGTCGATTTCCGCCCAAGTGAGCACAGAGAGGAGGCGATGATCGCACAGGATGCTTGAAGGCATGTCTGGGGAAATCACCCGAAATAGCAGAGGTTGCAGACAAAAACGAAAAAGCGCGCGCTTTGAGAGTTTGGCTTGGTTTGGATCAAAACGACCTCAATTTTTTTTTTCGACGTGTGGTGGCGCTAGGTACTTACCCAAACGGGTCTGAACCTGGATGTTGTATGTCTACTTAGCGCCTATTGCGGAACGGTCCGCAAACGCTCACCTAAAAGTGTTGTTCGCGCTTTGAATTTAGCGTACGCAAACATCTTGCGTGTTGCGTACGCAAAAAACGCAAACGCTATACTAAAACTGTCCACTTTCTGCATGATTACAGCGCTCGTGTGCACAGAGACAGCACTGCGGGAAACGGACTAACTGCAGCGCGTTGTCGCTGGTTGCGCGTACGACAACCCAGCGGCCTCTCGTCTCAGTGCCACGATGTCCGCGATATGCACGTATTGCTGCAAAATTGTCATTTCAGGTTTGAATTGATTGGGTTTATGGGATTTAACGTCCGAAATTGACAGACTACAAAGGACGTTATAGTCGAGGGCCCCAGGTTATTGTCGACCACATGGGGGTTTTTAACGTCCGCTGACATGCCACAGCACATGGGTGCCTTGCGTTACGTCTCCATTGAAACGGGACCGCCGTTGCCGGAATCAAACTCTAGTCCCTCGCCTCTGTAGTCGGGTGGTCTCCACTGATCCAGTTCGGCGAGCCACTTTGAGGTCTTAAACGCACTCTGAAAGTGGCGTCCGTAATGTATCAAAGCTTTATTTTCTACGCGCAGTGGTTAAGGCTTATGGGATGTTTTACAGCAGTAGCTGCTAAGTTGCGGGACAGAGATTGCGCCGGGCTTGCTTTTCTAGGTCCGAGTGGTCCTATAATCAGCCTAGCACGAAATATTTCGCGGATGGCTTGATGGTGCTTCAAATTTTATTAAAGTACTTATTGAAATAACCAGAACGTCTTATGAGTTTGAAAAGAAATAGCAATTACGTTTAAACCGTCATGCAATTTTGGTTTAGACCTAAATAATTTCTTAATTGAGCAGGCTGAGTGAGTGTTTTTTTTTTTTGTACGAAGCTCATGCCACCAGCCGCAGGACATTAAGCGTAGCGCTTAAACACTGATAATGGGTCTGGATTTCTTTCTTCATTTCTCGCCCGCCGCAGTCGCTTTCCTCGTCTCCGCTAGCGCTTTTCTAGTGACATTTTTTGTTTCGTACGTGGTGGAACGTAACGAAAATGAAAAAGGAACGAAGTAAATAATCACAAGAAGTGGGCTAGCTACAAGTACGAATTTTATTGCACAAAGCGCATGGGCTGTCGGCTGCGACTCACGAGGTGCTTGATGCCTACGATAGCGATAAAGGAAACGCAGCCGGCACTCTCCCTCTCGGGGAGTTAAACAATTCCTGAAACTCAATACCTAGCGCCAGAGGCCCCGCTTTGGGAGACAATAGGAACGAAAGAGATAATAGGAAGACCCATTCGAGGACAAGTCGGATAGAACTGAAGTCAAAGAAAGCTCAGCCGTATTCAAAATCGGCACACACAATTGTTGCAAAACCGAAAATAGTCTGCAGCCAAAACGTTTCTTGGCATTTGAACGAGAAGCAAATTCGAAAGTAAATAATAACTCTACGTAACTTTAAGTACATTTAAGTAAATAATAAATAAAGTTTTTCGATTCCTCTGGGTTCCTTAATATAGTCAAACATTAAAAAGCTGATTTCGTTTATTGTTTTAATTGGTCGGCGTAGTTATATTAGAGGTCGCGCCCATTTTTTACCTCCTGCTCTGAATGTTTAAACTTTTACCCTAGTACAGACACCGAACGTGCTGGTTGTCCTCTCCGGGTGTAGCAAGCATGGTGAAATGACAGAACACATACAAATGTCGACATCGCGGCAACACAGTCATCATCGGAAACGACAGCCGACGGCACTTGCGACCCCCCACAGAACGTGTCACTGCACGGCCGTGCAAAAAACAAGGACAAAAGAACAAAGATTTCATTGATTGTGAACGAAGGACGGGGCCACTGACTGTCACTATATGTGGCACGCTTCCGCGAGTTATCTGACTGAGCTCAGTAGCGGGTGGGCTCGCCTCCAGAGTCTATCACAGCCTGCATTCTGTTCTGCAGGCTGCTGTAGAGGGACCGGCAAATATCCGTGTTAGTTCTAAGCCGCTCCCATTCCTCCTTGACGGCAGTCCATAGCGCGTCCGCTGAGTGGACACGGAGCTCTCGGCGGGCCAAGGCGAACTTCATGTTGCCCCAGATGTTTTATATTATGTTGAGGTCCGGCGACTGTGGAGGCCATTCCAGCACTGCCACGTCGCGGAGCTCCAGAAACGCGGCCACCTTCTTTGACGTGTGGATGAGGGATTTATCATGCTGAAAAATGAAATCATTATCAGCGAATGGTCCTCCAGCAAGATATGGGAGCAGCACATCGTCTAGGATGGCGCAATAAGCGTCTCCGTTCAACCGGCTGTCAATTCGAACCAGGGGTCCTAGACCTTCAGCTGGGATTGCTCCCCAAACGCTGACAGCAGAACGGCCGCTGGCTGTAACTCGTTGCATATAGTCCGGCACATACCTACAAAAAATGAAAAAAAAAATTACCGACGATTACGTTACTTCCTAATGCGAAATTTGAGCGCAGTAAACAAGCTGTTTCACCTTTTCGATAGATTGAGGCAAAGAAATCGAGCAACACATGTATGCGCTATCACAGAATTTTTTTTTATTTTTCACACGTATTCGCAATTTCGGCTCGGGCGGTGCACATATACAGATCCGCCGCCACCGATCTGGCTCTCTGATTGCCACCGCACAGGGGTTGCATTGGAGGAGGAGCGAAGAAAGGAATTAAGTTCGAGCCGGCGCTTTGACAACCGGAGACTCGCAGGAAGAGGGGGGCGGCGTGTACACCCAGCGGCAAACGATGGGGGCAGAAGCGCGCGCAGCAAGCGGACAACACGATAAAGGGAGGAGGGAAGAGATAGCAGCGACTGACTGATGCCGCTGACGCCGATAGCGCTGGGGGGATGAAAGGGGGGCGGAGCTGGTTACGAGGCCGACGCCGACGACGACGCGAAACCCAGGAACGGACGCCAAAGAGCTGCGCTCTAAAACTTTTGTTGGGAATGCTTACACAAGCAGTTGCAACCGCTAAGCTACAAGGAACCAGTATTGAATAATTTCATCCTTACGCGTTGTCTGATGGGCGGCAGAAATATGCTGATATGAATAATTTTTTTTGCGAAACTTTAGTTGGGTTTTTTTCCTAATGTACGCGATTTGCGAAAAGCCGAAGATTAGGCCAGTGCGAAAATTACACTTGGCCAGAATTAGCCTAAAAACGTAAAAATGCTCCTTAGATTGATTATGCCGTTGGGCAGCCAATAACAGTGGACGAAATCTGAGTTCGCACTTTCTAGGATAGGATAGCCTATGTAATTATCCTTACCGACAGTTCTCGGGCCGCCAGACTCGCTGCCTCTGGTCCCATCTTGTGGTGAATGCTGACTCGTCCGTAAACACCACCTTCGCCCAATGGTCCTCGGTCCATTGCTGATGCTGCCGGGCAAATTCGAAGCATTTTTGCCGGTTGGCCGCGCTTACAACTGGCTTCTGAGCCGCGGTTCTTGATTTTAACCCTGCCTCGTACAGACGACGCTTCACTGTGGTATTTGAAACACCTAGAAGCCCGACGCAGTTCTTAATCTCGCCCGCACTAGCAGTAGGCTTGTCGACCGCTGCCGCAACAATGGCCATGCCGTCCTCCGCAGTGGTGACTCTTGGGCGGGCTTTCCGCGGAGCATCCTTGATTCGTTGCTCTTCCCTGTAGGCTTTAATTATACGGTTGATGGTCGAGAGTGGCCGATTTGTCAACTCGGATATTTTTCTTTGTGAGTACGATTGCAGACTTAAATCTACAATGCGTCTTCTGTCGCATTCCGGTACACGAGACATGGTTAATTTCCCGTGCGCGCAACAAAAAATGCGGCGACCCCACGCTGCCACACCGTTTTTATTGCAGACGAGCATTGGAAACAAGCGACAAAGTATAAGAGAAGTCGCAAGGATGACTGAAAAAACTGATAGCGTGGCATTATGTCTGCCGATAAAAATATGCTGAGCCAGCAACGTCTGCTGGCTCAAGCTTTCGCACATCATTCGAGAATTGTTCGCTCGGGTAGACACGCCACCTAGCCAGACAGTCATTTCAAGCAGCGTATCAGCCTCACTTGCTGATGAAAGATTGGAATGCTCAGCCTAGCATGGAACGACAGCCGATACACCTTGCAAATGACTGAAGTCGGACCTGTACTACTGCTGTACTTCATGCTTTTAATATCACATTAAAATCTACGGCACTGCATCTGCTCAAGGAAAAATTCATGAACCCCAAGCAGCTCTTAATACCACCCTTTGTTTGTTGGTTTGTTTATTTGTTTGTTTATTGGGGTTTAACGTCCCAAAGCGACTCTGGCTATGAGGGACGCCGAAAGTGAAGGGCTCCGGAAATTTCGACCACCTGCGGTTCTTTAGCGTGCACTGACATCGCACAGTACGCGAGGCTCTAGAATTTCGCCTCCATCGATATTCGGCCACCGCGGCCGGGATCGAGCACGCGTCTTCCGGGTCAGCAACCGAGCGCCGTAACCACTGAGCCACCGTTGCGGGGCTGATATCACCGTTTTGTGCAAGACTATAGAATATGTGTTACTCCACTGTGTGCCACAGAAGAGAGAACATAAACGACAGGACAGGGGCGGAACTTCTAACTTAAATGATGACGCATCAAGCTGGAGAAGCTTTCATAAGCAGTCGAAAAGCAAGTGACGGGCGTCTGACACAGCGAAAGTGGGAACAGTAAAATTTGAGAGATGCTTAAAATCCGCCTTAAAGGATATGACCTTGATTGCGGCGGTCCCTTTTCAATGGAGGCGAAACGCAAGGCACCCATGTGCTGTGGGATGTCAGCGCACGTTAAAACCCCCATGTGGTCGACAATAACCTGGGGCCCTCGACTATAACGTCCCTTGTAGTCTGTCAGTTTCGAACGTTAAATCCCATAAACCCAATCAATTCAAACCTGAAATGACAATTTTGCAGCAATACGTGCATATCCCTGACATCGTGGCACTGAGAGGAGAGGCCGCTGGGTTGTAGCACGCGCAAGCAGCGGCAACGCGCTGCAGTTAGTGCGCTTTCCCGCAGTGCTGTCTCTGTGCACACGAGACTGTAATCATGCAGAAAGTTAGGTGCGCTTCACCGCAGAGCAAACACTGAGCGCACCCACGCTGTAGCAGACGACGCGAAGCACCGCCTCCAGGCCCGTGTGCGCCTGCGCCGCAGAGCTTCGATGCGCGGCCGCGCCGGATGCGCTCGCGCCCCGCGGAGCGCGGCCACGCTGCGCCGTGTTCGTACTTAGAGTGGACGACCCTGTACGTTGACGTCGAGCATCGAACTTGGGACGCCATTCTGCCGTACGTAACGTTTGCGTACAGCACCGCCCTGCAGGAAACAACCCGACTGACCCCCTTTCAGCTTGTCTTCGGTCGCCAGGTGACCACTCCGTTGGATGCTATGTTGCCCGTCGACCCTTACTGCGACTTTGACGCTGACATCGACGTAGATACCTTCGTTCAGCGTGCTGAGGAAGCGCGTCAACTGGCCCGCCTGCGCATCCACCGTCAACTGGAGACTGACGCCACTAGGTAAGTCGAGCGCGATTTGAAGATCATCGTGCGAGCTTCGACCGGGAACATGAACAGCGCCATGGCCCAGAATTCTCTGCGAGGCGAGGGGGTTATCAGGCCAGCTTCCCTCACTCTTTTTGCTGTTCCTTCAGCAGCCGTCACTCCCTGCTGGGCTATCAGTTTCTTTTTTTTTTTTGTTCTGCGAACAGGCAGTGATCGTAGTGCGCACGACGTATTCTTCGGTATTATCTGAAATTGGACGCTACGAAGCTGTATCTAGCACATGTAACGTGATTGCTGCTGAGCCAGGAAGAACGGGTGACCAAGGACCGAGACCAAGATACGAGGTAACCAAGTTCATACTTTGTCGCAACAAATGGAAAGCTTAGATTAGAGAGAAAGGGCAGTGGGTTTGTCGCGGGGGTGATGGTTGTTGTACGGAACTGCGAACGAGGGAGAGAAGAGTGCGAAGTCATGATTTTTCCTGCTCCAACACCGGCCGCCAGGTGCCTGGAGTGCTAGGCTGGTCGACGCTCGCGCGATAACCTTCAAATCGCGCTCGACTTACAACTGTGGACGCCGTTTCGTCAGTTACGCTCCCGGCGACCTTGTGTGGATTCGGATACCTGTTCGTCGCCGCGGCCTCTCTGAAAAGCTGCTGCGCCGATACTTCGGCCCTTAGAAAGTAGTGCGCCGCATCAGTGATGTTACTTATGCAGTTGCTCCCGCCCCGACAGCTTGTTCATCGCGCCAGTCGCACCGAACTGAAGTCGTACACGTTGTTCGCATGAAGCCTTACCACGACCGGATACCTGACTGAACTGCGGTTCACTGCAGCTGTGTTCTCTCCTTTCGGTGACTTTTCTCTCCTAGCCACATCGTGTCGATGCTGCAGAAGAGGGTGGCAGTGATACATGCATTCGAAGAGACAGAAGTAGTGCATGCACGAGAAGAGGAAGAAGTTAGTTGGCTCTCGCGCCCTGGCCAATCCCCCGCCGTGGGTATGTGCCATTCAGCCCGAGGACATCATCATCATCATCATCATCGCGCGCTTGGCCACTGAGGGACCGCCGCAGTTTTGTCGTCTCAGCTCCGGTGTTCTATTTCGCGTTGCACGCTACAATACGCAGAATTGGTAATTCTCAACTTTACAATGTTAGGTCGCTGGAATTTTCATACCACTCATGCGGAATTCGTGCAGCGGTTAAGCGACGCGCCAATGCCTTGCGACGACAGCTGCTGTGACCTACGGGGTTTGTGCGACCCAAATTGCTCTTCCCGAGCAGCCTTTCGCGGCCGATAAATAATTTACCTGCCACGGTGCGCATTTTGCTCAAAATACGGTGGGCAGGTTGTGGTGACGCCACAAGGTAACCTACCATTGTTGCCGGTGCCTCGGCCTCACGTTGCGAGGCTTCAAACGGTGGCCAGCGCTGAGGCCAGACAATTTTTTTCTGACATGAGGGTACTAACGCTTTCGCATTAGAAACAAAGGGCGACCGCCAGGCTACAGCAACCACACCGTTTAAAAGGGGACGCTATCTTGCATCCATCAATCCCTCCGTTGGGCGACTCAGTAGCTGGGCAGTGACAAAAGGATACAAGTTAGCATCAAACATTTGTAAAATGTAGAAGTCAATACCATTTTTACTTATAGAAGATGGCAAATTTATATATAACCCCGTCAAGTATAGCGTATTTATTACGGAAATATTATGAAAGAAAAAATCTAAGGGGACTCTTAAACTCCGTCCTTTTAGCATGACGCGACAGCGTAATGAGTAATTCTACTATGTGCACAAGGCCATTCCCTACTTCACACAGATGCCTGGGAGTCATCACACCTGAGCAACGCTTAACCGCTGTACCTCTCGCAGTGGTGTAGCGGTGAAGCGATGCGCCTCTGCCCTGCGCTGGCGGGTATTGTTACCGACTCGGCTTGTGCGACCCAGGTTGCTCTTCGCGAGGAACCTGTCGCTACCAATCGTTCAATTAACTGCACCTGCTGTGGCGGTCAGTTAGCTCACAATCCGGTGGGCAGTTTGTGACCACATCACAAGGTCATGTTACCTAGCTGGCCCACCTAGGTGCTCCTCCAGGGATTGCCGGTTGCGAGGGTTGAAATCGTCGCCAACGCCGACGACGGACAATTTTTTAACGCGACAGCGTTAAGAAGCTCGTGTCGCAGAAAAGCCGTTGTCGGCGTCGGTGGCCGTTGGCGTTGCAACACGATAACCTCCAAATGGAGTTTCTTGCGGAAATACGGGGAACCGAATCCAGGTCTTTCAGACTGCGAGGCGAGAACACGCGGAACACGCTACGAAGGGTCGCTGGTTCTGAGCAAATAAAAAAGGACCTAGTGAATGTTCTGTGGTTTTTGACTTCGCGAAGTGTATATGTGTACTGATGCCAACATGAGTAATTATGAGTATGCGCATTTCGAAAGGAACCTGATAACAATCGCATTCTACTCTATAAAGCATTTCAATTCACTGCCATGAGCGGTGGCAAAGCAGCGCCATCTATGTGGTACAGATGAAAGTAAATGCGAATAGCTAGCGCTGAGATAGTATAGGTGGTGGTATAATCGTGTTCGGTTTGAGTTTGGGTTTATGGAGTTCTAAGTTCCAAAGCTACTCAGGCTATGGAGGACGCCCTAGTGGAAGGCTGCGGTAATTTCGGTGACCTGTGGTTTTGTAACGTGCGCTGACAGCGCACAGGGGTTGTGGACCTGAATTTAGAGGGCCGGCAGCCGAATCCTTTGAAGATCTGAACTAGTCCGCACGTGGAGCCCGGTCATAACACGATGGTTTCACCCCTGCGGACCGCAGCGTGGGTGCAACCTTTCGCGACATCTTCGGGCTTCAGACGGGCAGGCATCGGCAATCGGACCTTTGTGCAGCATGTTTTGTGAGGGTGTCAACCACTGCGATGTCACGGAACCTGTACCGCCCAAGCGTCTGTGAAGTACGCGCGCGTGTGCTGTTGTGGTTAACGAATGCGACAGCAACAGAGACGCAGACCTCCATGCAGAGAACAACAAATCCTGAAGCAAGGTTGCAGCACCGAAGCCATCCGGAACGAACTGGATAAAAATGTACGCGAGATCGCGATCGTTGAACAGCCCAAGCAGTTGCCGGTTGCGTACATGAAGAGCGCACATCACGATTATTTATTTACTACGTGCTACTGTAGAGAGGAAACCAAGAACGATTCCAGCCCCTACCACAAGTGGACAACGCGGGCAGGCTATGCACGCCATGTACTCCGCGTTGGAGCTGAAGTGTGAACTTCGATTCAACAGGCAGACTGACAAATGACGCCCTTCATCAGGAAGATGGCTTGTACATGTGTACCGTCGTGCTATTCCGGTCTCGCTGAGAATGAGCGACGATTGATCCACTCAGCTGTGGACAGTGTGGGCAAGAAATAATTGGTAAACATGCCTCGTTTCCTGGAACTGAGTAGTCTTTCATGAAAGCTTCGGGAAACACCCGAGGCGGCTTACGATAGTGTTTCAAACAATCAAACCACTGTAAGAAACTACGAAGTCTGAAATACAGCTTTTGGCTTCCGACGAAGCGTTCTGTTCGAAGGCAGGCAAGTTTTTGCATGCTCTAGCTGAAGCCAGCTGGTTACGGATATTGTGGCGAAAAGCTCTGCTGAACGGTTGCTGCCTTTATCCTAATGCCTGATGCGTGGTGGACGTGCGAAGCGAGGTGTGGCCCACCTTCAGCTTCAGCTTGCCGCTCTTTACATAAACCGCTTGTCTTTGAGCAGGGCCTTGATTTTTTGGCGCCCCGAGGACAAGGAGGTCTATATGCTTCTTGAGTCAAAATTTAGAAACTAATCGGAAGTACCTTTGGCGAGTTTTCTGCGGCGAGGCGCCACCGCTGTAGCAGCAACACGAGCGGGCTGGGGTGCCGGTAGCGTGGCTTGAGGCGCTGCCGCTGTAACAGGAGCTGGACCAGAGAGCTGGGGTCTGGGTAGCGTGCCCTGGGGGGCTGCCACTGTAATAGGAGCTGGACAGGGTAGCTGGGGCCTTGGTTGCGTGCCGTAGGGGGCCGCAGCTGCAATAGCGGCTGGACCTGGCAGCTCGGATCTCGGTAGCGTGGGAGCAGGAGCAGCTGGAAAGGCAGCGCCGTAGTGCGCCGGTGGAAGGGGGAGGAAGTCTTCTGGAGGGGCCGTGTTCCATCCGGCATTGTGGGCGGGCGGCAAGAAGTGCCACTGCGGTGGGTACATGAACCCAGGAAGGCCATATATGAAGTCTGCGGGTTAGAGAGGACCAGCAGGCGGAGCGGCAGAGATGGCAGTCACGGGTGGAACGGCAGGACCGACAGCCTGCGCGGGTGGTGCCGATCCCCAGGCGTTGGCCACTCCTGAGCCATGAAAGCGAATCAAGAGATTTATGCCAAGAAAACGAAAGGAGACCACTCAGAAAGGCATTATGGCTCCCACTGAATTAGAGGGATGCACTTTCTCGCGGTTTGCAGCTTCGCCCGATAAAGCAAGCGTGAAATCACGGAGCAGCTCTCGCGCTCCGACTGTGTGAACCTGTTTTTGTTTTGTTTTTTGTCTGGGCAAAGCGTTCATCATTGGCAGGGTTTAAACAGGGCCTTAAATCAGAGGAGGAAGGCACCTGCGAGGCGGAGAATGATGTGAAGAGTGTTAATGGCGAACGTGAATCTTGTCCAGGCATGATAACCTCTAAAGAACATTAACCTCGTATGTGCACACGCAGCCTTTCAATATATGCCCACGTTCGCTATCTCTCCACCCTACTCACCTCAGGATTCCTTTCTGATGAGCTGTATAATTTCTTTTCATAATCTCCTGGTCAACCAATCTATCCGCTTTAGCAGTCATCACGGCTGGACAATACTCAAGCTCCTGATCCTAGCACCCTTTCTACATCACACCCTCCTCCCCATCCCCGGGCCTTCCTCCTGAATGTGAAGGACCTATTTTAGCCCCGCAAATAATGAACGCCTTCCCCACACGAAGACAAGTCCTCTTGTCAAAACGTTGGTAAGATCCCTGACGACTCCAGACATGTTAGTGCACTGTGGTTCGTACCTCGGGATGGTCTCCGAAGTTGTTCTTCTCTCCAGCAACGTGCGGAATAAGATGCAGCCGGTACTGCCAGACAAGATAGACGATTTTATTTACATAGCAGGTTATCAGGAGTCTCCCTTTCAGAAGCACACTGAAGCCACATTTTATACATTTTCAATTCCCCAGGTACCTATCTGGGGAAACTTGGTTGTTCGAACATCGCCAATCACATTTCTTGACGAAACCCGCCCACAAAAGGGCGGAACATCACCCTCTCGCCGATCCTCCAACCGTGACAAAAAGGCGGGACATTCACACTCTCGCCGGTCCTCCCACGCACAGATGGTCGATTTGTGTATTTTGTTCACCCATCGTTCCGTGGAATTAGGAGTCCTTTGGCGGCAACTAAGGTGATATACACATTCTCGCTGTCAAGTCGGAGCCGTTCCGCACCATGATGGACTCCCTTTCGTTGTCGGTCCGCTGTCGGTTTTGAGCGAACTTGAGAATCCAAACAGACGCGTTTCCGCCGACAACCAATTTAGGGGCCTCCGTCCCCTGGATGCGCCGCCACGCTTCCCCCCCGCCGCAGCCGCCGACAAAGGCTGCCGCAAAGGTTAGCCAGCAGTGTCTCTCTGCCGTGAAGGAGGGGGCGACGGCCGTTTCTCGACCTCGAAGGAGAGGGTAAGGAGCCACCGGCGGGCGCACGTGTGCGCGACCAAAACAATTCCCAGAACGGGACACCGCAAGCAAACGCGTACACAAATACACACACACACACACTCAGCGTGCTGAAACCGGCCGTTATTCACGTAGCCCAGTCCCGCTGGCGCCACTGTCGTCGCTGCAGACGGCGCGTCGAGCCCAACACCTCCCCACAAAACTGTGCGGCACAGTCTTCGAACTTGCTGCACACAACAATCACAGGAGCTCGACGCATTGCTCCCACTTCATCTGTCAACAAGTACCCCTCGGTCCCCCGCCAACGCAGCACCCAACAATGCCATACCTCTCGCAAACCGAGGCCGCGAAAACGGACGACGGTATCTTACTCGCTTTCGTCGTTGGCGACCATACGCGACATAGCGTCGGCATTTGCGTTTAGAGACCCCTTTTTGTACTCCACTACAATGTTATACTTCTGGAGAGCCAGCGCCCACCTTGTCAGCTTCTCCGCTTAGTGGCGTGGTCAGAGTAAGAAATTTCAAGGGATTGTGGTCGGTAATTACCCTGATTCGTGCACCGAACAGCCACGTGTCAAGCTTTCCCAGCGCCCAAATGATGGCGTAGGCTTCTTTCTCGATTGTAGCCCATTGTGACTGGGCCGGGCCTAATTTCTTGCTCAGGAATGAAATGGGTTGCTCTTTTCCTTCGTCATCCAACTGTGCTAGACATGCTCCGACGGCATAATCTGAAGCACAGTGGCCAGAATGAACTCTTTATTCAGATCGGGTGCGCTCAACGCTGCGGCCTTTGTCAAACACTCCTTTACTTTTATAAAAGCACCCTCGGCATCCTCCTTCCACGGTATCTTCTGAGGCACGCGCTTTCCAGTCAGGTTAGTCAGTGGTAGCACCACCTTTGAATACTCCGGAACGTAATCCCGGTAATAATTTGCTAGCCCCAAAAAGCTACGCAGCTGCCTTTTTGTTTGTGGTACAGGAATTTCTTGAATGGCTCTAAGCGTTTCTGGATCTGCGCCGTGTTTTCCTGACCCCACGATATGACCCAGAAACCGCACTTCCTTTTGCGCGAAATGGCACTTAGTGACATTAACTGTGAGCCCTGCGGCCGCTAGCGAAGCCAGTACCCTTCCGAGGTGTTCGAGGTGCTCTTCCCATGTCTGCGAGAAGACGCACATGTCATCTATATATGCGCACGCATATTCACGGTGTGGTACAAGGATCTGATT
Organism: Amblyomma mixtum; assembly: GCF_055824585.1. Lineage (NCBI taxonomy): Eukaryota > Metazoa > Arthropoda > Arachnida > Ixodida > Ixodidae > Amblyomma > Amblyomma mixtum. Next base: position 167,819,067 of record NC_143012.1, read on the forward strand.
GATTATTCTTTGGCAGGTGCTTGCCGAACTTCTCAGTCCAAACGGCATAACCTTCCAAGCGTACTGCCCAGACGAGGTGACAAATGCTGTGTACTCCTGGGCTTTTTCGTCCAACGGAATCTGCCAATATCCTCTTAGCATATCAAGCAGGGTTATGTACTTTGCCTGCGCTACCTCGTAAATTAGGTCACCTGGCAGGTTCATAGGAAACGCATCAGGCTCCGTTGCTTCATTCAGCTTGCGATAGTCACAGCATAACCTGACACTGCCATCTTTCTTAGCAACGCACACCACGGGATGTGCATGGGAGCTTTCTATCGGATATATCAAACCCCACGACCTTAGCTCTGCCCCCTGTCGGTCAACTTCCTTTCTTAGTGCCATGGGCACCTTGTAAGGGTACGCACGCTTCAGCTGCGCCCCATCTTTTAGCTTGATTTTGTGCACTTCCCAGTTGCAGCGGCCAGGTTTATCACTGAACACCTCACAGTGCTTCCCGATTAGTTCCTTTACCTGCCTTTGCTGCAGCAGATCTAAATGGCTGAGAGTTACTCGTTCCAGCTGCTCAACTGCTGTCGTTGTATCTGACCACGCGTGAAGTTCTCCAAACTCCGTGTCGCCTTCAAATACTATGCCTACAGTGTTGACCCTCGCGTTGTATGGCCTAAGCTTATTTGCATGCACTGATCGGCGCGTGCCATCACTTAGCTCAATCGTATAGCTATATGGCCGCACCTTTTTCACAACTGTTACTGGACCTTTCCAGTGTGCCATTAACTTCCCATCGCCTTCTTTCTCCAGCCAAAGAACCTGGTCACCTGGAGAAAATTGTTTGTCGGTGGTCCTCAAGTTGTACCTTCCCACATAAGCTTGCTGCGTGAGCTCGCTACTTTTTGCCGCTTCCCTACTGGCTTCCTCGAGATCATTTCTCAATTTCTCGAGATAGTCTGCTGCTGGCACTGCCAATGAGTCGGGAACAACCCAGTCTCCTGACCACGTCTTTTGCAGTATAGCCAGAGGTCCGACAGGCATCCTACCATACATAAGCTCGAACGGTGATTTACCCGTGATGGCATGTGGCACCTCTCTATAAGCCCAAAGCAGGAATGGCACCATTCGATCCCACTCACGTCATGTGGCACCTCTCTATAAGCCCAAAGCAGGAATGGCACCATTCGATCCCACTCACGTCCATGCTCGCTTACAATGTGAAACAGCATCCTTTTAAAAGTGCCGTTCCACCGCTCTACCAGTCCATTACTTTGTGGATGATCGGTAGTGGAAAATCTGGGAGTCGCTCCCATTTTCTGCAGCATAATTTGCGTTAAATTTGATGTAAAATTTGTGCCCTGATCTGAGCATATGGTCTCTGGCACCCCCATTCTGGAAAATATCTGGGTGAGCGCGTCACAGGTAGCCTTAGCTGTTAAGGACCTCAAACAAACAACCTCAGGCCATCTAGTATGCAAACCAACTACACATAGTGCGTAGCGATGTCCCCTTGCTGATGGTGGATCCAGTGGACCGATACAATCCATGTATACCACCTGGAATGGTGCACTAGGCCTGGCCAATGCCGTTATGGGTACGCGGTCCTGTGTTTTCATAGGGGCCCTGATTTGGCACTGGTGGCAGGACTGACAATGCTCCTTGACCTCCCGGCCCATGGTCGGCCAATAAAATGACATTTTTATGCGCTGCAAAGTCTTTCGCTCTCCCAAATGTCCTGCCCAAGACGAATCGTGTGCCCTCACTAGTGCTTCCTGTCGTTTATGCGATGGCAGCACCAACTGTGTGCACATGCGTCCCACTACGTGCTCCTGGTGATAGAGTAACTCATCCTGGATTATCATTCCATGTGTGCCAGCTCTAGCCTGCTTCCAAGCCTCCTGCAGCGACGAGTCATTCTCCTGAGCCTCACGGAAAACTTGCCGAGCGCTCTGCCTTTTCTCGGCTTCTTCGTCTGTTCCCGTAACCGCCAAGGACGCACCCGTCTGCTGATTTTTATGCTCTGTCGTCTCCTTTTCACCTCCTTCGGTCTCTGCCTCTGAAACCACTTCGTTTACAACTGCCCTTTCTTCAAGGAGTTGTCTGTAGTCTGCGGGAGTTATGAGCGCGTCTATTCCGGCCAACAGTTTGTCTGTCAGCGCACATAGCAAAGCTGGTTGTGCCTTGTCGAACGAGACAAACGGTGCACCTTCCGTTGCTCTGAGAGGTACATATGCAAGCTCAGCTCTTACTTCATCGCCGAAAGCTCCCCTCAGTTTTATTGTGGAACCAGCTGCCTCATACCTCGGCACTAGAGCTCGCCTGATAACAGTCATTTCAGTCCCGGAATCAATCACAGCATTAATGCTTTGTTCCGAACTTTTCAATGTTACTGTTTCGAGGCAATTCCTACCTACCCTCTCTGTTTCCTCCATGCCAACCTCATTCGCGGGAGCTATTTCTTCCAAAGGAACATTCACTTTAGCCACCACCGCGCGGTCTCCTGGTTTTTCTTGTCCTCGTCTGCCTGCCTTATCCCCTGTCCTTTTGAGAGGGCAATCTCTAGCGAAGTGATTTGGTGACTTGCATTCAAAGCACCGTCCTTTCATTCTTCTTAAAGTAGAATTCTCCCATTGATGAGGTGTTGCACCGGCCCGCTCCTTCTGGTCCCCACTCGGCCTCTTTCGATAGCCTCCCAAATGAGCTGCTGACCCTGGTTTGCATCTCACGCTTTCGTCGAAACTCTCCGCCAGCTTAGCCACTTCGCCCGGAGAAAGGAACCTCTGATTCTCATTGACAACAATATGGGCCCGTGCCTCAGCTGCTAAGCACTCCTTCAACCTGTCTGTGACCATTAACTGCTTTAATTCTGCAAAAGTGGTAGCCTTCGAGGTTTTTGTATAGTATTCAAAATAGTTTCCCAGCCGGATTGCGAATTGGCCCCATGTCTCATCTGCTGCTTTTGCCGACCTCTCAAACATCCTTCTATATTCTGCTGCTGACAACCTCAATCCATCTAGAATACTTTGCTTCATTTTTTTATAGTCCTTTCTTTCTTCGGCTGTCAACGTAGAAAGCAATCCGCGTGCTCTTTCACTCAACTGTGGCAAGACAAGCCCGGCCGCCACTCAGACGGGACGTCATATGAATCAAGAGTCGCCTCCACATCCTCAAACCACCCGGGCACTAGGAATTCCCGACTCGGCATCGGGGCTAGTACTCCTTTCAATAAGGATGCATATTTTAGGCGCCTATCCTCCTCTGACCTATCCACAGCTAGCGCTCCGCTGTTACCTTCTTCGTGGGACTCAGCCCGCTCTTGGGCTCGCAACTTCTGGCTCTCCAGAATTAATCATTGTTTTTCTTTTTCTGCTTCAGCAATTTTAACTCGAAGCTCCAGCATTTTCATCTGCTGCTCCGACGCTGTTTCCTCCATGGCGCTACTCAGATCCCCCACCGCGTCACTGGTCACCGCCAACTCCTGCAAGTTTTCAACCCCGTCCGACTCCGCATCTGCGGTGTTAACCTCCCTGTCTCGCAAGTTATATGGCATTGTCATCAACTGCGCCCGACAGGAAACCAAGAGGCACTAGCCTGACTTCTGAAGAGTCGCTCCGCGGTGCTCTCTTCGTCCACAGGTCTGGAGGGACTCGCTTTGGCAGGCCGCTGGCTCCTCAGTGACGTTCTCGGGTCCGCCGTCCACGCCACCAGTCTCGTCCGCCGTCCACCGCTGCTGCTCTCATTTGCCCATCGCTGGAGATCCTGTCGACTGCGCCAGATATGTTAGTGCACTGTGGTTCGTACCTCGGGATGGTCTCCGAAATTGTTCTTCTCTCCAGCAACGTGCGGAATAAGATGCAGCCGGTACTGCCAGACAAGATAGACGATTTTATTTACATAACAGGTTATCAGGATTCTCCCTTTCAGAAGCACACTGAAGCCACATTTTATACATATTCAATTCCCCAGGTACCTATCTGGGGAAACTTGGTTGTTCGAACATCGCCAATCACATTTCTTGACGAAACCCGCCCACAAAAGGGCGGAACATCACCCTCTCGCCGATCCTCCCACCGTGACAAAAAGGCGGGACATTCACACTCTCGCCGGTCCTCCCACGCACAGATGGTCGATTTGTGTATTTTGTTCACCCATCGTTCCGTGGAATTAGGAGTCCTTTGGCGGCAACTAAGGTGATATACACATTCTCGCTGTCAAGTCGGAGCCGTTCCGCACCATGATGGACTCCCTTTCGTTGTCGGTCCGCTGTCGGTTTTGAGCGAACTTGAGAATCCAAACAGACGCGTTTCCGCCGACAACCAATTTAGGGGCCTCCGTCCCCTGGTTGCGCCGCCACGCTTCCCCCCCGCCGCAGCCGCCGACAAAGGCTGCCGCAAAGGTTAGCCAGCAGTGTCTCTCGGCCGTGAAGGAGGGGGCGACGGCCGTTTCTCGACCTCGAAGGAGAGGGTAAGGAGCCACCGGCGGGCGCACGTGTGCGCGACCAAAACAATTCCCAGAACGGGACACCGCAAGCAAACGCGTACACAAATACACACACACACTCAGCGTGCTGAAACCGGCCGTTATTCACGTAGCCCAGTCCCGCTGGCGCCACTGTCGTCGCTGCAGACGGCGCGTCGAGCCCAACAACTCCCCTTCTGTCGTTCACTTTGTGTTTTCAGGAAACCCATGTACCTCTTTCTCTCTACCCTGGTCTTTTTTGTGACATGCGTCTGTGGGTATGGACTTCGACCATATGTGAATATGGAATAAAACGGAAACGCAAACTTACGCTTATGATGATTTCGGCGTTCGCCACTGCGTATTACTGCCGAACAAAGTTAGACTAAAGTACGCAGTTTTATCGTAGGCTTGAGTGACACACCTCAAAATCAGCATGGTGGCTAGATATGACCTGATGCGTTTGACATTTCTTCCCAAATAACTGGCGTGATTTTAATGCCGCGTGCTGCGTGGACGACAAAAACATGTACTTTTATAGGTTCCTACTAGTTCATGTGCTATTTTGTTTGCGCCCGCCGTACATCATGTTGCGCAAAAAGTATCACGTGAAACATAGGAGTAACGAAAATTTCGCGCTGCATTGCAGAGACGCGGATCACTGCTATACTTTGTTGCAGCTCGTGAGCGTTATCGTGACCAAGGCTAAGAGTCTCGACAATATTCAAGACATGCATTTAGCGGCCAAATATGCACTTCGCAGATAGTCTGCTGATTATAAACTATTTGTGGTCAAACAGTACGGTAACCAAGACCGCAGCTCATACGGCACGTTTCTCACTTACACTGAAGAGCAATACGTTACCTGTGGCTGCATTTTGCTGGCGCTGCGTGGGCTGGATGAATTCAGCGCCTCCCCGCCGCTGTTGCTCTGAGGGACTTCTCATGGCCTGCAAATTATTTGCCAATGGTAAGCCCTGACTTAGTCCAAAATTGAGCTGGGCACCTTACACTATTCGCCGAGCTGTACTGCGTCGAAAATTATTTTTTTCTACCGCACTGTACAGTATGCCACTCTGATGCTTTTTACATACAGCGCCGGCTGTGGGATGCAATCTCAGGAAATATTTGAATAAAACATATGTCAGTGGATTGAAGGGCTTTCTGCAAAGTCTTTCCTGGTATACTGTAACTTTCCAATTGGAAGTATAACGGAAACTTTTTTTTCTGGTGGTCGCGTTTATAAGTGTGTACATTTAAAAAGTTGGCTTAAAAAGCGTGCGTGGCATTAGACCACCTCAGTTGCCTTTTGAGCCATGGCGGAGGCGATATACGCCATTCTATATTCGAAAGAGCCAATAAGACAACGGAGAGTATTGTTAACTTCATAGGCTAAACTACTCTCCTTATAATGGACCTCTATGATACCGCTCCTTTGAACGTAAGTGCGTAAATTAGCAGGTGTCGGCCTCCACCACAGGTTTTTTCCTACCTTGCCGTCGGACATCTTCATCTGTCCAGCCTATCGCACATCTATTGTAGCCATCCTAAATCCGTTTCTCCCTTGCAAGCTCATGCGACTTTTGAGAAGTGAATTTTTTTACGGGCAGCCTGGGACTCGGACGACCCACATAGCACTGTTGGCAGACTTTCCCAAATTCAAGACCGCGATCGAAATTTAACTCTAACTGCTGCCGCCGTGCTTCACGCCATGTCCTGATGGAGTACTCAATAGCGGCACCGTTGTGAGGCAAATTAATGAAGTGAAACTGAGCGAAATTAAGAGTTTTGCATGGTTCTTTCTACACAGAACGCACGAAGTGAAAAGTCCTGGTATAATTTGCAATAGCGTATAGCATACTGCATCAGAGAGACTCTGGACTGAACCGTTGCAGGCTGTAACCGTGTTCGCGACGCCGCTGTCGCCTACTATGACACTCGGAATGCTATCACTTTGAGGTGCATTAGGAGTTCCACGAACTTTGGCTTCCTGCATCACTTTAAATGCACAGCGACAAAATGTTGAAGAAATAAGTGGACTAGAAATATATAAGGCGGCAGTGTGTGCTCCTCGTCATTCACTGTGTTTTTTTGTGTGAGTCTTCTATGGCAAGCAAGTGTAACCTAGTAGCCATTGGCAACTTCTTTCGCGCTGCATTGCCTAGTAAATTGTCCGCAACAACACAAGCAGTTCCCTATTCTGTGCGCATACTTCAATATACAGCGAAGAATGTCGCTTTGTCCGACCCATTTGTATGATGTTGATCATTATTCACTGGCGCCGATGTGCTACGCCTGCTGTGCCAAAAGAGGGGGGAGGTGAAGGGCATAAAGGATACGTAGTCCGCGGCTATCTCGCTGTTGCTGTAGTTCCCATATTTACGCGATCATAACAGACAATACTTGGACTTCGACAAAAGCATTTTTGAACGGGCAACAGTTTATGAGCACAATTTTTGTATATGTGGTAAGATTTCAACAAATCATTCAATATATCCGGAGATCTGCCGTCAGCACGCTGGAAGTTTTTTATATTAACATCCGTGCTACGAAAGTAGCCCACACTAGGATGCCCTAGTGGGTCACTTAAGGGCAAGTGGGCTGGGGCAACCGCTAGAGCACCTATATCGGCCCCCTGTGGGGAATAACTAAGCCAGCCCAAATGAGGGTTCTCCTGCTGTTTCTCCATGGGTCCCATATCGATGTTGCTGTGCTACCTCATGCAACTTTCCTACATCTAGACCACATCGGTCCCTTGCCGGGTACTAGAGGAAAGATGCAACACCAGTCTGGGCTCTATGTTCGAAAAACTCCTCCTAGCCCAAATCGGGCTGCCCAGAGAAAACCGCTGTAGGTCCCCATAGGCCGTGGCGGGCTGGGAAATGGGAGTGCCGGTTTTCTCTCCACATCGGTCTCTCGTAGCGTACATGAAGGTGAACGCAAAGCCAATGTGGGCTCTATTCTTAAAAAACCTCCGCTAGCCCGAACGTCGTTGCCCACGAGAACTCGCTGTCGTTCCCATATAGCCCGTGCAGCGGCAGAAAAACGGGAGCGCCCACATGCTGCCAACATGAGTCCCTTGCAGGGTACTTGAGGGCAGAGGGAACGTGCAGAGGCAGAGGGAGCTCTATGCTGAAAAACCTTTGCTAGCACAAATGGAGTTGCCCGCGTAAAACCACTGCGGTCCCTCAAAGCCCGTGATGGGGCTGGAAAAAGGGCGCACCCTTATGCTCCCCACATTGTTACCCTCCCCAGCAGCACAGCTAATCCGCCAAACATTGTAAATATATTGGCAAAAGCCTGTCCTGCAAAGGACCAGACTGAAACCAGCCAATTCCAATACTGGGTCAATTATCTACCTGTGCGGCCTGGGTTGTAGGGTACTTGAGCGCAGGTGTAAAATAAATGTGGGCTTTGTGCGGGAAAAAACCTCCTTAGTTCGATCCCGACCGTGGCGGCCCCGTTTCGGTGGAGGCGAAACGCTAAAGCGCCAGTGTGCTGTGCGATGTCAGTGCACGTTAAACAACCCGAACTGGTCAAATTATTCCGGAGCCCTCCACTACGGCGCCTTTTTCTTCTTTCACTACCACCTTCCTTCCTACTCTTACCGGGCGGTTCCGGTGTCCACCGAGATATGTGAGACGACAGGCCTGAACATAGACATGAACAGTGATAGTCAAGCTAAACGCGATGTTGAATGTGCATTTGTTCCGATGGTTTCATGAATGCCATAGAAACAGAAACACGAATTACTACCATCCATAACCATTCTTGAGCTCTTCTTAAGAAACTATGACCTTTCATGTTTAACCAGCTGCGTACTGAACAGTCCTATCAGTGTCTGATTGACGTACCTCTACTGAGACCTACAGCACCACCGGCAGTTTGCCTCAATAAATGGCTTATCATCGCATGAGTGAAATAATTTCCGGGGGACTGCAAGAGAGTATACTGGGTCGCATTCTATTTAACATCTACATAATTGACACCACACGTGTCTACAAGCAGGCAAAATTCACAATATATGCCGAGGACATTAATATTTCTTTCATCCGCATGACCCCTTACTCTAAAAAACAAAGGTAGTGAAGCCCTCCGTGAACTCAATATCTGGCCTACGCATAACTTTGTGAGATTAAACAAAAACGAAAGCTGTAGTTTTCTATACTAAGGGCAAATATAACGCATGTAGCAATTTTAAATTGAAATGCAACTCTACACATATTGAACTCATACACTGTTAAAGTGCTCGCCACTTATTTTACAAATACACTACAATGGGATGAGCATACAAACTTTGTATTGCAAAAGATCAGCTGTATAACAGGCATACCAAATCGAAGCAGGTATCTCCCTACAACATCAGTAAAATTTAAATCTACAATGCTCTTTTTGCTCCACATATCAATCATTGCCATCTGGTCTGGGGCACAACGAGGAATTTAATCCTGCATAGGCTGCTCCTAACGCAGAAAAAGATACTTCGTGCAAAAGCAAATGTCCCTTTCACTGAACACATCCTTCACTTATTTCCAAAATACAACATATAAAAGGCGCAGCATGTACACACTCACACTCTTGTACGCAAATAAAGCCTGAGCATCAAGAAAAATGATGCTACTCTAACTAATTTATCCAATCTAGAACGAAGCATTCTCCTTTACCACACCAGAAGATCAGATTTTTTAATGTACCTCGTTGCCGAACCAACTGTGGTTTGCGGACGTTAAAAAGCACATTGCCACGAATACTCAACAGCCTTCATAACGAGGACAGAGACCTGTTTTATCTTGCACCCTCCAAATTAATGTCTATTCCACCAATCATTAACAATATTGCTAAATAATAGTGGAATAGCAGTGTGTGAGAAGTGGTCTATGTTATCTTGTGTGCACATACAGAATTGTCTACTTTTATATTTTAATTGTAATTTATGCATCTGCCTTTTCATCTGTACGGTTTATGTTAATTCCATTACCGCTTAACGAAGTAACAACAGGCAGTCTCTGTGTTTCGACTGAATTTAGCATTTTATTTGTAATCGTGTGACTGCGCTCCACTTGTCTAAACTGCCACCTTCCCGGATCGACAGCCTGCATTCAAGACATCCTGCGCTTCCGTAACAATTTAGCTAACATTGTATCCAAAGGCTCGCAACAAATGTACTTATCATTCTCCATTTCCTTTGTTTACTTTAGTTTCCTTTGTTTGTTCTCTTACCTAGCACTTACATATTATGCGTACTTCTTTTACTGAATTGTAAAACCAGGAACATGACGCTTGTATGTTGAATTTTTGTTTTTGTTCTCTTTCTGTAATTTGTAACCACTCCCCTCTGAAATGCCTTTGGCCCTGAGGGTATCAATAATAAAAATAAATAAATATGTCTAGAGGGGTTGAGCGCTGACAAGCCGCTTGCTTGCGCCTTTTACCTCAACCTCCTCATTTCCTGAAAATGGAAAGAAAGACAGAAGGAAAGAAGGTAGGAAGGAAGGAAGGAAAGAAGGAAAAACAGAGAGAAAGAAAAAAAGAAAAAAGAAGGAAAGGTAGGAAGGAAGAAAGAAAGAAAGAAAGAAAGGAAGGAACAAAGAAAGAAAGAACGAAAGAGAGAGAGAAAGAAACGAAAAAAGAAAGAGAAAGAAAGGAAGAAAGAAGGAAAGAAAGAGAGAAATAAATAAAGGAAGAACGAAAGAAAGAAAGCAAGAAAGAAAGAAAGAAAGAAAGAAAGAAAGAAAGAAAGAAAGGAAGAAAGAAAGAAAGGAAGAAAGAAAGAAAGGAAGACAGAGAATTACTGCCTCATTTCCTTTCCTCAAAAAAAATTTTTGTATTAGTTCAGTCGATCATATCCGCATCATTTGGTTTTCGTCACGGTGTAACAAGAAAGCTACTTCTTACACCGTGGTTCTTGTTCAAACCAAACTCATTCCCCCTTAAAGCTGAATCCTTCAGGCATCTCAGCAAGTAAATTACAGCGCACAGCACTTTTGAATACGGCTGCCGCTCAGTCCGTTCATCTTTTTAGTGGGGTTCAACAACAGCCAGGGAAAGCACACATTCTCACAATTCGTGTGCACCTTAGTGTGTTCTTTGTTCACACTTGAAAAGTTCTGGCGATGTTTTTAAATAATTGTAAGCAAATTAGTTCAGGTAACATCAATTTCGGTAAATATAGCTGCTCGAACTGTTTATATCGTGTTTCTGAACACCGATTTTATATAATAATTATTCTGGCCTCCAAAAACTGTCAGCCGGACCGTGTAGTTTATTGGTGACATGCGCGATACAGTCTTCACTCTTTCCGTCTCTCAGTAGTTTACCATCAGGAGTGCGCGCCAAAATAAACTGCATTGAGCAAGTGCATTGCTGTGGTATTTTGTTAGTCTGTCCTTGGTCCACCATTTCGACTACGCTGAGTAATTAGTAATAATTCGATTCCAGATAACGTAACATGAAGTAGCAATCAGAATAACACATCGGCCCAACGTCCATTCGTAGCGTTCGCGACGACGATTTAAAGCCGATGTATACTTGGTTCAGAACTGTAAGCATTGCATAAGAAAACAAAGCTTCGCATTCATTTGCTTATCGTTCAATACGCTGTACAGGTTGATCCGCTAAGCTCAGGAATCGAAAACAAAAAAATTAGGCGGAACTTAAAGCTGCTTACGTGCTGCGAAGGCGAAAGCATTAGTGTGTCATCCTGAGCGTTCGACTTCGACGCAAGTCGCGCGCACTGCTGGATGAAACGAAGACGTGTCTCCGAAAGCTGATTCCACAGACTCTGAATCCACAAATGTCCGAGTGGAACACTCGGACACTCGGTTCGTATGCCAGTCGAGAATTAGCCTCAAACTTGACTAGCAGAAGCCATCATCAACATCATCCTGACTACGCCCACTGCAGGGAAAAGGCCTCACCAGATGGCTCCAATTAACTTCGTACTTTGCCACCTGCGGCCACGGTATACCCGCAAACTTCTATGCTATGGGTAAAGGGAACTCTTATGATGCCACCCGGAACGCTGTAGGACGAACGGCTGTGACACAATTTTGGTATGGAAATTTGCTTTTGAGGAAACAAAATGGCGAGTAAATGTCTCAAATCTCGGTGGACTCCTCAACCGCGTCTTGAGGGAAGAGGTAAAGAATCTGGGAAGGCATAGAATTGAAGGTGCATATGTCTTCGGTTCGAATCCCTGTCTCAAGCTAGCCTGTAACTTTACTAGCTCATATAAGCCACATGTAACGAGAAACCATGTGACCCCATCCACAGCGCTGTACAACAAAAGGTAGCGTCACAACTTTGGTACGAATGTTGTTGGGAAAACTGGACCATCTGGAGGTCCACCAGTTATCCCGTACGAGCAAATGGCGCGTCGGAGGCAAAATGGAGAGGGGTAGAGGGAGGTGGCTACTTCTGCTATCTTTTGTGCGCATGCGGTCGTCGTACTTGCCGCTTAGGTGGCTTGACGGCGACCGTTGCGACACCATCTTTTTGGGACAATCTGTCGGACAATCTGTCAATAGTGGGACAATCTGTCAATAGTGCGCTGCAATGAACGCACTGAAATGAAGGCGCTCCTTTTGGGACCTGTGGCCACACGTCGCTTTGTGGGCCGTGGAGAGTGCGCAGCACATAAGGGAGAGGATGCAGTGTGCGTATCGCTCTACCTACTTTGCCCCAGGGGAGACTAAGATGAGTGTTAGCTGCAGATTGCAGGGAGGCAACGACTGCGTTCGGCGACATGTTCCCGATTATCACCGACGGGCGGAGATGCGCGACCACTTGCCCGGCTGTGCGTTCAAGACTAACGGAGTGCCGACTCCCGAGAGGCGCCTGTGCGTTCCGCAATATCAACCACTTCAAAAACTCCTGGTGGTTCAAAGCCATCCACACACTCCGCTACGGCTTCTCTTAGCCTATGTGTTCCTTCGGTACGTTAAAGCACACAATAAATTTTACACTTTCAGTGTAGATCGCAGAGTGTAGGATCTTTGTGGGCAGAAGTCAACACAATAATAAGCTCGTGGCAGTGCCATGTACACGCCCTATTCGTGTGTTGCTTGGTGTGTCGACACCTCCATATCGCACTGAACGAATAAAGCCTTTTGTAGCGAAAGCTAAACTGGCCTACCCGCAGCGATTTCGCCGGTGCCTGAAAGTGCATGACGCAAGCGCACCGTCGCCACGGCAATCGGTTTCGCTACAGGACGGATGGATGATGAGAAAAAACTTTATTTTTGACAAATTTAAAGTGTTCTTGACACTTACGGGTCACTGGGCGCCGTGGTCGAACCTTGGTCAAGGATGCCGCACCTGACTGCTTCTATCGTTGCTCGGTGTACGAGAAATCGTTGCGCTGCCTCATCCTGGCAGACCAGCAGGTGCTCCCACTGCGTCAACCTCGGGTGGTCTATTATAGGGTCGAAGTCTGCCTTAGGGTAGGTCCATTTGACATGCTCTAGTGTAGGTTCACCCTGACAGCTTGGCCATTCATCCACATATTGTGTAGGGAAAATCTTGGGTTGCCTGTGCAGGACCGGGTAGGTACCGTTTTGTAGTCTGCGCAAGTCTACCGCCTCCTCTTTGGTAAGCCTGTTGTGTGGGGCTCGGGAGAGTTTCCGCTGACCCTTGTAATGATCGAGTATGTCTGAGTACGGGGGGGGGGGGAGGTAACAGGGTCAAAGGTGCGCAGTGCGCGACGTCACAGCTGCTCCGCGCGACAACTGCGCCGATCGCCTGAGCCACCGCCGGCGCCGCGTGTGACGTCACAGGCGCACAGCCGCATCCACCGGCGTCGGCTTTTCAGTCACGCCACAAGTGCGCAGTGCGCATGCGCACGGCACTGTATACGGAAGGCGATGCGCTCAGTCGTCAGATGCTCATCATGGAAAACAAAGAGTAGGAATCTTCGGCCGCCGGTAAACCGCGGTATAGGCAGCCGAAGATGAGCTTGCCGGATCCCGAAGTCGTCGCTCGGTAGCGGGCGGGCAAGCAGACGGAGAACGAGCTGAGGAAAGCCAAGCGAGCAGCTGAGACGCCCGAAGAGCATGAAGAACGGCTTCCCAAGCGGAGACGCCAGAATGCGGACACAAGAAGCGCCAACTAGGGAGGGCTGGGAGGCGTCCCTGTCCAGCTCGGACCTGGAGGCCCGCTGGGCCTCCAGGTCCGAGCTGGACAGGGACGCCTCCCAGCCCTCCCTAGTTGGCTGACTTAAAAAAACTATATGTGTATTGTACTGGCAGGCCCACACCATGTGGTATAGGTCAGCATACTGCCCGCAGAATTTGCACCTGCCCGTGAATGTCGGGTCCACGTGTTTTAGTACTGAGGGATTTAAGAAAGACCCGATTTTGAGCCGTCTAAAGCGGCACTCCTCGGTTCTGTCGAGACCCTTGGCGGGTCCCTGGAGTTCCCTCCTGCAGAGGCGCAAATGTTTTGTAATATCCGCGTAAGAGATTAGCGAGAATCGGTATGATTGCCGCGGCACAACCGGGGGATTGAAAGGAACCAGGGGAAGGAACGCTCGGGCAGCGGCTTGAGCGGCCAGTCCCCCTCAGCCCCCTGCTGAACGGGAACCAATACCATCTGTTTGTTACTCATAGCCGAATCCGAATTGCTCTCAAATGCCAATGGTATTCTGCGGGCGAGTAGCGCTATCCTACGCCGCACGGAATTTCGGCAGGCCTGCTGCGAGTCCGACATTATGTATACGCTGCGTCGGAGTGTGTGGTGGCCAGTGCAATCGCCAGTTCCTCCAAGATTAGCGCGTCGCTACTTTTTACCGAAAGCCCGTTCACCTGCTTTCCCTCGTGCACCACTGCAATGGTGCAGATGCCCTCCTCGGTTGGACCCGCTGCATCCACGTAGTATATGCCCGTCTTATTCCCGTAGTAATTTTGGATAAATTTTGCCCTGGCTTCACGCCTCCCCTTCTTATACTACCAATTCATATTTTCGGGGAGCGGCTTAACAGGCAAAGTATCTTTCCATGCCTCCGGGATTGCGACTCTGCGTTGGGTGGTGGGTAAGCGCAAGATTGAGGTTTCGAAGGACTTGTCTGCCAGCGCTGGTCACCGACAGCCTGCCAATTTGGCTTGTTCTGTGGGCCTCAATCAGCTCTTCCACCGAGTTGTGGACATCAAGTTGGAGCAGGTCCTCAGTAGGCGCTTTGGCAGGGAGTCCTAGCGCGTTTTTAACTGCCGCCCGAATCGTCGCGTCGAAGTTCGCGCAGTCACTCTTCCTCAGCTTGAGGTAGGGCGCCGCATACACCACGCGACTGACGAACGCCTGAACCAGGCGAACGGTTTCTTTTTCGAGAAGCCCACCATGCTTGCCGGATATCCTGCCAATCGTCCTACTAATTTGTTCCCAGGTGGACTTAATTTTTGCAAGGCCCCGGTTATTTATTAGTAATCAAATACCCGAAGCGTCTCCACCACTGATATCTGGGTGCCGCTAACGTAAATTTGCATGTTTTACCTAGTTTTTTATCCTCTTTAATGTGTCGGAGTCCTGATTTCTTCGGGGCGCATTCTAAACCACACTCCCGAGCGTAATCACTACCGAAGCGGCCTCTGGGAGGGCCCCCTTCATCTGTTCCACGCTGCCCCGGGACGACAGAAAGTAATGTCGCCTGCGTAGATGGCGTGGCATACGCAATCCATGGCATTGAGCCCCTCGAAGAGGCCCATGAGCGCCACGTTAATAAGCAGCGGAGAGATGACTGCTCCTTGCGGCGTCCCTCGGGTTGCTATCTCGATGGGGCCGAATTTTTTAGTGCGAAGTTTGATATAAGCTTTCCCATTGTGTAAAAAGTTTGGTATATATCTAAATATTTTCTCGCGGCAAATGGTGGCGTTCAAATTGTCCAGAATTTTGTTATGTTTAAAGTTGTCAAAATCCCCTTTCCGGTCCAGGGTCAAAATAGCCCTGTCTGCCGGATTCCAGAACGGGGGGCGGGGGTGATGACTTCCCTCTTGATTTGGAGCAGCACGTCCTGTGTATCGAATCTGGTGCAGCACTGACCTCGTATCTACGACCCGTGTGACATACGCGATATCAGTCTTATGTATTGTTGGTGAGGGCACACACCCTCCTCTCCCACTTCGGTGTATATATAGACGGGGCTGTTCAATAAAAGGGCGGTTCTTCTGCTCCCTTTGCTTGGGGCCTCTGGTCGTGTCTCGTCTGCAGGTCGCAACGATACATGGTGTCAGAAGTGGGATGACCACCGACGTACAATCCTGGCGAACTTAAAGGGATGCTCAAAGGTTTCCCAGAAAAATTGAGTGAAGAGATGCACTTTACAGTTTTCCACGCTCGGAATTCGAATTTCTCATCGAAATTCGGCAAAGGAAAGCGCAAACCTATTTTATTTTGGCGAAAAGTGCAGCGGCAGCCTCGGGCCAGCTCGCGCGCCTCGGTTCCGCCTGTGATTGGTTGGGCGCCTCGTGACGGAAACACTGGCGTTGGCTCGTTGAGCCAGGCTGCCTGTTCGCCAAATGCAGCCGGTACAGCCAGCGATGACAGCGCCGCCCACCGGCAGGTAGCAGCCACATTAAGGCTGGTTATAAATATTCATTCAGAACGACGGCTTGACATCGCCGCTATGGCGCAGTGGATTAGAGGCACGTGTTGCGTATGGAAGGTCGGCCGTTCGACTCCGCTCTCTGTACTGTAATTTTATTGTTTTTTTTCCCTTTTAGATCTCAAATCGTGATGCTTAGTGGCATATAACGCCGTTTAAGATGATTTATTATCCTTTTAGGTAAGCCGTTGTGACAATCTTCAGTCACCGTGATCAATTCACCGTGGTTTCAAGCCTTGTGGCTGTACAGGCTGCAGTTGGCGAATACGCAGGCTGCGTCGGCCGCCGCCGTTGTAGCACATGAAGCGCGGCGCGCGGTGGTTCGTGGCTGTTGGTTTGATGCTTATATCACGATGGAACGCATAGAAAATTACCAGGAGGATCTTGGCGTTATCCCCTACATGTACGAACCAATCGCAAAAAGCAAACCGCTCCAAGGAAGCAACGATGCTGGCGCAAGCGGTGCTTCTGGCTTGGACGAAAGCGAGGCGTCAGCATCTCCACGTGTTGGAAATATCCTTTGGTAAGCATACTTTTCTAGCCAAACTTCATTCAGAGATACAATGAATTAATTTTGAAGCGAGCAAATGTAGTATAGCACTGCTTCACGAAACTTTCCAAATGCAATGTAAGTGGAATGCGATCGTCGGCATTGTTGTCTTGCCGCTTGTCGGTGCTGCCGCAAATCTCCTTGTAATCCACACAGACCATTGACATGCGCAAGAAGTTATCAGGCTCTTTTTTCTCGCAAATTTTATGCTGGCATCGCTTCATGGTCGCTGCGTGCCGGCTCGATTCATAACACACGCGTAAAACAGAAGTTCGCGGCGCTTTGCGGCAGAACTCGTCGAGGTGACAAACGTGCGCCTTCCGTTCTGCGTGCCAAGATGGGATATGGCAGTAAATTAAAATCCTTGTTTCGGCGAGTTGCTTCATACTGCAAGCCCTTGTAGGAATATCTCCATCCGTTTGCGGCCGCCTTTGTCGTGCTGTTCTCAGATCAAGCGACAAGTGATTTTTTTCGCTAACTCGATGGCCTCGTGCTGCAACCGAGCAGGCGAATCGCAAGGCTGGCTGTAGCACACGTGGCGCACAATTATATAATATTATTAATGTATCAAGCCATGCTGCATTCGGCAATTTTTTATGGCTACATGTGCTATAATAAATGTATCCCTGGCAGTTGACTGATGCCATTGTAAACACTGCACTTCCAAAACAGGTGTTCCTGCGACCGCTGCATTGCAATGGAAAAGGAGGAAGACTGCTGCTGCTGCCAGGAAGTTAATGAGATTGCCAGAAAGCAGAAGAATCCACAATGCATTACAAGCACAAAAAATTCAAAGATGCTTGTCTCAACAGGACTGTGCTTGAAGTGGCTCTTGCACAACGAGGAACCATTCTATCTGCAAAAGGAGACAAGAACTCCACAAACAGGTGAGAAAGCAGGTGTAGCTAAGAGAGTATATGTACAATAATGGAATTTACTTTCACTTCCATAGGCAGTTGAGATATGCTGCATATCGGCAATTCGCATATCTCGTATGGAAAAGAATGGGAAAGCACAAGAGGCGTATTCTGCCAAGTTGTGTCCTGGATGCTATCCGCAAGAAATATCCGTCTGAAAATGGAGTCTACACAGGGTTCAAACATTTTTCAAGTTAATCTAGAGTGAGTGTTTGCACCCTTCACAACTTTGATGCATGTAGTAAATGTCTGACACAAAGAAGTGTGAATGTGAAGCACACAATTGTGAATACCTTTTATTTCATATCATTTTGCTATGTTGCCATACACACTCAAAGTGAAACATAGTTACTACTAGCACATACATGCATACATGCATACATACATAATTACAAGCATATTTACACAGCTGTCGTCTACGTCTTCCAGGTTCTGCCACAAAACCATGTTCAATTAACTACTTGTTGAACCTTGTTTTTTCTTCTTTTGGTGTCTTCAGAAAGCGGCTGCTGAGAGGTGGCGGAATCTCCACATTTGTCGTCCTTCTTGTCCGCAACACAGTTGGAGCCTCGGACATAACCAGCTCTAGCAGTCTCTTGACATAGCCTGCATGAGGATGTAACAAAACGATGTTATCTGCACAAATAAAGTGGAGTACATCAGCTTACCATGCGTGGGCTGCTCCTTTACAAGACAGGCAACAGGATTCCCTCCTGTGGCTACCTGTCTTTGCCATCCTGTGTGCATGCCTGCCTTCTTTCACCGTTTTCATTGTAATGCATGGCTGCTATGCGAGTCCTGGAAACAGTTACAGAACTGATTGCATTTGTCATGCAGAGCTATTTTATTGCAGAGAACAATTGCAGAGGACATGCAAGAACAATTTTGTGCACCCATAAGATGCAGAATACAATATGGAAAGTTAAAACGTTAGTAATAACATAAACCACTGCGTTTTGCACAATGCTTAGACCGTGGCTTAACTCATACTAAGCTGCCATTTCATAAAAGTATGTCCTCCATGAATGTGTAAAAAAATGTTCAATGCTCACTGTGGCATGAGTATGCTTTTAATTTCTTATTTTGCTTACATACCAATCTCCCAGACGAAATTTTCTGCACCAAAATACGCATCAGCTTGGTTTAAATATTTTGTCAAGATATAACTATAAAACTCAATACTTACCTTGCCACCATGCCTTCGAAGGGTTACTGGCACAACTTAGGTGCAAAGTGGAGCAGAACGCTGTGAAAAGCTACTAAACCATAGGTTTGGAACTTTGTTGCCAGCTGTGGTAAGTCTCTTAGGAGGACCTTGGAAGTTGCTACTTCCTTCAGCTTCTGGAAAGCCTTGGACTCTGAATGAAGAGGTACAGAAGCACCAGCTTTCTTATTACAAAATGTAGAACTCGTCATAAGCAAGCAGTTCCTGTTCTTGTATTATTACACTTAGGGTAGTAACATTACATTTTTGAGTACCAAGCAAAGCAATATATCGGCTCCATTTATACTACTTGTCGTTAGAGTGACTGTGTCGCTAGAAACGGAGCTGTAGTTCAAGTTGCTACTTCTGAGATTTGAAAAAAAAATAACTATGCATGCTACAGGAGATGCAATGACGTAAGAAGTGACCAGAGAAAACATCAGATTATTCATCACAGCCCAAAATAGGACTTCAACTGAAAACGAGTTACAAAACTTTCCTAGATGGTCAGTCACAGTACACCATACTCCTGGACAGCTCTTTGTGCCTCTGCAGCAAAAGGCAGAGCAATGGATGATCTCTGTCCCTATGCTGAGGGTAGCAGTTCATTGTACGGCTTATGGGTGCAGGGGTTAACGGGGAAGCTGGAAAGAGGATGAGGATTTGCTGGTGCTGAAAGACCACACACCATGGCACAGGAACAAAGTGCCATCTCCTTCCCTTTCTTGCCAGCCTTTACTGTAGAGCCCCAGAAAGCTCTCCAAGAGTATAGTGTGCCACTGTTTGGTACAGCTGAAAAACTTTGCACTGATGTATTTCACATCTCTATCAAATAGGCAGCGTACCTGCACTCAGCCACTCCCTTGGTTCAATGTCTTCATGGAGGCAGAATGGGAAGAGCTGATCTTCGTGGCTGTGAATGTCTCTTATATGATTTAGAAGAGACTTCCACTTTGGAACAATTAGTTCTTTGTGGCCCTCGCTTGAGGCAGCTGACCAGTAGAGGGGGTTGCCGACAGCCTGCGTCCATGCGGTGAGCTCTTTACAGTCGTACCTTTTGGCCGCAGCAAGCAACTTCTTGCGAACACCTGACAGAAATATTAAAAGAAAAGTGAAGCACACATTCCTTGCAAAGATATATAACAGAAGTTAACGTATTCTGATCCATCAAAAAATAGCCTGCACGATACCTTTCACGACATGCCATACATCGAATTCATGCATGATGTCCGCCTTCTCCTTTCGAAGAAAACATTTTATTTGTGCGTGCCGGTCCGTTACAATAGCTGCTATCTGAACCTGGTGATCGTGGAGAAATTCAAGAACACGTTTAAGCCCTTCCAGCTCCATGTAGCTACTTCCACCAACTTCATTGGACTGTAAAATGTGAAAAGATTCAGAACTCGTATTTATATATTATAATTGCACATACTCAGTGAAGTGACCATTTGCTGCACAGAACTGTCTTCTTGCGCTGCTAGTTACATAAACAGCATGCTATAAAAAACATGCTGAAGTTGAAACAAACCTGCACAAGCTCAAAATGTAATATTTTGTTGCGCTCAAGATCCATCAAGGAGTAAGTGCCAAACTTTGCGCTGAATCCAGGTGAATCGGCCCGGCCATCACCAGCAAGTTTTACACCTTGCTCAGTTACACCTGCAAGCAACACTTCCTGTTCTTTTTTCCATACCTTAAAGGAAAAATTCCAGGAGCAATAAGCACTTGCAGTCAATTACTTAAAACAATGTTATAAGAAATTTGCTTACTGTCTCAATGGCAGGCCAGAGGTGAGAACGTTGGATGTTAAAAAATGTCCTTTCTCCAAAAACTTACACACCAATAAGAGAAAGCATTCTAAGTGTAGCGGTTGGGTTGCAGCCACTGAACAATATTGCTGAGGAAAGCCGTAGGTTTATGACAGGCAGCTGTTGAATGCAGTCTTGATTTTGCCACAAAAAATGTGGCCTGATTTACAGACTGTACGCACACGGTAGAGAGTGCCTTTGCAGTCCACATGGCTTCTGCAACGTGCAAGACACTTGCGGCACAAATTGAAGAGCACCTCAAGATGCTTCTCTTCGACTAAGCTAATTCTCTCCTTCTCAGTGTTGTCGTTGCAGTCCTGATCACAGTCCTCACTGCAGTTTTCTTCATCAGACTCGATACTCCTGGAAGACATAGCAACCTTTCAGCTAAGTTACACACCGCAAACACAAAAACATGCAACTACTGCAGCTACTCTGATTTTTGGCTCTGAAATATTGGCATTCTTTAACAGCAGTAATATAACATACCCATGATCCCAGTCATCCAAGGGGCAGTAGTCATCATCACGGCTGAATGAGTCACCACTGCCATCGTCACACAGCTCATCATCATCATGGTCATCACAGCCTTCTTCACGCAGGGTGGTGCACAGAATAACTTGGCTGGCTGTGCTGATCATGGAGGCACCAACCTGAATACCTGAAAAGCATTGAGGTACATGCAGCAGTTATTAAAACTGAATGACATTTGTTTCATTCAAGCAGTAATGTCCTCAAGCTGTTTTTACTGAAATTAAAATGTTTGTTGTGTATGATATGAGCCCAACAGTTCTCTCAACAGTGTGCATATTTGTTTTCTGTACTGAAAGAAAGCATATGCCTAGGACATAATGGAAAAGGCATGCCAAATTAATGAGAACATACCTATATAAACTCCACAAGGCTTCGTCTGCATTGCTTTTGACACCACTCTTTTTTTCATGCTTGCTTGTGACGCTTTAGAACACTTTACTGGTATTGGCTGCATTACAGCTTGAACAGACTTGTCAGCCTTGTCATCACTTTTAGAAAAGTTAGATGCAGGGTCCTCAGCAGCATCTGCCAGTGGCATTCGACTTGTTGCACAGTCCTGATTTGCATTGCTGTTTGGTGTGCATTCTTGACTGTCTGGTGTGCAGCCTCCAGGTGTGGTGTCATTTTCCATGCACTCTTGATTTGCACTATCGTCTGGTGTGCAGTCTTGATCTTGCAGCAGTTCGCCAAGAACCTGAAAGGCATAAGCCATATGATGATATTGTTGCAAACAGAACAAAAATGTGCTTCAGTATGAGTAAAATCTTCTGGTTTATTTCATAAACCATTTTGTTTATTGGCGAGCTCCATGCAAAGTGAGATCATTTATTATATACCAAGTGTTTCTTTAAAAGGTCCAAAATTTATTTTAAAAAACGGGTAACTAACCTTGTATTAATTTTATCCCTGTGGCTATACTGGGGGATATGGCAGACACTAGCAATAGGCAGAAGGCTTCCATTAGCTCCCTACACTGCATATCTTAAATTTTTATTTTCATATTATGTTGTATTTGCAGATTTGGAGAACCTCCTGCAAATACTATAGCCAAGCAAAAAAGTTCTCTTTAAAAACTCACATCCTTACAACTTCACGCGCTAACACTGCGCCAGCGGGCGCGTCCGACGTAGATCACTAAAAAAAAGTGTACGCTTTGGGGCCGGACTGCAAGCGCCATGACTGCGCACATTGGGCGCTGACGAGGCGGCTATCAGCGAGGTCCCAGGCGAAACCAAATTGAAAACGAAACGCCGCGCGCCCGTATACCAGAAACATCTGCACACAGTTTTCTCGGCGCTCCGAGCACGAAGAAAAATGTGCCGCGTACTACTTCCTATGTTCTCGCCACTGAGGGCTACGCATGAATCCTAGAATATCTGAGCTCCAACATAATTGAGTAAAGAGTCTGCATATAACGTCTTTTCACGTGCTCACCGAACGAAGTTCTCTGCTCACGCGCGGCGCGCAGTCTCCGGTTGTGAGGCGCACTTCGCGTCGCTTCAGCTCTTGCAGTATTAGTAGCAGTTTAAGATTTTTATTCAGCCAAAAAATTTAACGCCGAGCTCTGATATGAGTAATGCTGTACGAGATGCATGATGCATGCCTGCAAGCATAACAGCTAAGCACTTATTTTGTAAGCTGCAGTTTGCTGCTGTACTGACGTTCTCATTCCAGCGCCGTTCATTTCACTACTACCGAAATTACGCGCCATACACTACACAGAACACCGGTTCGCGCAGTCAAGTTCTCATAGAGTTAATACACAAATTCTTACCTCGAGCTCCCTCCTTTTCGCCAAAGCTGGCCTCGGTGGCGGTGAAGAGCTCCTGTGCGCGAAGACAGACGGTATTGCGCCGGGTTTCAGTTGGGCTGACTTTGTTGACAGGCCCAATGAACGCATTATCGACAGGCTCTGGTTATAGTCTTCATCACGAAAGTGGTCAGAGCATAGCACTGTAGTCTTTGAGGGCTTGAAATCCCTTCGCTTCACAGCAGCCACCCACCTCGCGGAAAGCTTCTTATTTTGTGGGAAGTAATGAAAGACCACATCGTCGCGGCCGCTGGTGTTAGTGCAGCCGAAGGCTGCGCAGAACGCCGGCATGATGGTCCACCGCTTCACTAGATGCTGCACACGTTTCTGTACGTCACCACAAACATAAAAACGCACAAATACAGGAACACACGGCAGATCGAAGCAGCTTACGATGGCACGCACGCAGAAACAAGCGCGGTCGCGGAGGCTGCGAGGCGACGGAACACCAACGTTTACGTCACCACCCCACGGTTTCCGGTGTCGGCTCGCATCGTCAGGGTCATCAGCAGTGCTCGGCGGACAGCGGGGGGCGGAGCTACCGCGCAATTTTAAACGGCGATTACGTTGCTCCTAAGCGATGAATCTGCAAAAAAATTTCACCCGCATGATTTTTAAGGTTCTCACATCCATACGTGAGCATCTTAATGAATTCGAAAATCTCTTCAGCTTCCCTTTAAGATTACGCTACAAGTCCAACCCGAAGGACTTCCTGAAGCCGCCAGTCTCGCTGAGCTCGGTCGGGGAAATTGCCAAGAACTGGCAGATATTCAAGCAAGGGTCGAATTTTTTCTGACCGCAGCAGAACCAACCAACAAGCCTCGAACAGAGTCGCGCAAGACGGCACTCCTGCTGAGCGTAGCGGGCGAGGTAGCCTCGAGATCTTCAACACGTTCAGCTTCGGCGAAAGCGGGAACAAGAATAACTACGCCACTGTCGCGAAGAAGTGTGATTAATACTGTGCTGCGAAGAAGAACGAAGTACATGAGCGCTACGTCTTCCGCACTCGAGTCCAGGCCCCGGGCGAGCCCTTCGTACCTTTTCTACGGGATTTCAAAAACCAAGAACGAGCATGCAACTGCGGCTCTCAAATGGAAGCTATGATCAGAGACCGGATTGTGCATGGAACTAACGATGCTAAAGATACAGAAAATTTGCTGCGGGACACCGCACTGAAGTTACAGAAGGCTGTGCAGGTGGCTAAAGCGGCTGGAGTGGCAGCACCACAACAGAAACTCTGGATACGGGATGACAGCTCGATTAACACGATGCGCAGGAAACACGTCAGTAGACAAAGTGAATTGCCCAGACATCACAAGTGTCCCAAATGCGGACGTGTGCACCCGCCACGGAGCTGTCCTGCATTCGGGAAAATATGCCGAAAGTGTCAGAGGCCTAACTATTTTGCTATTTGCTGCAAAAGATTTGCCGAGGTTGGCGAACTTCAGGGCGGTGAAGATAACTTTGACGTACTGGACATGTCGCGCAGCGTGGCAAGCCTACACGACTGGACTGTGCGCGCTCAAATCAAGAACGTGCCGCTCGAATTCAAGGTCGATACAGGCGCGCAAGCTAATTTAATACACTTCGGATGCTACCGCACAATAAGCCTCAAGCCGTCAATAAAACCGAGCGGCTCAATGTTGTGTTCCTACGGCGGGGGTGTTATCAAGCATGAGAATGTCATTCGCACAGAAGTAGCTCTGGATGACCGTGTAGAAAGGGTCTATCGTAAAGTTTTGCATGCCGACGCCACGCCGGTCGTCCAAGCGGCCCGGCGAGTACCGCTGCCCTCCAAGGAGGTCTTGCGAAAGGAACTGTGCATGCGCACAGCTGGCGAGGCGGCGGCGCACGTAGTGACGTCACTTGGCTCCTCGCGCATGCGCATAACTGCACCCGTTGGAGGTACGCGAAGCGGCGGAACTGTGGTCAATGTAGCTCTCGCTACAAAACAAATACGCGCCCCAAGGCGAAAACACGGCAGGACTTTGCGCAGACCTTCGTCACTGCTGCTGCAAAGCCATCCGTGCGATCCGGCAACCCTCAAAACGTAGGTTTTGAGGGTTCCGTAGGTGTTCCGTTGATAGAAATGTTAAAATTGGTTTATTTGCCGATGACTGCATGCTGTACACCCCAATAAGTTCTGTGGCTGACCAGGTATTATTGAATGATGCTTTCCGCGAAATTGTGGTCTGGTGTGACAGATCAGGAATGGACTTCAATAATGATAAGACTGTGGTTTTGCGCATGACAATAAAGAAACAACCTATCCACTTTAGTTACTCTGCTTGCGGCACTACTATCTCGGAAGTAGAAAAATACAAATATTTAGCCGCTTTAATAAATTCACAGCTTAACTGGAGCGACCATATTGATTACATCTGTTCAGATGCGTTAAAAAAACTTGGATTTTTGAAACACAAGCTCAAAGGAGCACCCAGTCACGTTAAGCTTTTAGCATATAACTCTCTTATTCGGCCCAAACTTGAGTATGCGGCTATAGTGTGGGATCCGTGCACCAAAAAAGATATAGCAAAAATAGAAAACGTACAAAGGCGGGCTGTGCGCTTCATTTACAATAAATTCAAGAGAACTGATTCCCCATCTGCTTTAATGGCCTCCAACGAATATTAAACCTCTTCATATCAGACGGAAAATTGCTCCATTAATGTTTCTTCATTCACTCATCCAGGGAAAGTTTGGAATTTCTTCTTCACCTTATGTTACACCTTCGACTACACGAAAAACCCGTCACCAACATTCCCATGCCCTAATACCATATTTTGCAAAAACAAAGTCGTTTAAATACTCTTTCTTTCCGCGCACAATAATCGATTGGAATGCACTGCCCGAACAGATTGTATCAAGTGATAATTTTGAAAATAATCTTATAAATGAATTCTTGTGTGCAGATTGATGTGCAATGTATTTCCTTTGAATTGTGTATTTCCTCATTTGTGTCATGTGTAAACCTTTTGCCTATGTAATAACTTATGGCGTTTGTAATTATGCCTTATCTGCCCTTCCTGCTTGGACCACATGAGGTCTGCAGTATTCTGTAAATAAAAAAAAATAAGGTGCATATTGAGTTAACGCCGCTATGGAAGCAGATGACTTCACTCTAGCAGCCTTCTCCTCTGACATAGCCCAAGTAGATTGCTCAAGCACCTTACTTGAACTTGCGGGAGTGGCTTTAAGTTGCGGCGCACGCTACAGCACCGCGAACAGCATTGGGGCCGCGGCAGCCGTGACTCCGTGAAGAGCAGACGAGGCACGTGTTCGTCGCCTAGCAACGCAGCGCATGCGCAGAGAGCGGGGGGATGAAAGTCTATTTTCGAAAACAGGCCGCAGGATAGGATACGCGTCACGGCGCCTTCACTCTGCTTAGCGGCGCCACCAGCGCGGGCATTGCGCGCACGGCCAGGCGCGCAGCGCTGGCGCCCGGCAGACGAGAGCCCAGCTGAACAGCGGCAGGAAGCGTTGGCTGGAGTGTGTGAGCGTGCGGCGTCTTGCTCATGCTCGCAGACTGTGTTTTTGCGTCTCTTTTGGTCTTTGACGCGGAACTCCTGCGGTTTCTGACGGCAGCAAGGTGGGAATTCTTTTTTTTTTTTGTTTACCGAATTACGCGGCATTTCAAACACGTTAGGCTGACCGCGCCGGCGGGTATCTCGAACTGCATAGTTCTTGAAGCGGCACGCACGCTTTGTGGCCTACCGGCTGTTGTGGCGCGGTTCATGGCACCGCTGCGGTTTGTGGCACAGTGGCGAGGTTTTTTTTTTTTTTTGCTGCATTGCAAGCAATTTAGGCTGAGCACGCCGGACGAGCCGGCCGGTGCCACGAACAGGGCAGTTAGCCAGGGCCCGTCGGCTGTGTTTTCGCATTGACTCTTCAACGGTGAAGAGTCGTTTTCTGTTGTGTCTGTCAGTGGCAAAGTGAAAATATTGTTTTTTTTTGTCAAACTGCACCTTGCTTTGCAAGCAAATTAGACAAAGCAGGCCGGCCTTGCCGGTCGGTGTCAGGTAGTGCGCAGTTAGAGAAGGCGCCCTCTTTTCACGCGGATAGTTTTGCTTTTATTCTTGCGAGGAGGTCCTAGTTTACTGACCGCAATAATCCATAATTTGTTTTCATTCATTTGCTAGTGGTGGGGCAAAATGTGGTAGACTTGAAAAAAAAAGGCCGAACGCGTCAAAGGGAAGCGTTCTGTGATAGCCCGTGACTGCGCTTTTCAAGACGTCCGGAGAAAAGAGAACGCGTAGAACTAAAAGCTCTAGAACCAAACTTGTACGTCGAAAATTACGTCGTCTGCGCTACAGAAAACACGTATTTCACACACACATTTGTTCTCAATCCGCCCAGGCGGAATTTTGTCGACGTCTGGCTGGGAGACCGTGCTATGGCCGCCCTGTATGAAATATTTGTCCAAGAAGAGGCGTAGTCGGCTGTCTAACTTTTCGCGGGCAGAGAACAATATCGGGGAATGTAGGAATGCTTGAAAATCGTTAGATCTCCTTCTTCTAGTATTGTGTGTGTCGCATGCGAGGTTCGTAGAAGCATTTTAAAGTTGGTTTTTGAGGAAAGGAAAACCCGCAGTTATCGTCTCGCATCTCCGTGGAAACCCGAACCGCGCCGAACCGATCCGCCTGCCTGCTACGTCATCGTGACGTCGCCTCCATTTTACTACGCTTTGTCTAACAACGTAATTAACTGAAGAGGTTCGCGGAGCTGCCGGGCTAGGAAATTTATACTAGATGCCATGGATCCCACTATCCTTGCCTAGTTTTTGAGCCGCGAAGAAGAGTGCCGTGTCCGCGGACATCGCGACCCGTTTGCCTTGCCTGGCGAATCTTTCCGGCGGCATTACCGGTTGCCGAAGAGCACAGCACTGTGGCTGTGCGAGCAGCATGTGGAGTTGCTTGAAAGGCAGGGAGGGGCATGTACTGAGCGTCGCAGATCAAATGGTTTGTTTTGGTTTTATGGGCTTTAACGTCCCAAAGCGACTCAGGCTATGAGAGACGCCGTAGTGAAGGCCTCCGGAAATTTCGACCACCTGGGGTTCTTTAACGTGCACTGACATCGCACAGTACACGGGCCTCCAGAATTTCTCCTGCAAAGAAATTCTAGCCGCCGCGGCCGGGAACGCATCCTCTGATGGCACGTGCCAGTTCTGCGGGGAGGTGGCTGACACCTTCCACATGGTCTGGGCGTGTCAATCCAACCCATCTATCCCCCCCAACCCCACCAGAGAGGACTGGGAGGCGGCCCTGCTCGGCTGTCAGGACCTAAAGACCCAAAAGGCCTTGGTTCACCGGACGCGGGCGGCGTTGCTTGCCAATGGGGCCCCGGAATAGGGGCTCCACCTAGTATTGTTAGGGGAAAGGGCCAATAGGGCCTACCCCAATCACCTCTCTGTAAATATTTATTGCACTATAAATGTTTTTCACCACCACCACCGGGATCGAACCCGTGTCTCCGAGCACCATAACCACTGAGCCACCTCGGCGGCAGATGAAATGGATTGTGCCCTGCGCTTCTTCGCTACGGGCAGTCTGTAGTCTTCGGTCGGTAGTGAAGAAATCATCTCGCTATCGGAGGCGTCCGTGAGCCGCTGCATAAGCGGTGTCGCGGCGGCTATCGTGCCAGTCGGCACACGACAACACTGGATCTCCTTTTCTCGCACTCCGTCGGAGCGTGCAGCAGTGAAGCAAGGATTCTTGCGGCGCGGCCAAATTGTCGGTGTCGCCGGGTGCGTTGATGGCACATAAATCGCCATCGTCGGCCCGAACCTGCCACCAGCGGAGAAACAGGTTACTGGTGCCGGAAAGGTTACTACGCTCTTAACGCGGAGGTGGTAAGCACAGTTCCGTCATTGCGAACTTAAGCCTCGTATTTTTGAAGGTAGAACGAAATTTATGCGCGCATTGTAACCACTTTACAGGTCTGCGACTCCAGCATACGGATCTTGGCGGCTGATCCACGTTTCGCAGGGTCATGCCACGACGCACTCGTGTGGCGCGTCTGCGCTTAGAAAACAGTTCGCTGCCGATCACCTCATAAAGAGTGGAGACTTTCTTCTTGATGAGTAACGAATGTAGCGGGAAGCGTGGAAGAGGGAAAATGGGCCTGCTTACCACAGATGCCCTAATCGATTTCTGGTGGCCATGCAAGTGACAGCGCCTACCCTTTAGAGCCATGGCTGCTCACGCCTGTCCCGGCGCACCCGCCGATAACAGCTGCCGAGGGCCGCGTCAACCAAGCCCGTGCATCGTCGCGCGCGGCACTAGAGCGGTGCATCGGCGTTCTGAAGGGGCGTTTCCGATGCCTGCAGCGCTACCGAGCGCAGCACTACAGCCCAGTGCAAGCTGAGGACATTGTGGCCGCTTGTGCAGCGTTGCACACTTTCTGCTTGGACTCCGAAGAGCCAGCCATATACTGCAGCCCCTGCTGCAGCGACAGCGGACATAGCAGCGATGAGGGAGACGGCAACGACGACGGCAAGGTGCAGCACAATCGGCCGTTAGACGGTGGTGCTCTCCCTCGCCAGAGGATGGCCCTGTCTAGGTGTGGGAAGGCCACGCGAGACCGTCAGATTGTAATGTTCTCTATTGGGCCAAATCAGCACGTTGCACACGTTCAGATTGCCCGTCGTCGTGCCCAGCGCTTTCTCGCTCTCGCATAAACATCGCAGCGAGCCGGAAGTGCGTTACATGTAGGGGTCACTGTGTTCGTGCAGGGTGTAGCGAATATGTCCAACTGCAAAAAAACTCCTCTCAGTTGCTGAGACGTGGCTGCAGCTTTCCATACACTTGAGCACACATGATGACCTATGAGCTACTTACCAACCATTAGTGTCATGTGCGGGTATGTTCATTCAGTCAGAAGACAGCACTCATCTGAAAGCACATTGACGACAGTGTGCCTAGGTAGCGAGACGCTGACAGTGCATGCACTTCTGTGGACACGTGCCGTGCCCTGCAACTCGTCTCCATTAAGCCGTGAGAGGCATACACTCATGTGGACCCATCTTGTTGACAGTGTGTGCCAAGGTAGCGAGACACTGTTAGCGCATGCACATGTTTGGACACGTGCCGTGCCCTGCAACTCGTCTCCATTAAGCCGTGAGAGGCATACACTCATGTGGACCCATCTTGTTGAGCCGCCGCGGTGGCTCAGCGGTTATGGTGCTCGGCTGCTGACCCAAAAGACGCGGGTTCGATCCCGGCCGCGGCGGCTAGAATATCTTTGGAGGAGAAGTTTTAGAGGCCCGTGTACTGTGCGATGTCAGTGCACGTTAAAGAACCCCAGCTGGTCCAAATTTCCGGAGCCCTCCACTACGGCGTCTCTCATAGCCTTAGTCGCTTTGGGACGTTAAACCCCATAAACCATAAACCATCTTGTTGACAGTTGACACACTCATGTGGACCCCTCTTGTTGACCGTGTGTGCTTAGGTGGCGAGACTGCGGGCGCGCGCACTTCTGTGGACACGTGCCATGCCCTGCAACTCGTCTCCATTAAGCTGTGAGAGGCATACTCATGTGGACCCATCTTGTTGAAAATGTGTGCCTAGGCAGCGAGACACTGATGGTGCATGCACTTCTGTGGATACATGCCGTGCCCTGCAACTCGTATCCTTTAAGCCAGGAGAGGCACGCACTCATGTGGGCCTATCTTATCAGTGTGTGCCTAGGTAGCGAGACACTGCTGGCGCATGTACAGCCGGCCAAATCTTTGGCTGGCGTGCGCGACGGCTGCTCTGTCTTCGCTCCTGCATTTTTCGACGAAGCAAACTTGCCGAAAGCTCAATATTAACGACGGGCTTAGTGAGCCTCTGCTTAAATTTTATATTTTCGCATATTTGCTCCGTCAGAAGCAGCAGGAGCACGGAAAACGCGGCTGTCACGCACGCCAGCCAAAAAATTGGCCTGCTGTACTTCTGCGGTTACGTGCCATACCCCGTAACTCGTCTCCATTAAGCCGTAAGAGGCATACACATGTGGGCCCATTTTGTTGTCAGTGTGTGCCTAGACAGCGAGACACTGATGTTGCATGCTTTTTGGACACGTGCCGTGCCCTGCAACTCGTCTCCATTAAGCCGTGAGAGGCACACACTCATGTGGACCCATCTTATTGACAGTGTGTGCCTAGGCAGCGAGACACTGATGTTGCATGCGCTTTGGACACGTGCCGTGCCCTGCAACTCGTCTCCATTAAGCCGTGAGAGGCACACACTCATGTGGACCCATCTTGTTGACAGTGTGTGCCTAGGCAGCGAGACACTGATGTTGCATGCGCTTCTGTGGACACGTGCCGTGCCCTGCAACTCGTCTCCATTAAGCCGTGAGAGGCACACACTCATGTGGACCCATCTTATTGACAGTGTGTGCCTAGGCAGCGAGACACTGATGTTGCATACACTTCTGTGGACACGAGCCGTGCGCTGCAACTCGGCTCCATTAAGCCGTCACAATCCCTGAGTTATCTAAAAACAGCCTGTGGTTCAAGTCTGTGACGTGTTAAAAGGAGCATGAACTGCTGTCAGCAATGCTCTCGGATGCCTTAATGCAACATACTCACTAGCATGGAAAGTTGTTAGACAAGATAAAAATAGTGCTCTCACGTGGCACGAAAGTTCTGGGTATTTAAGAGTAGAGTTGATCATATTGAGTGAGTAGTAGCATACGTGTAAAAGAACTGCAGAAAATATTTTCGACATTCGAATCAGACCCAAAGCACGCATTTGTGCTAGGTAGAAGACGTCGTTGAGCTGCAGTGCTGCGTGCTGGAGCAGATGGAAGGTGATGAAAATTACGCTTTCCAGTGCGCAATGTGAGAGTGGTGCACAGCCGAAAAACAGACTTTTAACTAGTGGAGGGGCAAACCAAAAATATAACAGTGTGATTACCCTCCAAGAAATAAATACAGTACTGTCTGCTGGTAAAAAAACTGCTCCAGGACCCGACCAAATCCACTACGAAATGCTGGCCCATCTATCTCAGCCTGCCGTAGAGGCACCTTTAATGTTCAACATAGTTTGGATATCAGGCAAAATACCTGAGGCCTGGAAAAAGGCTATTATTGTACCGTTTCTTAAACCTAGTAAATCCCCAACCTCTCCTAGTAGTTATAGACCCATAGCCCTGACCAGTTGCCTCGCCAAATCCTTCGAAAGTGTCCTAAATATAAGACTAACCTTTGTTCTTCAATCCTTTGAACTTCTTGATATCCACCAGTGTGGTTTTAAAAAGGGATGCTCCACTACAGATCACCTAGTCCGCCTCGAAAATACAGTCAGACAAGCTTTTATACACAAAACACTGTCTTCCAGTCTTTTTTGATTTAGAAAAAGCATATGATACTACCTGGAGATTCAGGATTCTTCAGGACTTAGCTGAACTTGGCATCCATGGCAGAATGCTGAACTCCATTAAAGACTTTTTATCTAACCGCTCATTTAATGTCCGTCTAGGCTCAACCCTTTCGACGGATTTTATTCAGGAAAATGGAGTGCCTCAAGGGTGTATTTTAAGCACAACTCTTTTTATTGTAAAAATGAATTCTCTTAAAAAAATAATACCAAGGTCTGTTATGTATTCACTTTATGTAGACGACCTCCAGATAGCTTACACATCCTCCAACATATCAACATGTGAAAGACAATTACAGCTAACAATAAATAAACTGACAACATGGGCAGACAGAAATGGTTTCAGATTTTCCCCACAGAAAACAGTGGTCATTCTGTTTTCACTCAAAACGAGGCTTACAGGCAGACCCCACCCTACACCTTAACGAAATAGATTTACCAGTAGAAAATAAACATAAATTTCTAGGCATAACATTTGACAAAAAACTCACTTTCCTGCCTCATATTAACACATTAAAAAAGAAAACTTACCGATCGCTGAACATACTCAAAGTCCTTTCACATAAACACTGGTGTTCTGACAGGGCATGGCTTCTAAAAATTTATCGCTCTGTGGTACGATCCTCATTAGACTATGGTAGTATAGTATATGGTTCAGCAAGGCCATCGTACTTGAAACGACTGGACCCAGTGCACAATTTAGGTTTACGTCTTGCAACTGGCGCTTACAGGACTTCACCCATTAATAGTCTGTACGTTGAAACAAATGAACCATCTCTTACAGATAGAAGAAGCATACTTACATGCTCATACGTTCTAAAAATCCGTTCCCTACCGAAACATATCTGTTACGAAATAGTTACAAAGTGTCCATCCAGAACACTTTTTAATAATAAACCACAAACTACCAGACCACTCCTCTTGCGTTTTGAAGAGAAGTGCGAGAGTCTTGGTGTACTGAACACATTACCTAACATTGCGCTCAGACGAGAGCCACTACCTACATGGTACAACTTCCCTGCAATATACGATTTCACTCTCACACAGTTTCACAAAAAGCAAACCCCGCAACAACATATAGTACAATAATTTGCACTGGAGGAAAAATACAATGGTTTTGCGGATTTTGATACGGACGGTTCAAAAACAGCCACCTACGTAGGAAGTGCGGTAGTACGAGGGCATGAGAATGAAATAATCAGACTTCCACAGTGTGCATCAATTTTCACAGCCGAATGTTACGCTGTATGCTTGGCCGTAAAGAAAATAGTAAATGAAAACCTCAGAAACAGTATTATTTACACGGACTCCCTTAGTTTACTTACAGCTCTCCACTCTAGAAATGCAATTACTCCGATGCTCGGTGACATAATACACAACATAACAAAAGCCATAGCTCAAGGAAAAAACATAAAACTTTGCTGGGTGCCGTGTCAGGTTGGAATTAAAGGCAACGAGAGAGCGGACCTATGCGCTGCGCAGGCTCGTAGCAAACAAATAAAGAAAGTAGATATTCCCTTTAAAGATTGCATGAACTCGGTACATTGTGAAATAAGGAAAAAACGGCAGTCCGCTTGGGACAACGAATCAAACAACAAACTACACTGTGTAAAACCAGTTTTAGGCGAATGGAAATCTTGCATCCACCAAGAACGCTTCAAAGAAATCATTATTTGTCGTCTTCGTATAGGACACACGCATCTGGCACACAATTTCCTACTGTCAAAAAAAGAGCAACCTTCTTGCGAAGAATGCGGTGTTGAAGTTACAATTAACCATATTTTATTCACTTGTATGAAATTGGAACAACTAAGGAAAAAGTACTTTGCTCAATTTTATAACGAATGCATCCCTTTTCATCCCGCACTGCTTTTAGGAGATCATGCAATTGTTGATATATCATGTGTTTTCAGCTTTCTTAGAGAAACTAGATTTCTTAAGTGTCTGTAAATTTTTTACCCACAGGTCTGTTTTAATTTTAATACACCTCAGCCACTTTCTCACGCCTGAGAAGAAGGCTGAGGTTTTTAATTTTGGTTAGTTGGGAGTCTCAGTGTCCTTGTCCAGCCAAGGATAGCTACTGAGGTTTCCCAGCCCCGTTTAAAGCTTTTACTAGTAGCCATTTTTAAAATTTGTGTACATGTTAAAAAGGTAATATTAATGTCTGAAGGCCTTTTACACCAGGGATGACTTTTTACATGTCTCTAATATTCAACAATAAACTTTTACAATACCTTGTGTTTGGCGCATGATGGCCTCAGTTGCCTATGTGCCATAAAACCCAACACAACACAACACGCATGTGCTTCGATTCAAATCACAACCGTATCAAATCACAACCGTATCAGGCCGCTTTTTAATCTCTCCCGCAAAGCCATGTTCGTCTTGCCTAGAACATTGTTGTCAACATCATGCTGCGGGACGCATCATATATTTTCGTGGTTAAAGAGCGGCCAGCAGCTGGTGGCAGGTGAGGCACCTGAATCAAATTCGTCGACGTAGAGGAGTGTTGTTTCTTCACATTCAAAAGGTCTGTGACTGTCAGCGTCTGCGACGGTAGCGGACGTGCCAATGACGTCACCTCCGGCAGCATACCGACAGCGACGTTTTATTGGAGGTTTCCACACTAATTCAATGCTTCTAATGATGTGTGTTTCAGATAGCATTATGTCGTTTCTGCACTAATGCAGCGAGGGTGGTACCACAAAGCTGTAATACCTGCTCTATGCAGGCTGACCGAGCACAGTAGGCGAACAAATGTGCACTGAGCAGGTGATGCACACTGGATGACCAACGCGGCCAGCTGGGCGTTCGAACTTTTGAGGTTGGTGCCGACAGTTGAAGCGAGACTATGTGCAGTGCTTCTCTTTTCAGCACTCCCTGTCTCACCCCTACCGTGCGTCTGCGTCCACTCTTAGATGCTTTACCTGGCCGGCACATGCATGCAGTGGCTCGCCTTGTTACCAAAATGCGCTTTGCTGGCGTTCATGTAGTTTCGGTACCGCCTTTTTAAAGCCACTCTGAGGCTCCATTGTTATGGTGTCGAAGGCATGCTCAAGACAGGATGCAAAACATATAGCGCCTATAAAGCAAGCGGTTCTGCATTCACTCTCTCTGCGCATTTCCGTGTATCGCGTAACCTCAACTTCTGTACACCGAGTATGATCCGTCAAGGTGCTGTAGGGGGCAGATAGATGATGTTCGTTCTCTGCGCATGCTTGAAGCATAATTTTTTTTTACCGGCAGGGATGCATTTACCACTCGTCCGTATTTGGTGTAACCGACTGGTAGTGGCCACACTTGTTCGTTGGAACTCAGAAAAGCTCACATTCCTGTAATGTGGGCATTGATGGTGTCATTACCACCGGCCATATCAAGCAAATATTCACTGCGTATCCGGCCGGTACAAGTGTGTTGACTATGTATTTTCGTGAGAAAGGATCATTTCGCTTTGTATGAGCTATACAGAGAACAAATTGTCTGCATGGCAGTCATGGTGCGTTGATTATAGGCATACGCTTGAGTGCACATTACTAGTACAGACGTGTATCTCACATCTCGGACAAAGCGCAATCATTTGAGGAAATAAAAAGTGCCAAAGGTGCTCATTGTTTGTCTTTCAGGGATAATGTTGCAGTAGTAGTTCGCACGACAATGCCACACCTGATAACAGTTTCACATTGTCACTACAGAAGACCAGTGTGTATAGTTTGCTGAGGACAACATTGCACGGATACCTCACAACAGCAAAACTCCGCTGTGCAGTTCGCTACTGTTAAAGCATGTGGGCGTGATATAATTCATAGCAAGGCCAAGCAGTCATTATTCAGGTTCTCAGTTGTATTAGGTCGAAGGGCAGAATGATCACAATAAGAGGTGGACAAATCGACCGAACTAATACAAAAAATTGCTGGAAGCGCAGCAATAGTAGCATTCGCATTCAGAAATGGTGTATAGTCAATCACTTTCTGGGCCACTGCTGCGACAGCCTGAGGCCCGAAGCGCAAGCGTCATTTTGCAGCGAACTGTAGTTTTGAAAAGTGTTATGTACAAATTAAGTTCACACGACATTCCCCCCTCTCTCTTAGCCAAAAATGGAGCGACCCCGCCAGTTACCCCACACATTTATAGCACTGTGCTACCGCAGGAACAGCACCGGTCAAGGCACAAGGGGGAAGTGCAAATGATGATCGTAAATTTACTAGCAACAGAACTGTTGTCCCTGTTGTGGAGAATGGTGGCTGAGCTCAAAGTGTCATCTTCTTGGTTACAATCCCTACCCGAAATGATGAAAGAGCACACTTCCTTTCCGATTTGCGAATAACACGTGCCTACGTCTTCTGCCAGAGGAGGCAGTACGGGATAGGGAATAGGGGAAGGACATTTACAACAAAAGAAAAAAGTTGAAAATATGCTCATTTCCATGTTGTACTGTTTTGGGCAATGGCACATGCAGTAAGGCCCATCTCCTTTACTTTTTTTGCCTAGCCTTGACTGAGGCGGCATAGAAAGTTGTTCTCGAGTGCAGCGCGAACAACACATCAACTCGGAAATTCTTCGCAATGTGACACTGCCCATGTCATTACTTCGTGGCCACATTTCGTGCAATTCTTACTCTCCCAAGTGAAGCGGTTGATATGCCAGTATTTGCCAAAGGTCATTTTCAAGAGTGCGGAATGCAAATTGCACAGGTTGCAGATTTTCTGTGCAGTGCAACCCTGCGATACGTCTACGATTCAAGTATGCACCACCTGTCCCCCTTCCCCTCACATAGAAAGGAACGAAGGAGATCGGAAATCAACGCTAGGCGCATGAATGTTTGTTCCTGAATTGAAACCATCACATCAAAACCGATCGTGCGTCCAATAGTTGCCTATTAAATTGCGTAAACTCTGTGATAAATGGCTCACAAATTGCGCGGACACTGTCGCGTTTGTTAAAATTAGAGAACTTCGTTTAGCGAGTATAAACGACATCCATTTATTTCAGGTTACATGACACGACTCCCGCCCCAAGGGGCGCTCCTTGGTTCCTCTTTCCCAGCTTGCTTGGCTTGTCTTGCCTTCCGACCTTGGGGGCGGTCTTGTTTCGGTTTCGCAAAACATTCCCCCCCCCCTCCAAAAAAAAATGACTTGTCATTTTTTCGTTTTACGTTAACTCTAGAGGATACACGAGTTGGATTGATCTATTGAGGGTTGATCCTCCAGGTAGTCTCAGAAGGCACGATCGCACCTTCTCGTCTCTTCCAGGAAACAGTTTATCAATCCTTGCTATCTTCCACTGCTGCCGTGGATGAAGACTTTCGCGACGAAGAATCAAGTCACCTCCTGACTCTGCACATTTCGCAGTTCCTCAAGGTACTCTCTGGTCCATCTACGCCAGAAAGCTTCTGTGGTCTGCTGGCGTCGGGTCCACAGTCTTTGAAGGGATATGTTGATTTGGTCATCTTAGTTTTTTCGCACGCAAGGCAGCGACGTGAGGCGTCTTCCTGTCAAGAAGGAAGGGCAAAGAGGTTCCGGTTCTTCCGGTCCGTCGTATACGTGAGTTAGTGGTCTTGAGTTCAAGACAGCTTCAATTTCGGCCAAGGTCGTTGCTAGCTCGTCGAAGAACAAAACCTTGGCAGCGATAACTTTCTTGAGCGCAAGTTTGGTTGATCCCACGAGTCGCTCATAAAAGCCACCCCACCATGGGGCGCGCTCTACTATGAACTTCCATTAGATTCGTGTCTTTGCAAAGTAGTCAAGAACCTCCGGTTTCGGGATAGAGTTCCAGAGGTGTAAAAGATCTCGGTTGGCTTTCTTGAAGGAAAGCGCGATGTCACTGTAGATGGCTCTGGGTACACCTCTTGAAATGAAACGTCTGAAGGTCATCAAGAACGACTCCGCTGTCATGTCCTTCACAAGCTCTAAGTGAACTGCCCGTGTCACGGCACAGGTGAACAACGTGATATAGGACTTGTACAGCGAGTTTTCTCCTTTTGCTAGAAGTGGCCCTGCAAAGTCCACCCCTGTGACCTCGAAGGGTTGAGCCTGGGTCACTCGATCACGTGGAAGCGGTGGAGTCACTACAGACGCTGGACGTGCATTGTAGCGTAGTCAGGTTATGCACCCTTTGATGATTCTTTTTACCAGCTGGCGGGCGCGTACAACATGGTACTTCTCTCTCAACTGTACCAAAGTATCCCGTGCTCCCCCGTGGAGTACTTGGAGATGAGCTTGATGCACGAGCAATTCGGCTAGGGGATGTCGCCTTGACAGTACAATTGGATGGCGTTCGTTGTACGCCTTGCCACTCTGTTGAAGTCTGCCGCTTATACGGAGAATACCGTCGTTGTCGACAAACACTGGAGTGTTCCTCAAGGGCGAGTCTGCTGGAAACCGATCTCCTTTTTTCGCACACTCCATTTCCCTCTCCAGGTCTTCTCGCTGAGCTTGTCGTATCCAGTATTTCTCGGCATCATCCAGATCAACTGCCGTCAGTGTTCCTTTCTTAGTGCTCAGATGTCGAAGCTTGTTGACATATCTTAAAATCCAAGCTGTCACTCGGAATAGTTCTGTTGCACTGCTGTATCGATCTGGGTCTAACAGCTTTGGAACTTCAGTGGAGCTTGTATGAAGGACTTCCACAATTCGCTTTTCTTCGTCCACTGTCGGAATGTTCCTTTGTTGAGAGAAGCGTGGCCATTTGTTTTTAGTCGCTTCTTGACATCTTGACATTCATCAGTGTGGGTTCAAAAAAGCGTGCTCTACAACTGACCATCTAGTCCGCCTTGAGAACACAGTCCGAGAAGCATTTATCCACAGACAACACTGCCTAGCAGTCTTTTTTGACTTGGAGAAAGCCTATGAAACTACATGGAGGTTTGGCATTCTGCGGGACCTTGGAGACCTCGGTATCCGGGGTAGGATGCTGAAATGCTTAAGTGACTTTTTGTCCAATCGCTCATTTCAAGTACGTCTCGGAGCCACCTATTCTAAGAACTTCACTCAAGAAAACGGTGTACCTCAAGGATGCATTTTAAACACTACACTCTTCATAGTAAAAATGAACTCCCTAGCAAAAATAATTCCAAAGTCCATCATGTATTCACTCTATATAGACGATCTCCAGATTACTTGCACATCCTCTAGCGTTACATCATGTGAGAGGCAAATACAGCTGACAGTAAACAGACTAACAACATGGGCAGACAAAATGGTTTCAAGTTTTCCTCACAAATGTCAGTAGCTGTTCTGTTCTCGCTTAGAAGAGGACTGCACACTGATCCCACCCTTTTAATGAATGAGGTCACATTACCAGTCAAAGACGAGCACAAATTTTTAGGAATAACTTTTGACAAAAAACTCACGTTCGTGCCACACATAAACACCCTTAAAAAGAAAGCTTCTCGCTCTCTGAATATACTAAAAGTACTGTCACGAAAACATTGGGGTTCCGATAGAACATGTCTTCTACAAATTTACCGCTCAGTAGTGCGCTCTACCTTGGACTATGGACGTATAATTTATGGATCAGCGAGACCATCTTACCTTAAACAACTGGATCCAGTGCATAATCTAGGTTTACGTCTTTCCACCGGTGCATACAGAACGTCACCCATAACCAGTCTGTATGTAGAAACTAACGAACAATCACTTGCAGACAGGAGAACCATGCTCACATGTACCTACATTCTAAAAATCCGTTCATTGCAGAAGCATATATGTTACCCAATCGCCACAAAGTGTCCATCTAGAATACTTTTTAATAACAAACCACAAGCTACCCGGCCATTACTCTTCAGATTTGAAGAGATGTGCCAGAACCTGGGCATACTAGACACTTTACCACGCATTGCTCAAAGACGACATCCACTGCCACCCTGGTATAATTTCAATGCAGTCTGCGATTTCAGCCTAACAAAGTTCCGTAAAACAAAAATCCCACAACAACATATAATACAAGAATTTCTTACACTCGAAGAAAAGTACAGTACTTTTACAGCTTTTTACACAGATGGTTCAAAAACAGACACCTACACTGGAAGCGCGGTGGTACAAGAAAATTGGAATGAAATAGTAAGACTTCCACACTGTGCATCCATCTTCACTGCCAAATGTTACGCGATTTGTTTAGCCTTAGATAAAATAGTAAACAACAACCTCGAAAACAGTATTATTTAGACTGACTCGCTAAGTATCCTTACAGCCCTTAACTATAAAAATGCAACCACCCCGCTGGTTGGCGACATCATACACAATATAACAACAGCCATCGCGCAAGTACAAAACATAAGGCTATGCTGGGTACCAAGTCATGTTGGCATAAAAGGCAACGAAAGAGCAGATTTCTGCGCTGCCCAAGCTCGTGGTATGCAAATTAAAAATGTAAATATGACGTATAAAGATTGCATAAACTTAGTACACCTTAAACCACAACAAAAATGGCAGTCCGTCTGGAACAGCGAAATAAATAATAAACTACACTCAGTAAAGCCAGTCTTAGGAGAATGGAAGTCATGTGTGCACGAGGAAAGTTTTAAAGATGACGTTATATGTCGTCTCCGTATAGGCCATACACACCTCACACACAACTTTTTGCTGACTAAACAAGAGAAACCAGTTTGTACGTGTGGATATGAACTGACGGTAAACCATATTTTATTTCAATGCTCTAGTCCTGCAAGGGCACCTTGTGTAACGAGGTGTTGGTGCTTGGCGCCACCACGGACCCTTAGCCCCCATACCGAAGCTGTCATCCGTACCGTGGCGATAGGTTGAAAGGCGGAGGGAAGAAACCTTGAACGGTGGCGGTCGAGGAAGTGGTCAATCCTCGGCCGACGGGCTCCTCGTCTGTCTACCAGGCGGGGAGTCCCGGGACCTTCCTCTGTGTATAAGGGTGAATCAGAGGCGACAGAGTATGAGGAACCCTTAGCCAGTACATGCCGTATGGAAAAATTTGCAAAAAAATCTGATCGGCCCCCAAAAAGGGGTCGCACCGATGCGAAAAAATTGATGCCACAGAAACCAGAAACGTTTCCAAAGTTTTTCATGGTTCACTCAAATACAGATGAACCTGTAGAAAACTTGTCTGCATTTGTGATCGCCAACACCCTAAAAAGGTTTGTAGGCAAAGACTACAAAGCAAAAAAGCAGCGAACCGGAGATCTCCTTGTAGAAATTAACACAAAAGAACAGAGCACCAAACTGATGTCGTTACAGAATCTTGGAGAAACAAGTGTACAGGTAACCCCGCACCGCACCCTGAACCACTCAAAGGGCGTGATATCTGAATATGAACTCCTACAGAGTACCGATGCGGAAATGGAAGAAGAATCATCTGAACAAGGAGTTATAGCAGCCAGACGAATAACCATCAGGAGAAACAATGTTGAAATCAAGACAAAACACATTGTCTTAACCTTCAATATCACAACTCTGACTGACTCAATCCACGCCGCATACCTCCATTGTAAAGTCCGCCCATACATACCGAACCCGAGACGATATTTCAAGTGCCAGCGCTTTGGACACAGCATGTTGGCTTGTCGCGGTAAACCAACTTGTGTCACATGCGCAGAAAAATCACATACAGAGGAAAGATGCGAACGTACACCTAAGCGCATCAACTGCAATGGCGCACATGGCGCGTACTCCAGGTCGTGCCCAGTCTGGAAAACAGGAAAACAAATCATAACTTTGAAGACCACAGAAAACCTGTCCTACCTTGAAGCAAAAAAACGCGTCTCTTTCCAACAGAAAGGGACATACTCTGAAGCGGTGACGCGGGGACCGTCGCCGCCTTCAGTTTCTGTCGGCACACAGGTCGATCCGAAGGACCTGGGGTCGACAACCAAGTCCCCACCACAGAAGTCGGTGACACAGTCCACAGGGCTGA
The DNA here is from genome assembly GCF_055824585.1 of Amblyomma mixtum. NCBI lineage: Eukaryota > Metazoa > Arthropoda > Arachnida > Ixodida > Ixodidae > Amblyomma > Amblyomma mixtum. Next base: position 167,861,167 of record NC_143012.1, read on the forward strand.
AAATTTCGCGGGAAGACCACGCCATCCTCGCAGGAGGCCCTCAGGCCCCACTTTCAGCAGCGGCATCCTCGGCGACAGACACCCAGAACAGCTCTGCTGAACTGGACCTGTCGCCCCACCCCTCTGAGGAGGCAACTGCTGGCCCAAGAGTCTCTGCCCCTGGAGCAGAGCATGGTTCAGTGGTGCCAACAAAAGACGAATGCGAAGGCCACAGGCCATCGCAAACAAGAAGCATCCTCCACGTCCACCTTGGAGGAGATGGATGTCAGCGAAAGTCCGCTGACATCTAAAACACACGCATCCGCGGATTCTCCGCGGAAATCCGGCGCCACGAAAGTGCCGATGGATACAACTCCTGGTTCGCCACCGCTGCAGCGGCGGCGAGACTCCCTAGAAAAAAAGGGAAACCACGAATCACTGCTCCTGAGAATAAGTAACTTTCCCCAATACCCATCTTATCACAATGGTGTATCTAACACAATGGAACTGTAGAGGTCTACACAGAAAATACACAGACATAACCGATATGCACAAAACAATGGCACGTACAGCTGTGTGCCTGCAAGAAACGAACCTTGGGCCACAGCACACAAACATCTTAAAAAATATAATATTTTCCGGAAAGACCGAGTACAAGCTAGCCGACTCTCAGGAGGCGTCGCAATCATTACGCAAAGCGATGTCCCTGCCAGTGAGGTATCATCAAAGACGAACTTAGAAGCGGTCGCAGTAAACATCATTAGCCATAAAACAATAACAATATGCTCTGTGTACATACCACCACAGAACACAATAGTCATGCATGACCTAGAAAAACTTCTGGAACAGTTGCCAGAGCCATATGTAATAATAGGGGATTTTAACGCACACTCCTCATTCTGGGGAAGTGAGCATACTGATTCCAGGGGTCAGCTCATTGAGGATTTTATTCTTTCGAATAACATGTTTAATGAACACAGGAAAAGCAACGTACTGCTGCCCCAGCTCTGGAAAAATGACCTGCCTCGATTTAGCATTTGCATCACCATCAGTTTTTAATGATTTTATTTGGGATGTTTTAGATGACCCCCGGGGAAGTGACCACTTACCTACGGTTTTAAAACTAACATCAACTACAGTCATCCTCTCTACGAAGCCACGGCGATGGAAAATTCACCTCGCCGACTGGGCACTTTCCAGAACGAAGGCCACACTAGAAAAAGAATATGCCGAAACCCATACTATAGAAGAAATAAATGAAAATTTGTCACATGCTTAATATCTGCAGCAATAGAAGCCATCCCACAAACGTCTAAAATTGCACGAAAAACGCATAAAGTTTGGTGGTCAACTGAATGCTCATTGGCTAAAAAGCAGCAAAACAAGGCTTGGGGCAACCTTCGCAGATATCCCACTGCAGGAAACTTGCTCATCTTCAAAAGGGCTAGAGCCAAAGCACGATACATTAGACGCAACGCAGAAAGGTCATCATGGCAACAGTACATATCCTCCATAAACAGCTCAATATCATCAAAGAAAATGTGGGAGCAGGTGCGGAAATTCACTGGAAATTTTACCCCATTCACATTTCCAATGCTAACAACACCCGGTACACAAACAACATTAGAAGAGCAGGCCAACATATTGGGTGAGCATTTTTCCACAGTTTCAAGCTCATCCAACTACACACATTTCAAAAGCACAAAACAATAGTAGAAAAACAAAGCCTGCCCTTTGGAACATGCGTACATGAAGACTACAATCAGCTTATTACCATGCAGGAACTAAACACAGTACTAACATCCGGTAAAATGACAGCACCAGGCCCAGACAATATACATTATGCCATGCTTGCTCACCTCTCTGAGACTGCCATAGAGGCTCTCCTCAAATTTTTCAGTAAAATATGGATGAGTGGAGAAATCCCCCAAGCATGGAAAGAAGCAATCATAGTACCCTTCCTAAAACCTGGCAAACCACCAACTAGTCCCACCAGTTACAGGCCAATAGCACTCACTAGCTGTATAGCAAAATCATTCGAAAGCATTCTAAACATCAGAGTAACCTTAATGCTTCAGTCCCAGCAACTTTCAGATATACATCAGTGCGGTTTTAAAAAGACATGTTCCACAACCGATCACCTCGTTCGCTTTGAGGACACAGTTCGGGAAGCGTTCATCTACAACCTAAACTGTATCTGGGTCTTCTTCGACCTGGAGAAGGCTTACGAAACCACGTGGAAGTTCGGTATCCTCCGTGACATAGCGGACCTAGGTATCCGCGGCAGGATGCTGGGCTGTTTGAGCGACTTCCTAAGCAACCGTACATTCAGAGTCCGCCTAGGTGCAACCTTTTCCAACACTTTTATTCAAGAAACTGGCGTACCCCAGGGGTGCATCCTCAGCACGACCTTATTCATCATCAAAATGAACTCTATAGGAAAAGTAATCCCAAAATCCATAATACGCCGCCGCGGTGGCTCAGCGGCTATGGTGCTCGGCTGCTGACCCAAAAGACGAGGGTTCAATCCCGGCTGCGGCGGCTAGAATTTCTATGGAGGAGAAATTCTAGAGGCCCGTGTACTGTGCGATGTCAGTGCACGTTAAAGAACCCCAGGTGGTCGAAATTTCCGGAGCCCTCCACTACGGCGTCTCTCATAGCCTTATTCGCTTTGGGACGTTAAACCCCATAAACCAACCAACCAACCAAAATCCATAATGTACTCAGTTTACGTAGACGACCTCCAAATAGCATGCACGTCTTCCAGCATACCTGCCTGTGAGCGACAGATACAAATAACAATAAATAAACTGGCTACATGGGCAGATAGAAACGGATTTAGATTTTCCCCTCAGAAAACAGTAGCGGTTCTGTTCTCTTTGAGACGAGGCCTACAGGCCGACCCCACACTATATCAAACCAAACCCCATTACCTGTCAAACAAGAGCATAAATTTCTAGGGGTAACGTTCGATAAAAAGCTCACTTTCTTGCCACATATAAACAGCCTAAAGAAAAAAGCTTCCCATGCCCTCAATGTACTGAAACTACTGTCAAGAAAACGCTGGGGGTCTGATAGGGCATGCCTGTTACATATATACCGTTCTCTGGTTCGCTCTAAGTTAGACTATGGGTCCATAGTATATGGCTCAGCAAGACCATCCTACATAAAACGACTGGATCCTATCCACAATCTTGGTTTAAGGTTGTCTTCCGGTGCTTACATAACTTCACCTATAGCAAGTCTGTATGTGGAAACGAATGAACCTTCCTTAGAAGATCGAAGAACTGCACTAACTTGTACATACATCCTCAAAATCCTTTCTCAGCCCAAACATATCTGTTACCCAATTATGACGAAATGCCCATCCCGAATACTCTTCAACAACAAGCCTTACGCAATTAAGCCGTTGCTCTTGCGCTTCGAAGAAAAATGCCAAGATCTGAACATACTAAACGAAATTAAATATATTGCCCCAAGACACGAAGCGTTACCACCATGGTACACCCTCCCCACAGTGTGTGACGTCACACTAACACGCCTCAGTAAAACCTGGACGCCACACAACCATATAATAAAGAATATCTAACACTACAAGAAAAATACAGAAATTACACTGCATTCTATACTGACGGGTCAAAAACTCATGCTCATGTAGGAAGCGCAGTAATACAGGGAAAAAATGAAAATGCAGTACGACTGCCCTCATGTGCTACAGTTTTCACCGCTGAGTGTTATGCCATTTGCGTTGCGGTATAGAAAATAACAAATGAAAACATCAAAGAAAGCATAATTTATACAGATTCACTGCTAGAGCTTCCTTACAGCATTGAACTCCAAAAAATACCACGGAACCACTGATAGGAGGCATCATACACAATATAGTAAAGGTCACAACACAAAAACATGTTATAAAATTCTGCTGGGTTCCCAGTCACGTTGGCATTAAGGACAATGAGAGACCCGACATGTGTGCTGCACAAACCAGAACCTTGGAAATAAAACATGTGAATTTGCCTCCTAGGGATTACATGAAGTTAATACGTCGCAAACTAAGAGCCAAATGACAATTGGGAAAATGAAGGAAACAACAAGCTGCATACCATAAAGCCCATTTTAAAAGAATGGAAATCATGCCGCTATAAAGAGCGTTTTATCGAATTAATTTTATGTCGTTTACGCATAGGTCACACACACATCACCCATAACTTCTTATTAACAAAAAAAGACAAACCTCTGTGTGAAATGTGTGGTGAGGAGCTCACAGTAAATCACATTTTAATTTCTTGTTCGCAACTCGAAGAACTTAGAAAAAAATTTTTTACGGTATTTTACATTGAACACATTCCATTTGATCCCGCATTGCTTTTAGGCGAACAAACACTTGTCGAGTTTTCACTTGTTTGTAAGTTTCTAAAGAAAGCCAATGTTTTAAATCTCTTATAATGTAACCTCTATACACTTAACAAAACATCATCTCACCTTGTGTTTGGCGCATGATAGCCTTAGTTGCTTATGCGCCATAAAACCCCATATAACTAACTAATAACTAACTAATATCTTAAAATCCAAGCTGTCACTCGGAAGAGTTCTGTTGCACTGCTGTATCGATCTGGGTCTAACAGCTTTGAAACTTCAGTGGAGCTTGTTGTATGAAGGACTTCCACAATTCGCTTTTCTTCGTCCACTGTCGGAATGTTCCTTTGTTGAGAGAAGCGTGGCCATTTGTTTTCAGTCGCCTTCATCCAGGGCGTTCCTTCCCACCAGGTGGAACTCTACACAAGCTGATCAGCTGTAGTTCCTCTGGCGATGAGATCCGCCGGATTCTCGGATCCGGGAATATGTTTCCATGCTGAGGTGTCGGTAAGACGCCGAATTTCAGCTACGCGATTCCTCACGAACTGTTTCCATTGCGAGGGCTCTCCAATTATCCAGTGCAATGCGATTGCCGAGTCGGTCCAGAAATGTCACTTGTGGTGGTTCCTTAGGCTTTTCAGGATGTATCGACTCAGTCTGGCCGCTAAGAGACACGCCATTATTTCGAGTCTCGGAAGAGTCAGTTGCTTGATCGGGGCGACCTTTGACTTGCTAATGAGGATGTTCGAAGTGGTGAAGCCATCCGCATCTGCTACGCAGATATAGGTATGCCACTGGGCTGGCGTCAGCAAATATGTGCAGGACTGTTTTAGTGGCAGGTTCGACTCTGCCTGCTTTGTAGCAGAGTTGCACTTGAACTCTTCAATTCGGTTAGTTCTTCGCACCACCGCATCCATTTTGCGTCCAGATCCTCTGCTAGGATTTCATCCCATTCCACGTTTCTTTTCCACAGCTCTTGGAATCAAGCCTTTGCCCGGACTGCGAATGGAGCTAGCCATCCAAGTGGGTCATACAGTCTTGCTGTAGTCTTCAGAACAGACCTTTTAGTACTTGTTCCTGGCTCAGGTAGCTCACTGGACTGTGGGGTGAAGGTGAGGTTATCTGTGCCAGGATTCCACGTCAGTCCTAACATCTTAAGGATCCTTGGGAGGTATCCTAAGTGTCTTGTTTGACAATCATCCGTCGCAAACCGTTCGTTCAATGCCTGGTTGTTGGACGCCCACTTGTGGAGTGTCATAGAGGCCGCGCTGAAGATGGTCCTAGCTTCTTCATAGATCTTCAGGGCTCCCTCTTCTTTTTCGGCTCCCGTTAAGAGGTCATCCACATGCATGAAATTCGCCAGTAGTGATGCTGTGTCCGGATACTCTTCTTCCATATTCTTCACGTGATGCTGAAGAGTGGCTGTCAACAAGAAAGGACTCGCTGTGGTTCCGAAAGGAGCTCGCTTCATTCGCAAAGTCTACACCTCACCTGCTGGTCCACTTGTACCTGGTTTCGTGTGGTACCACAGAAAGCGCAATGCGTGTCTGTCGTTCTCTGTTATCTCTATTTGTAAGAATGCCTTTTCAATATCTGCCACCAAGGCGATTCTGTTGCTCCTGAAATTCAGTAGCAGTGCGACAAGGTCGGCTGTCAAATTCGGACCGCTCTCTATGTTCTGATTCAATGATTTAACTTCTGTCCATGCGAAGAAGCATCGAAAACCACTCGCAGTCTTGTGGTATTGCTCGTTTCTCGGAACACCGGCTGATGAGGCATGTAGTAAATCAGTTTTCCCTGTTCTTTTTATACTACTGGCTGAGCTACGTCTTCCATGCAATACTGTCGGATGGCTGCGTCGTAGGCTTCCAGTAATTCGGGATTTCGTCGAAGGCGGTTGGTCCGTTGGGACAGGCGTTTTTTCGCAGTCCCCTTGTTGTCACTTAGATCTGTTTTGCTTCCAGGGAAGGGCTACCTCGTATCGAGATCCACTACGCCTGATATTGTCGTCGAAAGAATCGAGCAGCTGTTGCCCAACACAGTCGTCGGTATCCGTGACTCCGATAGGCTCCAAGGTCCAGAAACGTTCCAAGCAGTTCATGGTCTCACTCTCGGCCAATGATATGCGAAGGGCAATGGTTTGCATGCTCTTTGAGTCAACTATCTTTATTCCCACAGGTCGTTGAATGCACCACCTAAATGTAGTCTCGACTGCTCAGGCTTTTCTGTCTAGCTGCTTGCTTCTTCCAGTCACAAATTCCCAGTAATGCTCTGCCCCGATTAGCAGGTCGATGTCACCCCTTTCGTTATCACAGGTTCTGTCGGCGCAGCCAAAGGTCCAAGCAGTTTCTTGATCCTGTGTTCAGGAATCGGGATTCGTTGTTCGCATATGATGTCCGTCTCAAGAACTTCGATCTGTTGAATCTTCTTGTTTTGTGCGGTTAGCGACACCAGCACTCTGTTAAAGTCTCGTTCTGACTGGTGTCCACCCAACACGCCAACCTACAACGTTTCTGTTCCAAGAACTTGACACCTGAGTTCTTCGGAGGCTCGCTTCGTAATGAATGAACGTTGGCTTCCGCTGTCAAAGAGAGCACGTAAGTATACCGCTTTCGTTTCACCGGCACACAACGCCGTTGCCGTTTGTAGCAGTACTTCTCGTTTGCGACTTTATTTCACTGTAGATTGCAAATTCACTGGGACTGTTGTCACATCGGTTGCAATTGCTTTGACTTTCGGATGAGTAAATTCTGGGTCGCACATTGTTGTCGCATGCCGCCCTGCACAGTTACCGCATTTAATGCTGCTTCTGCGCTCGTTAGAACGGTGATTTGGTTTCATGCAGCGGAAGCAGCGTCTTCCTAAGCGTAGCATTTCATTCTTTTCGTCTAACGAAATGCCAGCACGGCAGGCAGCGGTTTCGTGGTTATTCTCCTGGCTAAAGAAACAGTGGTCTGTTTTTGCTGACTGCTGCAGTACAGCAGCTGGTGATTTAAATTTCGTTCCGATGCTCTTCTTGTAACTCCCAGTTGGGTTTAACGTCTTCAACATTGATACCTTGTGCTTCTTGCCAGTACCTTGCTGAGCAACCAGATTCTCGCAGCTTTGCACTTCAATCCTCAAAAAGTCAAGTAACTTCGAGAATAAAGACGGAGTACCTTTTTTAGCTGTTTCTGTTGGCTGCCCCGGAGCGTCGTCGCTCCGCAGCGCAGATCCAGTTCATTCCGTGTTCTGTGTTGACGTTTTGGAGGTTTTCTCGCTCGCAACGGCTCGGTGAAACTCGAGCAATATTTGTTTCGGCAGGGCGCGCTGAACGACGGGGTGGAGGAGCGTGCCGTAGGTCTCCTGTTTCTGGCCGAGCGCCTCCAGCCCTCGGAGGCTAGAGACGAGGGCATCGTACAACCGTCGGAGGGATCGTATGTCTTCGGCGTTTCGGACAGGCTCAAGGTCCAAGAGCTTTCGCATGTGCACTTGTACGATGGCGTCCTCACCGCCGAAGCCTATTTTCAGCAGCAAGATGGCGTCGCCATAGCACTGCGATGTGGGTGGAAGGCCCTTGATCGTTCTTGCTGCTTCGCCAGTCACAACCGATTTTAAGTACCCAAACTTGTCCAAGCTCGTTAGCCGATCGTTCTTGTGGATCATTTGCTCGTATTTTCCCCAAAATTCTTGCGAGGACACATCTTTGCCGTCAAATTTTACGAGCTCTAATTTTGGAAGCTTCACCTGGCAGGTCGCGGCTGCCTTGCCTGCGTCGTTGCTTGGTGACGGCTCTTCTTTCGGCTGCCTCTTTCCTTGGATTTCTATTATCTCTGCTTGGAGCTTCGCAATGTATGTAACGATCTTGTCGTCATACTCGATGGTTTCGATATAGTCCTGCTTTGCGTCTTTCGCTGGCAATAGCGTCTCGACAGCGGCGTTAGCTTCGTTTAGACGTATCTAGTGAAGCAGCGCAACGGCACAAGGCCAAGGGAAGAAGAGGACAAACACAGCGCTGAACTGACAACAAATGTTTATTCCGGATGCAATCAGTATATATATACTTCAGCACCTTCGAAAAAACAAAAGAAAGAGGAGCGGAAGTGCTTTCCCCGCTGGAAATTACACATGATGTGGCTGTGAACGATCGCATTAAGTTCCTTGATTTGAACTTATATTTCAATGATTTCCATGTATGCTGGGCTTTTGAACCTAGAAGCAAAAAGCCCTTACTTCTATAAAGCTCAGCCCATTCGAAGCTCGTGAAAAGAGGCATTGTGGCGTCATGCTTTCAAAATGCCATGAAAAAATCCTGTCCACACAAGATAAAACATAGTTTCTTTAATTAGGTTGAAAAACTAACCGATGCAAAATACCCCCTTCATATTCTGGCGTCAGTAGCAGAAGGGATTTTGAAAAAGCTAAAGGGGGGCAACGCTGCCCCTCTTTCTAAACAAAGAAATCTGGCAATTATACCCTATGTCCATGTCGTGTCCCACAATCTGAAGTGAATAGGTAAAAAGGCTGGAGTTGATGTTGTTTTTTCAGCGCCTGTGAGACTCAGTGGCTTGTGTGCGAGGGTGAATGGCCAGGATAAAAGATCACAATCTGGTCATGACTGCAAGAAAAACCACAGGACGAAGTACGTGCCATGCCAAGATAACGTGGTGTATTCAGTCCCTTTGACGTGTGGTGCTTCATACATCGGCCAAACGGGCCGTTGTCTAAATGAAAGATTTAGAGAGCATGGCAACAACGTTAAGAATGCGGCCCGCCACATAGGTATTCACTGTCCTGATTGTTCCTGTTTTCTGAAATTCAAAAACAGCCATCTAGTTACCAAACGCAAGGATAAACTTACTAGAGAGATAATCGAGGCATCTTAAATCATGAAGCTGGGTGAGAATTGTATCAGCACCCCTTCCGTAGCCATTTCGTTGAAAGAGCACAACTATCTGATGTCATATGACCGATGTACACGCGATACAGCTGAATGCGCATAGTGACTGGGATGAAACCTTCCGCTCCTCTCTCTTTCTTTTGTTGTTTTTCGAATGTGCTGAAGTATATATATGCTGATTGCATCCGGAATAAGCATTTGTTGTCAGTTAAGCGCTGTGTTTGTTCTCCTCTTCCCTTGGCCTTTTGCCGTTGCGCTGCTTCACTAGATATGTCAGACCAACTCGCCCACCAGTTCATGTTGTTCGTTTAGACGTGTCTGCAGAGAGCTAATTCTTGCCAAAAAGACACTCAGTTTCTTTTCTTTGACCGTGCGGCTTTTCATGCAGGAGTCAATTTCAGCAATTTGTGTAGTCACCTGTGATTGGACAGCTGATCGCTTCGCTTTGTGTCTGTCCATGTCGCTGCACTCTGTAGCACTGGGCAGCCGTTTTGGAGTAGAAATGGGCTTTTTCTTCGTTATTCGTCGCCGTCGCATCCAGGTAGTCGTCTTCGTTAGGTCTCGGGGAATATCCCGGGTTTCGGCACGAGCTTGTATTATGTCGCGTTCGTTAAAATTAGACAACTTCGTTTAGCGGGTACAAACGACATCCGTTTATTTCAGGTTACATGACACGACTCCCTTCTCAAGCGGCGCTCCTTGGTTTCTCTATCCCAGCTTGCTTGGCTTGTCTTGCCTTCCGACTTGGGGCGGTCTTGTTTCGGTTTCGCAATAGACACAATTGAGTGTAATGTGCCTTGACCATGATGCATTCATTGTGGTGGCACATTTGACAAAGTGTGAAAGAACGCACTTCCAAATGCAAGTACTACGGTCTGTCAAACTGTGTTCTTCAGAAATGGAAGATGGTGTGACGTGACATGAATTGTTTGCATCCCAGCATACCCATACATACGGTTCTTGTACAGCATGCACATGGTGTTTGCTGTCATATGTGTTGCGTAATAATAGCAATCATACCAAGTATTCCTCACTGCGGTACAGAACAGGTTGCAGTGTTGGAAATGTTTTTTAAGGCTCATCATTCATCGTTCACATGCAGCATATGGAGGAACTTGATACATATCAAAGTATTCCTGCAAAAGCAGGAAATGCTTTCTCACACGTGTTACTTCACTTGGACATATCGAAAGATGGGGTTTGCATTTTTACATCTAGAGAAAGAACAGGTAGAATGAGGCTTCAAGCACAGCAATAACATATTTCATAATTGCTGCCATCCCTTGCTAGTGGACTGCACCCTTGCAAAGTTTATATCCGCACACAGCAGTCAATGAGTTTGCGTGGCGAAATCCACCTTGTGATGCGCACTATGCAATACGCAAGTTCAATTGAGCACTGATACACACCTTCAGTAGCTCGCACGTACAAACACGTACCACAAAAAATTTCTTCAAAGGGTTGTAAGCATTTGGTCACGTTGTTATACTGGAGTGGTTGCTTGCGTATTGTGCGTTTTGTTTTCTTCACTGCTCGTAACTTATGCTTACTGTGGAGGATGGCGGCCTTGACTTTTTCATATTTCCGAACTGCGGCACTCACTGCGAGAGCACGCAGCTATATACTGCAGGTGACGCCACCTGAGCTCGCAACGGGCACAGGCAACGGTGGCATTCATGTTAAAGGCCTGAAAGTGGTTTCTTTTCATAACACCTGTAGGACAGGGGTTTACTGAAGGCACTGGGACCTCAGGAGCAGGGCGGCAACAGTGTGCGGTCAGCAAAAGCGAGCCCAAAGACCGCGCAATGGCACTGCCGCCGCGACACAGAATGTTCGTCTTCGTCTTTACAATTGCCCCCGGGGAGAAAAGGAGCCAGCCTGGCGACACAGGGCGCACGCAGGATGGTTCGGTCGTAGAATGGCTTGAGGCGCTGGATGTGAAGTCTCGCGTCCAGGGTGGAGGTGATCAGAAGATGGGTTGAGAGGGTCTACAGTGTAATTAACTGGAGATGTGCGCTCCAGTACACGGTATGAGCCATGGTACTAGGCAACAAATTTTGATTACAATTTTTTCCTCACTGAAGGCGGTTGTTTTGTTCGTTTGTTTGTTGGGTTGTTCGGTTCGCTACGAAACTTATATCCCTCTCGTATATCTCTTTCTGTATAAGAAGTACTACTTCCTGATTAGCAAATACAGCTCAGAGCTCGCCTATCGTTTGTGTGCGTCATCTTGTTTTAACAGTTTTCTTCCCAAAGAACAACCATCTAGCCCTCTTTATTGCTCTGTGCAAACAAAGAAGAGAAACAACACGCTAGATTTTCATCACAGGGCCCTTTCAACGGTTGGAGACACAAAGCGCCGCCACGTAATGACGGCGGGAGGCGCAATTACGCACAATATGATGCTACTTTTTTATTATTGGGGGCCTTAGGCCTGGGTGGGTGAAACTCCCCCTAAGTGCAAACAATAAGGAAACTTTAATAATGCAGACATCATCCAGTGAAGAACATGCGGGAATCTACAAACAAATGGCAAAGAGCGCATCTCTAAATCGAACACCTCCTACTGACCTGATAAAAAAACGAATAAAATATGGTTCAAACAGCTTCTCCGTTGCACCTGATTTTTTATTTTTATTTTTTATTTGTAACATTCTTTCAGACACAGGCGGTCTAGCATGACAGAGATTTATCTCTGTGACCCTTGTTCACTATTATGCGCGAATACATTTTTTCTTTCCGTTACAAAAGTCCCTAAATGTAACGCATAAACAACCGGAGTACCTTCGGAGTACCAGTTCCACCTGTATACGCCCCCTCCCTTGTTGTCCTGCCTGAAACGCGTTTCAAACACACGATAAATTCAAAATGCACAATACAAGACCAGTCTCTCAAGATGCTTTTCTTTATTTCCTTGCCTGCAAGTAATCACGGAAACTACACCGGAGGTTTATCGACTTGGCGTGTTTATTATTATATATGTAATAACCTGTAATATATTATGATAATCTACAGTAATCTATTCTTCGCTTCTTTCAGTTTACGCTGTAGGGCACCGTTTCTTTCAAAAAGGTATCGGCTGCTTAGGCCAGTAAAGGTGCAGATGTACGGCCACATAACCCCCTCTTCCACGACCGCGGTATGGGCAACCTTCCTCAGATATAGTGGAAATCGTCGGCAAATCAGCAGTGGCGTAGCCAGAAATTTTGTTAGGGGAGGAAAAAAAACATGGATCCCAACCTCCATCGAGGTAGAAGAGAAGCGAGCGCGGCCTCCTCATAGAATTTGTGGAGGCATCAAACGCAAGAATAATAACTGCATTCTCATTGACAATGCCGTTGTGTATTAGATAACGCTGCGCACTGTCTAGACAAGTGAAATATAAATTTTTTAAAATAAAAGAATGTAGATTCGTATGCCTTAAAAATCGTGGCAGACTTAACTGATACCAATGCTTCCATGTTTTTGTGTATTTACTAATTAAAGAAAATATCACTTGAAGTCTACAACTATATCAGTCCGAAACCAGCAAAGCAGTGCATACCACTGCTATGAAAAACGTAAAGGTAATGAAATGAGCAAGTAGACGACAAATATTTTAATGAATTTTTGTCGTTCAAGGACCTTTACATTTGTGTACGTATGCAACGGCCAGGGAAAAATCTCAATGACGCTGTCCTTCGTTCTAGTCTACTGCGAAGCAGCAGCTGTCACCGGTCATGCATTGAGAGTAATTTCACCGAAATTTTAGTTGCAACAGCGAGCACATGAACACACGAAAAGTTCTCCAAACTATGCATTATAAGTGCGAAGATAAAATGGAGTATTAGAAATGCGAAGATACAACTTGACGACTTGAAATTTTGAATGAAACCACCTTGGCGCAAATAATCTCACAGGGTCAAAAAAAAGAGGAGGAAATTGTGAAGTTATTTGCGCCAGGGTTGTTTTATTCCAAATTTCAAGATGTTAAACCAACTATCCCGGCAACATGCCTGACTGAACAACTTGACAAAGGACAAAAAAGTGTGGGTGGAAACAGTCACTGTATGTATACACAAAATCTCGCAACAAGATATTTAAATACCCGTACGCCTCAATTACAGCTACTTGTCTCAGCAATAGTCACTCCATATAATGCGTCAAACAAGGCAAATAAAGATCTTGCGCAATCACAGATAGTAAACTTTACACACGGAAAGACAGGCGATCCAAGCAAGAACAAAGGTACGATAGCATAAGTCGCGATATGTACTTGGGCCATGCTGTGGTCAGTGACAGTTCGAAAAAATTTCGGGGGTAAGGCTGAAGCCCCATAAGCCCCCCCTCCCCCCCCCCCCTCTGGCTACGCCCCTGCACATCAAGTACATAGATGGAAGTCCACCGCAATGGACTCCAACTGCACTTGTCCCACCTTACTGCAATCTAAACGCGCTTGGCGCCATTGTCCACGTCCTGCTCAGCACCGAGGGCAGAAAGAAAAAAAAATGTTATTCACTGGGGCGACACAGGTCTTGTGCAAGCCAGTCTGCATCCGAGCGGTGCTCGCTACTTTGAGGGTCGCTGTAGTGGAATGGAAACCAAGCGGTTGCGGCCTGAGGAGTAGTCGGTTGGGTCGACGATGAAGCTGGCGCTCCTGTTAGCAAGAGATTAGATTGCGCGGACATCGCGTCACGTCTTTGGCCTTCCATCATTTTGTCTTGCTCCGTAGCTTGAGTTGATGTTTGCCATGCCGAAGTGGGCAGTGTCTCGCTGAACTGACGCTGATTTCCTTTAGAAGGTAACCTGGGATGCAACCGACGACGCTGGCCTGGCGCCGGATCAAACAGCAAAGCCTGGAACCTTTTTCCGGTGGTTCCAGTCGTTCCTCTCGATTCGGCGGCCGCTGGGGTGACAATGGCGGTGTTCGCTTCCTTGACAAAGGTTGCAGATACTCCGGCGCGTGGACGCGGAACCTTGCACTTCTCTTGCGCCCGGTGTCTGTTGAACTTGCCAGTACTGTACACTTTGCATCGGATATACGTGCGCTTGGCACCCATATCTCGAGTTCGAGCTCGAGGCCACACTTCCGGTTCCTTGGACAACTGCTGAAGTTGACTTCATGGTCTGATGCGACCAGCGGCCTTTCGTGCATCGCCGCTGACTGATCTGTAACAGTTCTTTGTGGATTTACCGAGGCCACCGTCTACTCAATAATGGTTTTTGCAATTCATTAGCAAAATCTCGCACGTCATCAAGAAATGCGCTTACGTAGGTGCCAGTCTCTGGAACAAGTGCGGGGGTTTCTAGCGGCCATTCGTATAATCTCGCAAGAACCATTCTCGGACATAAAGCATTAGTCGCTTGCGGTTGGAACTGACTCTACTTTGGACGGAGCATTTAGGAGAGGTAGAGAATTCTGTCGCTGGTCAGGACTTGCTGCGGGCTGCTGTTCTGATCTTCCTTGGTGCATACCTACCGCTTGCAACTGTCCCCGAGGGACAGATTCACGTCCTGCTAACTCCTGTTGAGAATAGTTTGTTTCGTGCATGTACAAAGGTTCTGCACGAGTCAAGTTTCTCGACGGCGAAGCAACACTGAGTGGTGCAACTGCAAGTGGAAAGTTTGCATTCTGCTGCGCAAGCGGTGCAGTTGGAGACACCAGTCTTGCAGCTCCATTTCTCTGCGGCCCAGACTGCATCCACAGATGAAACGGCAAGTTCATACCTTGCGAAAGGAGAGGGGGTGGTCGGTAATGTATATGTGGACCCTGAGGAAATCCTTGGACTTCCCTGAAATTCGGATTTTCAGGAAAAATTTGCGAATGGTATGGCATATGGTTCCAGAGCACATCCTGTGATTCTGGCTGTGGAGCTAGTTTCTTCTTTACTCCTTTATACTTTGTACTCCTTTGGCGTTGCCGAACAGCCCTTTCCTCTGGCAGTCCCACCGGCTGGTGTTCAGCATAAACTACCGGAGACGAAGAACTTCCTTGCGGTTGGCTCGTAGTCCACGACTGGGCAGGCACACACACCGGATCCTGATGCGAGTAGACATGGGTTGATGCTGACACTGTTGGCGCTTCGATATTGCGAAATGAGACGCTCGCTGGCGACTGACGGCACGCGGGCGCTGAAGCAATCCAGTTCCTGCTCAGTTTTCCGGCAGCTCCAGGCTTTCTCTGGCGCCATTGTTTGTGTAACACTATATCATTCAGCTGAAATGAGCCGCGTTGGTTTAACGAGGACGGTATGGATACTGTTGGCTTCAATGTCCACGTTCCCTGCTGTGACGAATGTGCTAAAGGGTGCGGCTGAAGGAGCGGGTTATGTGGAGTTAAATGAATCGCGGCTACATCCACCCTTGTTTGGCTTTTGATTACAGGTGGCCGCCGCAACAGTCCTTTCAACACCGGAAAAGAAGATGACGAGAATTCACTTTTCTTCTCAGCATCGTAGTGGTCCCATGATTCACGTCGCACCTGCGCACGCTGATAGCCCAGGAGCGTCCCGAGTCCTTGAGCGAAATATGATGCTGCTTGGCTTTGAAGCACCTGTTGCTCACCTTGTGGGTGTTGTGATGTATGCAACGCACTGCCGTACTCCGCACTGTGTAGTTGCGGAGTTGGAGCGGTTTCTGAAGTTCGGGCTGTGCTTAATGGCGACCTCTGGATTATATAGGACGATTCGCTATGCGAAACATTTGTCTTGACTCTGCACCACGAGTGCGTCTGCATCTGCCCTGTCCCATCAAGCTGCGCTTGTGGTGACGTCTGGCGAGATCCCTATGGTTGCACTGCTGGAACTTGTGCCGGGCACTATGCTTCAGTGGACAACATCACAAGGCTCAGGCACTATTGACTGCTGACGTTCTCTCGGAACGTGGAACGCGGGTAAGGCAGTTCGTTCACAGCACCACAGTCTGAACCCAACAGACTGACGCGGCGAGGAAAGGTAGGTCCGGTCACCTGCGTCGGCGAAACGGATTCCAAGAACTTATCGAGGACACTTTCATCAGGCGATCTCACAGCGTCCACCTCTGACGAAGTTCTTTCGAAGAGTCCAAGCACGTCGTTGTCTCGGGAAATCTGTGCTGCCGGCGACGTGGATGACTCGGACATCCATTCGAAAGTCTGGTCCCTGAGAGAGTTTGCATCTTGCGACCCGTTTCCGGCTGTCTTGGCTCCGGCATTTTGCCCTCGGTACTCGTCACTGTTGCTTTCAGCAAGATCACTGTAGCATTGCCAAGTTTCTTTCGATGCTTCTTCGCAAGGTTGGTCAGAGTGCGCAGAGTTGTCTTGCAGCAGTTGACCGAGGGCTAGCTCATTTCTGAAGAGGTCTGTGTCCTGACTGCCACTCGACCAGCTTTCGAAGCCTTGGTGCTTCCATGCGAACTCGCCATCGCTTTGGTGTCGGCCCGAAGAACCGTGCATCAGCTGGGGCTGGTAGCTGCTTGCGAAATACGTTTCTGTGCTTTGGCACTGAAGATTTTCATCGTTGCCACTGGACGACACCGACTGACTAGTCTCCGAGTCCTGCTGTGGCTGCTTTTGGTGCAGCGTAGAAGGGAGTGAGTCTTGAAATCCGCTTCCTTCTTGCATGATCATCCGTCATGTACGTAACGCCCTGATGAGAGGCATCCCCGCGTTTTTCTGTGCGTTCGTCACCGGCAGCTTGCATCGCCCGATGCGAACATGTCTGCCCTTTTTCTCGACGACAGTGAAGTCGCGGCTGAGAGCACACTGATCGCACACCGAATGCTTCGCGGAGACACGGCTAACTCTTTCTGCTCTGCCGTTTGGGGTCCACCTCGTTTCCGCTGGTTAACAAAATTAGCACAGATTACAGAAACCGATACGTGCAACTCGCCACCCGGAAAACAGCGAGTTGCATTCGCTTCCTTTCCACCGCAACCAGATAAAAATATCTACTCGGGCGTGGCGGACATTTCTGACTGATCGCAATCACTTATGGTGAGTAGTCGTCGCGGTCCGTATCACCGCTAAGACATCACATACAATGGCGCCGAAAAGAGAGAAACTCAGATTATAGTCTTCCGAGGTGATACGCATGCGATATCTGCGGAATGCTCACTGCCGCGTCTTGCTTGAAACATCGGACACGTGCTTCCCCGCCGTGGCACAGAGAGACGAGTCTCGGACAGAAACCTATCGTCCACTAAGTTCCTACCGCCTTTGTGAGATCAGGGTCTCTGAGTATGCAAGGAGATCCGCAATGCAGGGCTAAAGCCGAGGCTAAATGTAGGGCTAAAGGGATGTATATTTTTGGAGTTGAGTATTACAATCACAATATGAGAAGTCTTGACCCATGTTGTGATTTTCATTCATTCATTCATTCATTTATTTATTGATCTTTGTTGCTTTACAAATGTACGCAAACACTGCTAATACTCCTCGCATTTGTACTACAGCTATGGAATACCAACTAGCCCCAGTTGTCGCATTGTTAAAAGCTTTTACATTCTACAGGTAGCGTGCCGTTTTTTTTCTCTCTCCGAATCTATTTTAATAGTGTACAGTAGTATTTCTAGACTATAGTCCGCATCCAGCGTATAGTCCGCAGGGACGAACTTCAGCTTAAAATAAGATTTTTTATATTGTCCGCGAACAGTATACAGTATGTAAGCAAAATGTTTATCAAGGAGTAAAACACTGACCCCTCCACTTTTAGTGCGCTAGCACTTCTCCGCATTTCGCCGCTGTTTGTTTACGTCTGTCTGTTTGTTTGTGCAGCCTTTCACAAGCCTCCTTTCTGGCCCTGCCCACCGTGGCAGTTCAGTTAATTGGGAGAGAACCTGGGTCTCAACCCAACCCAAATCCAACCAAAGGCAACACCTGCCATAGAAGGGCAGTGGCGCATCGCTTAACCACTGCGCCAGGAGTGGTATGAGGACTCCCAGGGTTCTATGAATGTAAAGGGGAGAATGACCAATTTAGCACATGTGGGCATCTTAGTGTTCCCGGAGACTGTGATGGGGCCCGATTGATTAGATTGGGCGAGACTGATAAAGCGAGCCTGTTACTTAAGCCGCCATGTTTTATTCTCTCATAGTGGCCAACAGAGTGCTAACAACATTCGGCTAGATGCCGATTACAAACACTACACTACCCTCCTTGGGGGAAGTTAAATGGATGCGCACACACTGTCACAGTTTACTGTAGAGAGGTCTCTCACTGGCAAACAGTCACAAAGTCAGGTCTCAAAGTCAGAGAGATGACGTGGAGGTCTTCTGTTTCTCTGTGGATAGCGCCGTGTTGGAGAACTCTGGTGCAATGCAGGTGGTGTAGGCGGGTGCAATATAGGAGGTGCAGGCTGGTTCACTACAGGTGGTGGATATATGATGTCATCGCAGTGTAGCGGTGTTGTGGCTGATGCTTGTTTGAGGCCGGAGACATCTTTGAAAAAACTTGAGTCGCGTGTTATTACTCTGTTTCCTCTCGATGCCTTGATTTGTGATCCATGAATGCTTACAATGGTATAAGGGTCTGGATCATAGTATGGAGTGAACTTGTCGCGTCTCTCTTGCTTGCACAAGACTCGTTGGCCGATACAGAAGCGATGTGGTTGAGTATGTCTTCGTGCGTCAGCATGATGTTTGTTGTATGCCTTTTTCTCGAGCAAGGTAGTTTTCAACCTTGTTAAGTCTTCATTGTGCGAAGGAGCTTCAGTGTAGCACGGCGGAAGATTCCTCATTGGTCTGCCAAACAGCAGTTCATATGGTGATCTTCCTGTTGTAAGGTGTTTGGAAGATCTATATGACATCAGGAAAGTGTCAAGCTCTACTTTCCAATCTATGCTCTCAAGCTGACTTGTGTGAACATGCTTTTTCAATGTTCTCATGAACCGTTCTTCTTCACCGTTAGCTTGAGGCCACAAAGGTGTGATCCGATGATATCGAAATCCTAACTCTTTCGAGAGCGCAGCAAACTCTCTGCCTTGGAATGGTGGTCCATTGTCAGTTTTTACCTGTGCAGGGATTCCAAACTGGCAAAACACTCGTCGCAGCAAGGGGAGCACATTGTTCGCACTTGTGGAATGTGTGACTTGTACTACTGGGTATCGCGAGAAGTCATCTATTACCACCATAGCGTACTTTCCATCTGGGAACGGACCACAAAAGTCAACCGAAACTTCCTTCCAGGGATCATTGGGTGGTTCACTGATGGCAAGTGGTTCTTGCTTTGCTTGAGGAATGACTGCTTGACATGGTAGGCAGCTTTTAATCAAAGTGTGACTCGTTTATCCATGCCTGGAAAGCAAACTTTTTCTCTCAGCATTTGTTTTGTTTTGACGATCCCTTGATGACCTTTGTGGGCGAGCAGCACTGCTTGCTTCTGCAGGCTAGTGGGAAGAACTAGGCGCGTTCCTCGAAGGACGATACCCTCAGGTGTTGTTGTTAGTTCATTCTTTATGGATGCAAATGGCTTCAGTTCAACTGAGACCCAGCTGCTAGGTGTCGGGTGCTGGATAGCACTGACAAGTAATTGTAGCTACTGGTCTGCTTTAGTTGCTTCAGCCACTTCTTGAACTGAGAAGGCATTTGGGATGCTGTGCACTGGATGAAGTTAACATACTCGGGTACTCTGTCGATGCGGGCATGTATTTTCATCTCAGGAACCGGATGCCTGGAAAGGCAATCGGAAGGGTTGCTACTTCCTGCGGTGTGCTGCACATCAAACTTGTACTGTTGAACGCGTAGAGCGAGGCGCTCAATGCGGGCAGATGGTGATGATCTTGGGTTTCCCAGTATGCTCACTAAAGGCTTGTGATCAGTCAGCAAAAGAAAGTGAATTCCACAAAGATTAAGGCGAAAGTGTTCCATTGCCCATACAGCTGCGAGCATTTCACGTTCTATTTGGGAGTAGCCGCTTTCAACAGGTGTGAGCGCTCTTCTACCTGCATAGGCTATTACTGCAATGTGTTCACCGGCACGTTGTGTGAGGATAGCACCCAGTCCATGTGGACTTGCATCTACTACCAGTTCTGTCGGCTTGGATGGGTGAAAGTAAGCAAGGGTGGATGCATCTGACATGGCTTGCTTTAAACTCTCGAAAACATTCCGCTGTCGTTCTGTCCACTCCCATGCAACATTCTTCATTATCAGTTCACGTAATGGCTGTGTGAGATCGGCTAGATTTCTCAGGAATCTGCCTGAATAGTTGACCATGCCTAGCAGGCTCTTCACTTCTTGCGGTGACTCTGGTGTTCTGACTTGTAGGAAGGCTGCTTTCACCTGTCTCTCGTCTTTATTCCCGCCCGGATGGCTCGTAGACCTCCTTGCCATTTCTGCGCCTCCCCATGTCTCATGTGGTCGGGGGCACCATATGGCCAATATTGGTGGGCTGTGGCCCTGCCCCTGCCTCACGGACATGTGGACGGTATGTAGACCATGATATCTGCTGGCTTTGCGTTCACACGCAGTCTTTGTTTTGTTTGCTTTTCGTTTTTTTTTTCACGTTTTTTAATTTTTTGTTGCGATTCCTTTTCTTTCCTCTACCTGTTATATTTTTCATGTTTTAAATGTTTTTTTATAAATTTCGCTCGTTCTATTTCTGTTTTTTTTACCCGCCTTTTGTCATTTACTTGATCCTCTTTTCTATTTCCCCTTTTTTCATGTACCCTTTCTGCTTTCTTAAGCCCAGTATCTCCTGTTTGTTCGTTTTTTTTGTTTTTTCTCCTCGCTTTCTTTTCCTGTCTCTTCTTCCTTCTTACAGATTCCCGCACCTTCCCTCCTCGAGCCGCCTGCGAGCCTGTCAGAAGAAACTAGGCACGCTGGACCCATCCCTGTTTCATGTTCACTTCGTCCTTCGTAATCCTTCAAGGGCGCCTTGTCTTAAAAATCACTTTTCCCCGACCACCATTTGTGCCTTTTTTTTCCTCTCTTGTAATTGGTTTTTCTTAAATTTTCTTTTGGGCGTTGGCCCCTTTTCTTTTATGTTTAATTGGATCGCCTGCGATAACCTCTGGTTGGGTGCGCGCTTCCTCCAATTTTTTGTTTTTTTTTTTATTTCATTTCTTGAGAGTTTACAATAAAAGGGATCAGGACGAACGCCATCAGCTGAGAAAGTAAGTCCAAAGAAGTTCAGTTCTCGTTGATGAAATTGACTTTTTTTCCTTTACTGTCAGTCCAGCTTCTTGGAGTCGCTGCAGAACTGCTTTCAGTGAGGCGTCATGCTCTGGTTTTGTTTGTCCAAAAACAAGGATGTCATCACTAACATTCAGGACATTGGGGATGCCATTGAGCACTTGGCGGATGGTGTTTTGAAAGATTTCAGCCGCACTGCTGATGCCAAAGTTGAGAAGTTTGTAGCGAAACAAGCCAACATGTGTTGAGAAAGTTGTCAGCTGCCTTGAAGAAGTCTCAAGTTCCAACAGATGATATCCATTCTTCAGGTCAAGGTTGGAGAATACTGTTGCTCTATTCAAGGCAACAATGATGTCATCCACTGTTGGACACAAATGTAGTTCACGTTGAATGGCACTGTTCACAACACGCATGTCAATGCAGATTCGAATTTCATTAGGCTGATGTTTCGGCACAATAACCACAGGGGGCACCCATGGTGTAGGTCCGATGGCTGGCTCTATGATGTCTTCTGACAGGAGGCGTTTAAGTTCTTTTTCTGTGGTATCACGTAAGGTAAACGGAATACGCCTGTGTGGTTGTGCAACATGTGGGACTGTGTCGTTAACAAAAAGGTGCATGTGCTGGTTTTTGAGTTTTCCAACTCCACTAAACAATTTGAGGAATGCTTCCACGATTTACTTGTCACCTGGATTGTCAGAATCTGGGCACGTGATCTGGACAAGCCCCAGGTTCGTTGCTGCTGTGAAGCTTAAGAGTGGTGCACAGTTTCCTGGAATGACAAAACTGTCGTCTTCAATGCACTTATCTTTGTATCTCATTGTAACAGAGACTTTGCCCAAAAGTTGAAGTGGAGACGTTGATTTGTATGGGAACAGTCTGATGGATGTTTCTTGGAGATTCACATTTAGGCGCCAGCTGTTGAAGTCATTTTCGCCAACAACTGACACTGTAGCACCTGTGTCGATTATGAAAGTGACTGGCACACTGTTGAAAGTGACAATAGCCCTTGGAGATGAACTTGCTTGAGGGGAAGTCATGGCAACAAAAACGTACTCGTCGCTGCTTGGACTGGTGTCACAGGTGGCTGCAGGCTCTCTAGTACTTGAACTCTTCTTACTGCAGGCTAACTGTGTGCTTGAGTCATTGTCATAGTCCACTGCATGTACTGTTCTCCTGGTTGAGCGACAGAACCGTACAAAATGACCAACCTTGATACATGCCTTGCAAGTCTTGCCCCATGCAGCACAACTGGATCGACCACCTTGGGGAGGCCACTTGCCGCCACAGTTGCGACAATCTGCTGACGAGACACGAGGTCGTTGCGGTGTGTAAGCCTGCCGTGGCATCTGTCGTTCATTTCTTTGGTGTTGGCCATGGTGTTGTCCTTCCTTGTGCACTGTGAACACCGCCGCGTTGTTATCGACGTGCTTTTCGATTTCGGACACATACCGTTCGACATCCTCGAGCATTCTTCTTTGCTTAAGTAAGTCCGGTAACGTGAGGGAATGAAACATGGCACACTTTCGGAGGCGAGACGACGTTGTGGCGAGGATGATTTGGTTGTTGACTTCAGAGTCGACGTTTTCGAAGTTACAGTGGCGAGAAAGCTGCCGGAGGCGCGCGTAGAAGGCGTCCAGTGACTCACCAACGTTTTGCTGAGCTTGACGAAATTTGTAGATAGCAAATGTTGAGTTCACTCGCGGCGCAAAATATGCATTCAGTTTCGCTCGAGCGGCATCGTATTCCGGCGTCGATGTACTCTGCGTGGTTTGGGTCGTGCTTGTAGCCGTTGCACCTTGCGCAGCACTGTCGGGGAGCGAGCGATAGATGTTGTAGACTTCTTCACCGACGTAGTGCAGGAGGAGCGCCTTCTTGCGTGCATCTGCCGAGATATCGCAAGCTAAAAGTTTTCGAACCTTTCTATCCACTTCGACCATTCGTGACCAATATTGTTGTCGTCGGTAGCGCGAAGGTCAAAACTCGGGAGAGCAGGGAGCACATGTGCCATGGTTACGATTGCCGGTAGCCGCTTGTTGCTGACGGGTGATTGGACGGATAGACTCTTGATGTAAAGGTACTCACATGAGATAAAAGAGCACTTCTGACACCATCTTAGTGTTCCCGGAGACTGTGATGGGGCCCGATTGATTAGATTGGGCGAGACTGATAATGCGAGCCTGTTACTTAAGCCGCCATGTTTTATTCTCTCATAGTGGCCAACAGAGTGCTAACATTCGGCTAGATGCCGATCACAAACACTACAGGCATTAACCCGTTATCGCTATCCAAAGCAACTCCCATCCATGAACACCTGAACCGAAGTGAAAACTGGAGTGCTAACGCATCTATAACTCGCTAACTATGCAAATTGACAACAATTTTTACTGCGAAAGCCTTAAAAATGGTTACGAGAAAGAGCGACGCAACTTTTGCCTAGACATGTTTTTCTTTTGTGACGTCCTAAACTTGTCGACAACATCTTTAGATATGTTCCTCTCACGTGACCAGTTAGGTCCTATCACACGATTGGTTGACGTCACTATCACTTACTACCAATATCACTGTTACTATTATTACCGTCACTACCACCATTACTGCCACGATTATTACCGTCACTATTACTACCACTATTACTGACAGTATTTTTTTTTGCCGCCGCGGTGGCTCAGTGGTTATGGTGCTCGGCTGCTGACACGAAAGACGCGGTTTCGATCCCGGCCGCGGCGGCTGGAAATTCTTTGGAGGAGAAATTCTAGAGGCCCGTGTGCTGTGCGATGTCAGTGCACGTTAAAGAACCCCAGGTGGTCGAAATTTCCGGAGCCCTCCACTACGGCGTCTCTCATAGCCTTAGTCGCTTTGGGACGTTAAACCCCATAAACTAAACTAAACTAAACTAGACAGTATTTTTATTATTAATTACCTACTATTATTTCATTATTGCCTGTTAATCACCTTGTTATCGTTACTTATTACCTGTTAATCACCTGGTTATCGTTTCTTAACATTGTTCTCATCCGTTATCTCGTGTACATATCTCATGGTCACGCCATCCATGAGGCAAGAAATGCTTTTGCATAACGGGAGTACCCGGGTTCGAACCCGACCGCGGCGGCAGCGTTTCGATGGCGGCGGAACGCAAAAGGCGCCCGTGTGCCGTGCAATGTCGGTACACGTTAAAGATCCCCATGTGGCCAAAATTACTCCGTAGCGACAATGGGAGCGCCGACAGGCCGAACGCCAGCTGCTGTCGGAGAGCGATTTCCCGCCACTCGACAAGCCGCCAGCTGCAGGAAAGTCAAGGACTCCATCAGAGAACCGCGCGCCAAATTCCAGAGACAGCAGCTGCAAGAGAAGCCTCAGTAGGAAAAGGTCACCATCACGTGAGCGAGTCAGCTGGGCTGACGCAGCTAAAGGAACGCGCATATAAGGAACGCGCATAAAATCACCGAAGCCACGAAGAAAGACGATATAAACAAGATGCGAGAAGCCAACGAGACATTAAGACAAGAGAACGCGGCGCTGCGCACGACCATCAACAGCCTCACGAGAGAGATCGCCGAGATCCGTAAGTTGCTGCTATGCAACAACGAGCCTCCACAGAGACTTACGCCAAGCACAAGCACGACCGACGAAACAACCATGAACACCCAGGAGACAGCCGTAGAGGAACCGGCACCTAAGAAGCGAGCCGTCGAGGCTACGCGCAAGCAAACAGAACAATCGAATCGACAACCTCGAAGCCCAATTCGAAGCGACGTTCACCAAACTCGAACAATTAATCACGGCGAACATTGCAGCAGTGACAGCAATGAAACAAACAATGGAGACCTACCAAGCCGAGAACACGAACAGATTCGCCTACATCGAAAGGACCCTACAGCCGATAGTGAGCCACCCGACGTTTGCGCCCCTCTTCGCGCAACATCCACCCAACCAGGGAACCGCGTACACACCAACGCAACCATGGCTGCCAACGCAACAACAGCAGCAGCCGTAACAGCGTGGCAGTGGAACTGTCGCGGCCTCGGAAGGAAGAAGGCAGTCATCCAACAGCACATCGCACATGCCACGCGCAAACCAGACGTGATCCTCTTACAAGAAACACTCACCGACGCACCGTTCCTGCCCGGCTACAGAGTGCACAAGGGCCAGCGCGACGGGAGAGGCCTGTGCACCCTGGTCAGGAAAGGACTCACGTTCGTTGAGCACGATCCACAAAGCAATATCAAGATCGAGCACACACTCACCGAAATCATACCGGGCAAGATGAGAAAAGGAAGCATTTTTCTGCTCAACATTACAGCAACCCATCGCAGAGAAAACAGATTCAGAACAATACTACACAGAGCCAGCACCGCGGCAGGCCGCAACACGCTAATCGTCTGCGCCGACTTCAACGCGATGAACCCAGCCTGGGACTACAGCAAATACACAGCAAAAGGCCGCGACCTGTACCAAGACGCCATGGAACTCGACTTCACCCTCATCACGGACCCGGCGCACCCGACGAGAATCGGTAACTCTGTGTCCCGGGACACCATTCCGAACCTCACGTTCGTCAAGAACGACGTCCGGGGCGCGATCACCTGGCGAAACACGGTAACCGACCTCGGCAGCAACCACATCATCGTGGAAATCAGCATACCGGAACACAACGACACCAGCATCAAAACACACAGATGGGTAGACTGGGATGCCTTCCGAGACGCCAGAAGACAGACGCTGACGGCGAGATCGAAGACATAGAGACGTGGACGGCCGAAATCACCAAGAGCGTACGCTACGCGACCAAAGAAATTGAAACGATTGATAAAGTATATCAGCTACGATTGATAAAGCTGCGATTGATAAAGTAGACAGCCGGCTAGCGCATCTCATCGAAGCAAGCAGTCAATACTCAGTCGCTGGAAGAACCAACGGCTCAACCGCAGACTCAGAAAGAAGGTGGCGGAGGTCAACCGAGCGATCGAGGAGCACTGTCGCGCTCTATGCACGCAACAGTGGATCGAGATCTGCAACGCGGTAGACGGGCAGATGCATAGCGGGAAGACGTGGAACCTGCTGCGGCACCTGCTCGACGAAACCAAGACCAAGTCGCACCAAAGCGACAGACTCGCTAAGCTCATACATCGGGCTGTCTCTGTACACGGGGCCGATGCAGTCACCAGGCGCATCAGTGACAAATACCTGCCCACTACGCCCACCGAACAACACGCGCCGTACGGCGGCCCACCCAACGCGAAGCTCGATCGTGACATCGACGTCGAGGAGGTCCGCGCGGCCCTGCACGCCCTCAACAGCCGGTCGGTAGCTGGCCCGGACCTCGTCACGAACAAGGCGCTGAAGAACCTCGACGACGGCTCGATTGAGAACCTCGCAAAATACTTGAACAAGTGCTGGAGAGCGGCCGCGCTACCAAAGCAGTGGAAGACAGCCAAGACTATCCTGATACCCAAGCCGGGGAAGCCACCTGACACGGACAATCTTCGGCCCATCTCGCTCACGTCCTGCGTGGGCAAGGTGCTGGAGCACGTCCTGCTCAACAGGTGGCAAGACTACCTGGAACGAGAAGGGCTGTATCCGGCCACGGTGATCGGCTTTAGACAGCACCTCAGCACGCAGGACGCGATGCTGCAGCTCAAATACCAAATCATAGACAATGGCGGCAGCGCCCGCGACAACAAGGCAATCCTGGGTCTCGACTTAAAGAGCGCCTTTGATAATGTGAAACACTCGGCGATTCTGTCCCAAGTCTCTAAGCTCAACATGGGCGAAAGATCCTACAACTACATCAAGGACTTCCTCACGGACAGGACCGCCCAGCTACGAGCAGGGGACCTACAAACGCAAGAGAAGAAGCTCGGGAGCACCGGCACACCGCAGGGATCGGTCATTTCGCCGATGCTGTTCATCCTGGCAATGATCGGAGTGGCCGAGAAGCTCGCGGACATCGAAGACGTCAGGCACACCATCTACGCGGACGATATCACACTGTGGGTGACCGGCGGCAGCGACGGCCACATCGAGGGCGCTCTGCAAGCCGCCGTCGACGCGATAGAAGACCACCTGGAAGGCACCGGCTTGAGATGTTCGCCGAGCAAATCGGAGCTCCTCATACTCCCACCTACCAACAATGGCAGATGCAAGACCAGACAACGCGAATGCGAAAAAATCAGAATCTTAACCAAATCCGGCAACGTGATCCCCGAGGTCAGCAAAATCAGGATCCTAGGCATGGTCATCGAAAAGCATGGAAGAAATGGCGAAACCATCGCCCGTCTCACGGCAAAAGCGGCCAACGCTATGCGACTCCTCAAAAGAGTCACTTCCCGGAAGGCTGGCATGAGAGAGGAGAGCCTAATCAGGCTCGTCCAATCCATCATCAGCCACGTCGCGTACGTTGCAGCCTACCATAGATGGCTGCAACACGAACGCAACAAAATTAATGTAATCATCAGGAGAGCGTACAAGGCAGCGCTGGGCCTGTTTGAGTCCACGAGCACGACCCGCCTCTTACAACTCGGGATCCACAACACGCTCGAAGAAATAGCCGAAGCGCAACGGACCTCTTAACTGGAGCGGCTGTCCACGAGCAAAGCCAGGAGGAAGATACTGGACGACCTGGGAATAGGACACTCGAACGACGCGGAGACGAAGCTCCCCGTCCCCGAAGAGGTCCGACGCCAGACCAGAATCGACCCCATACCCAAGAACATGAACCCCGAGTATAACAAGGAAAGAAGAGCGGCGAGGGCCAAGGCTCTCATCGACCTGCACGCCAACGACGAGCACGCGCGGTACCTGGACGCGGCCGAATACCAACAGAACGCCTTCGCAGCGTTCGTCATAGAGGCGTCGACCGGCGCCACGAGGACGGCAGCGAGCGTGAGAGGCGCCGGTGCGGAACAAGCGGAGGAGATGGCTGTAGTGGAACCGAACGAGAAAGCCAGGCGCAGCTACGGTAGCATGTCCGTGTTTGCAGCCAAGCTGCGGCATTCCGAGAAGGCGCGGAGCCGAAGTGGGGCCTCGACGACAAAAACAAAGTATCCCGTTACACGGAGAAAACGCGGTCCTGGAAGAATGCCCCTCAACGCCACTCGACTGTGACAGGCGCGTCCATAAATTGTAAGGCCGCGGCTCCACGCTAGGGGGGCCCGGAGCTGAAGAGGCTTGCGCGCCGACCCCAACCGGGAAAGAAGGCTGCTGCCAAGCGTGGAGTCGCCGACCATAAGAGGGAAAGGGGGAAGCCAGCGGCTAAGCGTCGAGTGCTCGGCCCAACCGCCCAAGGAGAAGCTCACTGTACTCCGTCCACTTCGGACGTACTATGTATTTCAGTACAGAATATAATCATGTTTTGTTCTCCTAAAAGAATGTAGTTGTTTCTTCACTGTTGTTAAAAATAATAGCGAACCCATATAGTTTTAAAGTTATCCCACATAATGGTGCCGAAACCCGGGAGATCATCGTTTCTTGTGACTTCATCATCGTGAGTCCGCTGGCGACATCGTAATGCTGCCCTTTCGGACGTAAAGGTCTCAGGAAAGACAACAGTGAGGTGAACAACAATGGAAAAGCTGAGAGTGAAGAGGAGAGCACGACGTGGACAGAATACGGTTCTGATCAAGGAGGTTGCAGCAGCAGTACAGAGTCGGGATGCCAGCGTCGAGACCCTGACGACTTTGCTGTATCGGCTGGAGTGCAACAACAACGAGCTGCGTCGCATCAACGACGAGCTAGAGGCTTCTCTGCCAGAAGACACGTTCGAGTCGGAGTGCATCGAGACCATCCAGTACGACGACAGAGCGATCCACGCCATCGGACAGCTGAAAGCGAGAATAGTTGCAGTGGAGGCGGAAACAGTACCGTCGCGCGACGGGGTCCCGGCACAAGCGACTCTACCAGCGCCACCACAAACCGGGATCAAGCTCACAAAGCTGAAATTGGAGACTTTTAACGGTGAGCTGTCAAAGTGGCAACCCTTTTGGGAGTGTTATAAGAACGCTGTGCATGAAAATGAGGGCCTCTCCAAAGCAGAGAAAATGCACTATTTTGAGAACGCTGCTATCCGGACCCGCCTCGGCTGCTATCAAGGGACTCCAGGCTACCGAAGCATGCTATAACGATGCAGTAGAAATACTCGCAAGAAGGTTCGGAAACAAGAGCAGAATTGAGCAGGAGCATCTTTCAAGATTAACGACATTGCCAGCTGTTTCATCGTCAAGCGACGTACGGGGGCTCCGCTGTCTGCATGACCACGTACAGGCTCACATTAGCGGGCTTAAAGGATTAGGAGTTAACCCGTCAACATACGCTGCGATGTTGACGGAGATAATTTTGTCCGCTCTACAGAGAGACTTGGTCGTCGAATTTCATCGTCAGGATAACCGATCGACGAGGAAAAAGGCTGAGCTTGAGTCAACTCCTGGAGCTGCAGTGGCTGATTCAGACAAAAGCGAGGAAAGGCTTAAAGAAGTACTGGAATTCCTCCGGTTGGAAACAAAATAGAGAGAGATGCCAGGAAGGTGCCAGTATTGTACATGAGAGTCACAAGCCCAAGCGCAGTGCCCAAGACGGCTTCAAAACCAGCGCATGGCACCCCCCGACGACGGGAAGTGCGGCGGTGCTGCATGCTAATTCCGCCGGTGAAGAAAAATGTTTCTTTTGTGAATCTCAAGAGCATAAAACGGAAGACTGCCAGTCAGCCCACCCCATCGAAGAAAAAATAAATAGTTTAGCAAAGGCAAGACGTTGTTTTCGCTGCACAAAGTGGGGTCACCAGGCGAAAGACTGTAGACGGCAGATCAGTTGCATACACTGTAAAAAACGGCATGCGTCATCAGTCTGCAATCCCAGCTGGAAAGCGGGGAGCAACAATGCGACAAAAGAAGGGCTATCCAGAGCCTCTGCTGCCACTACAGCCAACGTCCACGCAGCAATTGGCAATGAAGAGAACAAAGAAGTAGCTCTGCAGACGTTCCGCGCATGGGCTGTTGGGGACAGTGTGCATGGCTACATACGCGGAGTGCTGGATGGAGGAAGTCAGCGAACCTTTATCAGAGAAGACGTCTCACGAACGCTGAGATTGAGAGTCCTTGGAGAGAAGGACTTCCAACTGAACACATTCGGCTGCGCTAGTACACGTGTGCGAAAATGCAGAGTTGTCGAGCTTGTTCTACGGGGGCAATACAATCAAAAAGAAACAAAGGTAGACGCTGTCGAAGTGCCATTTATATGCAGCGATGTTCTGCAAGTCCCTGTGGAGCACAGTTTCGTGCAAGAAATGGAAAAGAGTGGAGCATTAATCGCAGACAAATTTCTGTGGACCGGCATGCCAGCAGTACCTGGCATCGGGATGCTGATTGGCTCAGACCACCTGTGGAAGTTCGTGACAGGAGAAGTTCGCCGTCACAAAGAGGACGACGTGCTAACCACAGTCAATACCACATTAGGGTGGACATTCCAAGGTCCTTACAACGTCACCAGCACACTCGCTTTGGCAACCAACGTGTATGTGCTGAGAATTGGGATCGAAGCCACGGACGAAACGACTCTGCGAAAATTATGGGAATTGAACTCCATTGGAATTAGTGACAAGCCAGATAAACAAACATGTGAACCTTCCGTCCTAAACATTGAGCGGAAAAGTGACCGCTACGAGGTTGCGCTGCCATGGAAAGACGAAAGCGCCGAGCTGGCGAATAACAGAAGCATGGCAGTGCACCGACTAAGCAGCTTGACAAAACGACTTAGTCGTAACAAAGAAATGATGGAAGAGTACGACTCGGCAATTAGAGGCTACATGGAAGGAGGACATGCGGAAAGAGTTCCTAAGGGAGCGAAGACCACCCACGTCTACGTTACTCGTCGCTTCAAATACCGGCAATCTATCAACTTCTTTGGGAAGCGATGGCGAAGAGAGTACTTGCTGCATCTACAGTCAGCTCACACATCGGAAGCAAGTCCTGCCAACACTCTGCAAGTGGACGACATCGTCCTTGTCCATGACGATAATGCACCAAAACATGTGGCGCACAGCTCGCGTCGTGGAACTAATTCAAAGGGCGAGATGGCCACGTGCGTTCTTGCGAAGTAAAGATGCCATCCGGAATGAGGTTACGGCGACCAGTGCAACTTCTCTACCCTCTACAGACTAAAGTAAAATGAGTATACTCATTTGGGGGGAGGATGTAGTGGAACCGGACGAGAAAGCCAGGCGCAGCTACGGTAGCATGTCCGTGTTTGCAGCCAAACTGCCGCATTCCGAGAAGGCGGGGAGCCGAAGTGGGGCCTCGACGACAAAAACAAAGTATCCCGTTACACGGAGAAAACGCGGTCCTGGAAGAATGCCCCTCAACGCCACTCGACTGTGACAGGCGCGTCCATAAATTGTAAGGCCGCGGCTCCACGCCAGGGGGGCCCGGAGCTGAAGAGGCTTGCGCGCCGACCCCAACCGGGAAAGAAGGCTGCTGCCAAGCGTCGCGTCGCCGACCATAAGAGGGAGAGGGGGAAGCCAGCGGCCAAGCGTCGAGTGCTCGGCCCAACCGCCCAAGGAGAAGCTCACTGTACTCCGTCCATTTCGGACGTACTATGTATTTCAGTGCCGGATATAATCATGTTTTGTTCTCCTAAAAGAATGTAGTTGTTTCTTCACTGTTGTTAAAAATAATAGCGAACCCATATAGTTTTAACGTTATCCCACAGTGGCCATCGCCCTGGCCATCGCCGACGCAGACTGCTACACGGTGCTGAGTGACTCGAGACAGGCGGTGCGAAACTTCGCCAAAGGCCAAGTCTGCAGGGAGGCCGAGCGCGTACTACGAGCGACTAAACTGCAAGACAGAAGAGTAAGAATCAAGTGGTTTCCGGCGCACGTGGGCGACGCGTCGGAACGCAGCGCGAACCACAATGAGACGGCACACGCAGCGGCGCGAGCGCTAACCAACCGCGCCCAGGCAACACACCGTCCGACGTGGTTCGCAGCCAAGGACCGCATGACCGACTACAGCGAAATCACTACCGCCTGGTTCGCAGGACTCTCCCACCCCCGCACCCGAGGCTGAGTCGAGCGGAGGCGGTACTACTGAGACAGCTCCAGACCGGATCGCTACCGAGCCCGGGACTGATGCATCGCATGTACCCCGAGACCTACCCGACCGATACGTGTAGAGTCTGCCGGAGGGAGCCGGCAGATCACACGCACATCTTGTGGGACTGCATCAGAAATCCAAAGGAAGCAAGATCAGGAACAATTCCGCCGCGGCTGGAGGCAGCAGCGAAGAGCAACGACCATGACCAACAGCTATGGGCCCTCCAGCAGGTCCTCGGGGCGCTCGAAAGGCAGGGACCTAGCGAGCCGGCAACGGCGAGCGCAGACCCGCGCCGAGTAACGGCAGCCTCGTAGACGACGTAGGCCCTCGTCGGGGCGCGCGAGCGCCCAACTGCAGGCACAAATAAAGTTTACTTCAATCCAATCCGGAGACCTCCATTATGGCACCTCTTTCTCTCTTCTTTCACTCCTACCTTCCTCCCTTCCCTTCCTCCCTTGCTTTAGGGAACGATTCAGGTGTCCACAAAGATATGTGAGATAGATACTGCACCATTTCCTTTCCTCAAAAACCAATTTACAAATTTCAAAAAAGGCTGACACCATCAAACGGCCTCGTTTCTTCTTTCACTCTCACCCTCCTCCCTTCCACAACGGCGCGGTTCAGGTGTCCATCAAGATATGTGACAGATACTACGCCATTTCCTTTCCTCAAAATAAAGTTTGCGAATTTATGAACACAGCAAGCCGAGCACCGCAATTTCAGACAATCAGACATTTCGTTCCTCTGTGTGTGTACACACACACACACGCACACGCACACACACACACACACACACACACACACACACACACACACTCACACTCACACTCACACTCATTACTGGTCTACCTCAATGTTTGTGCGTGTGTGCGCGTGCGTGCGTGCGTGTGCATGCATGTGCGTGCGTGTGCGTGCGTGTACACTCACTCCTTACAGGTCGACCTTAAAGGGACTATGAAACAAATTTATTGAGATTATGTAAAGATAGGCAATCCATCACTCGTCACTCCAGCGCAAGAATTTTTGAGCTAGCATCAATAACAACGAAGTTATAGGCGATTAAAAATCACCCTCCTCCTCTCCCCCCTCAACTCGTACGCGCGGGGCACCATAAAAAAATTAAGAAAACAGCTCCGGGACTGGGCTCCGCCCATGAAAACGTCATTCGCTGACGTTCGGTTTACAACTTCCGGTTGTCGCACTCCCGAGGAGCAGCGTGCGTCGGCAGCGTCTCTCCGGTCTCGGCGCTTTCTTGGAGGATTGCGGCGCGCGTCGGGTTTGTTTGCTAGTTGGCAGAATGGACCCGGACCTGTTCCCGGCTCACACAATGTTTTATTTTTTGTGCGCTGGTTCGGCCGTCACACCGATGCTGCCAAGTCTTGGCGTGAAACACCGTTCATATACTGAGCCTAGCTGTCGAATGATGTTGGACACCCGGCTGCGGGATCGCAAAATCGCGCCGCCCGACTTAGAACACAAGGAACATACGGTATTACGGTCGTAAAACGGACGGGAGAGTGAAAGAAGGTCGGGACCGAGTCTGCATGTCGAAGCAGCAGCCGAATGTGAACCGCAGCAGTACGTAGCCGTCAGGCCAAGGCCCTCCGCGACAGCTAACGCTTCGAATTCGTCCTGTGCCCTAAGTAAATGCGGCACCTTTTTTTAAGTTCTCGTAGATAAAATTGTCTACCATCGCAGATCATATCGTGTAAACGTTCATACCGATCGCTGTAAGCTGGAAACTCACCTTCCCGGCGGGAAGAAACAGTGTCGGCAGCGACTTCGGTCGAAGCTTCAGGTGCTTGACATTCATGCCTGACTGTCGAACGAGCGCTGGGTTATAGTAGTAAGCGTCAGGTGCGAAGGGTCGACCGCAAACGCGGAGTCTTCGGCGGGCGTGCGACGCTGGCAGACCGATGCGCTCCATCCAGGCTGCTCGCTCACGCACGTCTCTGGGAATAACATGCCTGAGTTCAACACCTCGCCAGTCACTGGGTTTGCAGCCGACGACACAGCAAGGCGTATTCATCTTGGGCGGTCGAAAAAGGCACTGCGAGTGGCTCCCGAACTCGCGACAGAAAGAGGCGGCAGAGGTAAATTAAAACCATATGCGCGAAGGCAATGCCCTCGCTCGCGCTTGCCCGAGGGGGTCGCGCGGCAGCTCGAGCAGACGATTTTCACCGCTACCGGAAGTGTGCCCGTGACGTCGAAGCTGCCGCGGCTCTAGCGAATGACAGCGTGTGGTGGCCTGCCGACGTCATGGGACTAGTGACGTCTGTTTTCCCGATTTTGGTTTCAGAATTGCTCCCTACGAAGACACCAAGCGGCCCGCGAATTTTAAAAAAACACGATTTTTAAAAATTCATAATAAATTGCCGGCTCAGTTCCGAAGACTCATACTTGGTGTCAATGCTTCTGAGCATCACTTCTAACATTTACAAGCGGCTTTTAATTCTTTTCATGGTCCCTTTAATGTGGCGCCCGACATTCGTACCAAAATGATGACACAGCCGTTTGTCGTACATCGTTCCGGGTGGTGTCAACATTTCACAATGCATACGCATATATCTAACATGTGGTAGTCAATTTGGAGGCTAACTTGCAAAAGGGATCCAAACCGTTGTTGTTGTTGTGGCGGCTGCAGGAAGGATGAAAGGGAAAGTGCACGGGCCTGCCCACTGGCTCGCGCTGAGCCACAATCGCTGCCACTTGCTGACAGAGGGAGAGTTTAAAGATGTGAGAGAGAAGATTGAAAGAACAGACGCGCGTCGCAACAACCGCGTCCGCCGAAGCGACAATACCGGCTGTAACAGATACCCCAGTGCCCCTCCTACCCTCCAAACCGACGAGATATGTACCCTTTCCTTTAAGGCGCGGCTGAGGTGTCCGAGATTTGAGGCAGTTACTATACGAAATTTCCTTTCCTCAAAAACCAATTTGCATATTAAACTTGTGTCGCAGCAGCTCGTCGGTGGGACTGCCCAAATGCTCCCAGGGCGGGCAAAAATATTGGTAGTACAGAAGCCTGAGAGACCCTGCTAAGAAGCCCGCACTCTGAGCACCAGCGCACCACCATCCATCTGGTGGAAGACGCCGCTACAAGTCAGTTACTGCCAGCCAGCCTCTAACCATGGGACGCGCAACTCTCCGTCTCCCAGGCCTGCGTGGCGTCGGAGCAACTTCTCATGGAAATAAAAGTTGTTCAATCAACACACAGTTTCTTGGGCTTGGGCAGGGCATGTAATGCAAAGGCAAACATAACCGCTGGTTCTTAAGGGTAACGGAGTGGATTCCTGGTGCCCAGCTTTCTTGGTGCCAGCTTTGGTGACAGCCTCTTCTATTCGTCGTAACAATATACTCTATAAAATGTTTACGTGGGCCCAATAGCCCATAGTAGAGAGCATGGAGATAACTATAAGGGAAGAACCGTTGGCTGCCAGATTGTGTGTGTAGATTAATAGGACCACCAAGACTTGAAATATATATTTCAACTAACGTTGACAGATCGACAGATCCGACTTTTGCTTGGGTCTGACAAGGATATAGCAGACCTTACTTTAGTAAACCCAGGTTTTATTCTTTTAGCGGGAACACGCATACCAAAAAGGTGTCCAAATGAGCAGCAGATAATGGTAAAATTGTAATTGATTGCACGTACAGTTTTATTCAATAAATCAGCTATTTTCCAATGCTGTGAAGTCTGAATTAACTACCCACAGACCGAACTGCCAAGACACCACGAAAAGTTCCCTGAGCATATGCCACCAACCCTCCCCCCTCCCCCGCCTCCTCCTCCTCCTCCTCTAATCATGAATCTCCATCATCTCCGATCACGTCACCACCAGGCTCCTACGCCGCCATAGTTAAAGGATCCTCGGTGCCAGCGTCCCTCTCTTCCACTACACCACCCTCTCCATCCTTGACTGACGAGAGCCGCTCCTTCGACCTCCGGCTCGCAATGCTGGAACGCCAGCAGCGAGAGCAGCAGCGCATTTCCCACGATCTACAACAGCAGATACATGCCTTGACTCAAACCCTCCAGACAACCACCTCCTCTCTTACCTCCCAGCTTAGCAAGCTAAATGAGCACCTTGCCACGTTCACCACTCCTTCCTCCAGCGCCCAGGTCGCCCCTTTGGCTGACCTTGTAGAAACCACCACACAGGCACATCACACTCGCTTGGTTCAGCTGGAAACTTCGGTTCTCCAGATCCTTACCACCCTCCAAGCACAATCAAAGCAATTGGAATCCTTCGCATCTATGCTCCAATCCGTCCATGAGTCACTGCCCCCGGCAAAAAAGAAGGAACGCGTACCATCGCGTTCCTCTCCACTATCATAATGGCGTTTGGCGAGGACCTCGAGATTGTGCAGTGGAACTGCCGAAATCTTTGCCACAATAAGACCTCCCTCCACCAGTATCTACTCACCCGCCCCTCCCTACCTCATTTTCTCCTTCTCCAGGAGACCCGGACGGCCCGCAATGTCCCAGGCTACCGCGCCTACCATGCCACTACGGCCACACCACTTGCGTCTATTTATGTACGCAGTGACGTGCTCGTAGAGCAAATTGACATCCCCTCCACCCTCCTTAAATATTTAGCTGGTGTGGTTTATTACCACCCTTCTTCCCGCATCTCACTCGTCCTTTTGTCTTTTTACAACCCCCCTGTCACTTCCTCTTTATTATTTGCTCTGGGCAAATTCCTTCACTCTCTTTCTTCTACCTCCCATCTCCTCTTTGGTGGTGACTTTAATGCCCCTCACACACTCTGGGGCTACCCACAAACCCTCAAACCCGGCCGCCTCCTCCATTGTCTGGCCCAGGAACGCCACCTCACCCTTCTTAATACTCCTGGCTCTCCTACTCGAGCGGGCACTGCCTCACAACGCCCTACGACACCCGACCTCACTTTCTCTCGGGGTTCACTTTCCTTTCACTGGCAGGTGACAGCCGAAACTCTTCTAAGTGACCACTTTCTCATCCATATCACCACCTCTCTCTCCCACATCCCTCGCTGTCATCCGATTATTCACACTGACTGGCATGCTTTTCGCACTAATCTCGCTTCCGACTCCTTTCAATCCTACGACGACTGGACGTCGCGCATCTCTGCAGCGCTCACGTCCAGTAGCCGTCGCGTTCGCTCTCGTTACCCAATCCAAGACCCAGATCCTCACCTTCTCCGTTTATGGCGTCGCCGTAAACGTCTTCAACGCTCATTTCGCTCCCAACCACACAATGCCCAACTTTCCTCCCGGATCACTGCTTTGCGGGCCGAGATCGTCGCCCACTGCGCCTCCCTCGAGCACTCTCGTTGGAGTGCTCTTTGTGACCGTCTTGACTCTGCATTGCACTCGCGATCCACATGGTCTCTCTTCAAATCCCTCCTTGGCACTAAGCCTGCCCTTGCTCCCACTCTAGCTAAAGCCCTCACTCAAGGAACTCCCTCCGATGTTTTTGATCAGCTCGCCTCTCTCTATCTCCCGCCCCCTCTGGCACCCTCCTACCCGGTGTACTGCGGTGGACCTAACCCCGATCTGGACCAATACTTCAGTCTCCGTGAGCTCGAATCGGCTCTGGCTGCTAATGCTACACGCTCGGCTCCCGGTGAGGATGCCATTACATACACCACACTTCGCAACCTTCCTGACTGCGCCAAAGAATTCCTCCTTAAAACCTACAATGATGCATGGGACAGCGGCTGCCTGCCCAGCTCCTGGACCTCCTCCCTCATTTCTATGATTCCAAAGCCGGGCAAGCCTCCCTCTCTCTCTAACCTCCGCCCAATCTCCCTGACATCATGTGTTGGTAAGACCCTTGAGCGAATGGCCCTGACTCGCCTCTCTAATTTTCTCGAGACGAGAGAATTTTTCCCTCATTCTCTCATCGGCTTCCGACGCCACGTCTGTGCACAGGACATGTTTCTGGTTCTCCCGCACACGTTTCTGTCACCTACCCCCACTCAAATTCACGCACTTGTGACCGTCGATGTTCGCAAGGCCTTCGACGGTGTTTGCCACGACCACATCCTTTCCCAACTCGCCTCCCTAGACTGTGGCTCCCGCATGTACTGTTATATCCGCTCATTCCTCTCTAAACGTGTCGCTCGCTTTCGAGTCGACACCTATCTGTCCGACCCCCACAACCTCACCCGAGGCACTCTTCAAGGTGCGGTTCTCTCTCCTACCCTTTTCAATCTTGCTATGGCCCCTCTCGCCTCCCAGCTAGCTGAAATTCCCGACCTGCATCATATATTTTACGCCGATGACATCACTCTCTGGTGTTCATCTGGCTCTCCCGGTCACGTACAGGACACCCTGCAACGTGGCCTAGATCTCATCGACTCCTTTCTCACCACCGCTGGCCTCTCTCCTGCTCCTGAGAAATCCGAGCTTCTCCTTCTCAGCCATTCCTCCTACCAGCGCTCACACAACCACTTCGTCTCTCTCCACCTTTCTGGCTCTCCCATTCCTGTCGTCACACAGTGCAAAGTTCTTGGCTTCCCTTTGCATGCGGCTAAGAATGTGCAATCCCTTCACCGCGCTGTCACCACCTGCCACTCTGTAACTCACCTCCTGCGGCGCGTGGTCACTCGACGCTCAGGTCTCCACGAGGCTCACGCGTGCCGAGTTGCCCACGCGCTGGCCCTCAACAAGGTCTTGTACTTTGCACCCTACGCTTCCTTCACTCAGACTCGACTTAACGCTCTCGAGACTGCTCTTGTGGGCCTCTACAAGGCAGCTCTCAACCTCCTTATCACTACCTCTACCACTATGCTCTTTGCCACAGGCCTCTTCCATCCTCTTCGTTCTGTTCTCAGTCTCCATCGTGACTCGCAGCTTGCCCGGCTTTCCCTTACCCGTCAGGGTCAGTGGTTATTGACTCAAGCGGGTATCTCGCCCATTCCAATCTCCCCGTTTACCTCTCCTATTCCCACCCCCGCCCCCAATCTTCGTATCCTTCCCCTCCCGACCAACATGTCCCCCGTCCTGCACGCCGGACGTCGTCATGCGGCCGCACAGCACCATTCCCCTCTCTTTGATACTGTGGGCAATTCCTCTGCGCGGGGACGCACAGGCAGTCACTCGAGGCAGGACTTCGTACAAACGGTTTATTCTCACATCAGGGGGGCCGGTCGTCGTCGTGGCAGCTGGGTCAGGTGGTCCTTTCGGCAGGGCTGGTCCAAGAGCAAGAGCCCGCGAGCCTGCCCGGTCTCGCCTTATAAAGGCTTTCTCCTAGCCTCTCTCCCACCGCCCCACCACTCGGGAAGAAGGGGTCCGAGACTACTCGCGGTGAGCGGCGCGAGATTTGACTTGCCCGCGAGCAGACCCTACAATACCCAGGGTGTAGCTTACACGGATGCCTCCTTCGTGGCTCCTCGAGGTTCCTGCGGCTACGCCCTGTACCATCCACACCTCCCTGCTCCTGAAACCCACACCAGTGGGCCGTATCTACACCCTCCAGACACATTGTCCCTCGAGGTCCTCGCCATTGCGCATGCCCTCCAGCCATTTTCCCTCCTTCCCTCTCTCCAAGAGTACACAGTCTATTCGGACTCACAAGCCGCTATACACCACATACAGAAACGCACCCTGACCCCTTCTCTCCAACAGGAGGTCGAACGAGCGGTCTCCGCACTGCAGCCTTCCATCGTTTTCCTCCGCTGGGTCCCTGGGCATTCAGGGATTGACGGCAATGAGCTGGCCCATCAGCTCGCCCGCGACACACTTTTCCGGGCACCGTTGATCCCCTGGCCCAAGCCCTCGGAGGACGGTGGGAGACTCACCCTTCGCCGCACCATAAAAGAGGTCTACCTTGAGCTCCGCCTCGACAAACGCCTTTACCCTCCCCCTCATCCATCACTCACGGTGCCGGAGTCTCGCCTTCTTCGGCACATTCAGATGAATGCAGTTATCACCCCGTCCCGCCTCTTCCTCTATCGCTATCGATCGGACCCTTCCTGTCCCAACTGCCCCTGTATCTATGCGGACCTGGCCCATTGCCTATTCTATTGCCCGGCTGCTCAGCAGTCGGGTTCCTTCCCCCCACCCTCTCTATCCATCACCACCTGGCTCGACTGGCTTGGCGCTGAAGGGGAAGAAGAACAGCGGCTTCTGGTCGCCCAGGCGGTCGAAATGCTCGGCCTGTAAATTATGGTTGATTAAAAGTCTTTTACTACTACTACTATGCCCCTTCCACTTTAAGCCATGAACGCCATTTAGGTTCCATGAATAATTAGAAAAAGAATGGCCTAATGAACTAGAAATTAATGCATTGCGTACATATTGGGCAACTTCATGAATCGTAATATAATAGGCAAGCCAATCATAATTTTTAAATGCGACCTGCCATGGTGGCCAGTTTGCTCACAACCCGGAGTGCCGGTTGTGATGATTCCACAAGGTCATGGGACCTAGGCGGATTACCTAGGTTGCTGGAGCAGCTGGTTGCTTTGATAGCGAGGCTTCAAACAACTGCAAGCACCGACACAAATGTCGGACAATTTTTTCCGACCTGGCGGTACTAATGTTTACGCATTAAAAGAAGAGGTATTACAACTTTGCTCCCAGGTGTAGTGCCTTTACCAAATGCACCCAAGCAAGAGTTTGTTTCTTAGCTGACTAGCGGACTACTTAAGGCACTGTAGCCGTAGCTGAGGTACTGTAGCTTCATCTACATGAGGCGACAAAGTTGGGTTGAGTGTACATGTAAGGTTGAAAGCTGCCTGTCAGGCTCATCTATATGCTAGGGAGTTGGGCTAAGTGAATGTCGATCAGCCTGGGTCAGCCCGACTGCAGGGGGTGTGTTGACTTAGCCCGAACTGGCCACCACAGTGCTTGAAAGCGCTGTCGAGTCAAAGGGGTTAGCATGAACGGAAAGGATAAAAAGCGACCTCTTTTTGTCCCTTCATGACAGCGGTGGCACGCCGCGATCTGGAGGCTATTGCACACTTGTATCGCGTTACTCAATGCTGGGCTCCTCTGCAGTTGCACCAGTCATGACACGCCAAGATCGGGTTCATGCAAGCACGCAGTCGTTGATCTGGGGGAGGGGAACCTTGCTTAGACTGACACCAGACTTGCACCGCTTCTCCTTGGTTCATGTACCCCCTATGCCAAATGTAACCCAGCAGCAGGTTTTTGCTTCTCAACTGCATAACGGAGCCTTTATGGCATCCCTAAAGACCGAAAGCTGTCAGTATGTGAGGATAAGGGTTCACCTTACTTTACACAGATTTGCTGATGACATTGCCTTGCCAAGTCACTCAGGACATGAACTGCAAAGCATGACCAATGAATTATACAGGCAAAGCAGAACGGTGGGGCTAAAAATTAACATGCAGAAAACCAAAGTAATATTCAACAGTCTAGCAAGAGAACAGCAGCTCGCAATTGGTAGCGAGGTGCTGGATATGGTAAAGGAATAGGTCTACTTACGGCGGGTAGTGACCGCCGATCCGGATCATGAGAGGGGAATAACTAGAAGGATAAGAATGGGATGGAGCGCATATGGCAGGTTCTCTCAGATAATCAATGGCAAGTTTCCAATATCCCTCAGGAGAAAAGTATACAACAGCTGTATCTTACCGGTACTCACCTATGGGGCAGAAACGTACGTGGAGGCTGACAAAGAGGTTCAGCTTAAGTTAAGGACCACGCAGCGTGCTATGTAAAGAAAAACGATAGGTGTAATGTTAAGGGATCGGACGCTGGTGGAGTGGGTGAGGGAACAAACGCAGGTTAATGACATCGTAGTCAAAATCAAGAGGAAGAAACGGGCTTGGGCAGGGCATGTAATGCGAAGGAAAGATAACTGCTGGTCCTTAAGGGTAACGCAATGGATTCCAAGGGAATTCAAGCGTAGCAGGGGGCGGCAGAAAGTTAGGTGAGCGGATGAGATTTAAAATTTTGCAGGGATATGATGGCAGCAGCTGGCAAAAGACAGGGTTAATGGAGAGACATGGGAGAGGCTTTTGTCCTGTGGTGGGCATAGTCAAGATGATGATGATGACGATGATGCAGAGCTTAAAGGGACAGTGAGGAGAGCTCTATTAATATTTTTTAAAAGAAAAATCTCATAGTTCGGCATTTCATGACTTTCTTGCCACTTGGCCGGCAGCGAAAGGTGCATTTATATCTAAGAAATTTGGATTCGAAGTTGAAAAAGTTTTTCCCGCCGCTCTGATTCAAACTTGGGATTCTCTTATGACGACACAGGGCTAAGAGACGTGAAACATGACGTGCACATGACATAACGCAGACTCCGTGATTTTTGACGGCCAGCAGTGCGGCCTAGCAGCAGCCGAAAAGAAAGCTACCGCCGGCCGCACGTTGAACGCATCTATCGGCTATTGCGGCCGTCGCTTCGTTTAAGTTTGCACCGGCGTTTTGCCAGCGTTACGATGGATCCCGTTCTCGAAGTCGTCACCGAAGTTCTCGCAAATAGACACCTTTAGCATACCGTGTACCTTGTTACCGTTAGGGGAATACCGGGAGCCCGCCTTCCGCCGGTCAGCAGGCGCTGATTGGTCCCGATGCTGCAGGCGCGTGCGCAGCTGCTGGGTACGTGGCGCCATCTGGCGACGTCAAGGAAATTTGCGCATGCATTGGCTGCGCCTCAGTGATTCGTGGCTCCTCGTGTCCCAGTCTTTCTACAGCCATTGGTTCTAGCAACACTGTTTTATCCTATGACTTCATCACGCTTGTACTTGCGAGTTTGGCCTGTGGTGGCGATACCTGTATTTTGGTTCTTGCTCTTTTCTACATTACAAGAGCTTTGTTGTCAGTATGAGTGGTGTTTTTGTAATCAGGAGCTGGTATGCTGTCGATAGAAGCCAACTTCAATTTCTCCTCAGTGTCCCTTTAAGGGCTGCTGTAAGTGCTTTGCTACGTGGCTTAAGAAAGGAACCACCGTTGCCTGGTTACATTTGGCGAAGACTAAATGAAGCTTGTGTAAGACAAGGGCAACCCTTGACCTCAGCTTTCGTGACTTTTAGGCATTCAGGGTCGCATAAGAGCTACACTATATGACAGAAGCAAACCCTCTCGTCTCATTATTTTTGGCAAAGACGATACATATAATGTTGTGATCTACTATGAGAGAGAAAAGTCTTCAGGACACAAGAGCAACAAGAAGCGAACAAAGCCTCTTATCTGCCAGTAGATTGGGACCACACTCACGGAGATGTAAGATGGGGACCCACTTTCTCTGATGCATGGAACTTAGATCAGGCACTTGTTGGAAGACATCGCATCTGCGTGCTTTAAGCGCCAATAGAGTGTCATGGAGACCTTCTTC
Organism: Amblyomma mixtum; assembly: GCF_055824585.1. Taxonomy (NCBI): domain Eukaryota; kingdom Metazoa; phylum Arthropoda; class Arachnida; order Ixodida; family Ixodidae; genus Amblyomma; species Amblyomma mixtum. The sequence goes on from NC_143012.1 coordinate 167,904,857, forward strand.
CTTAACAGTACAAGATGCAAAAGTTAAATATCACAGGGAGAATAAAAATATGTATGCACAGGCCAGCTGTGGATATTGAAACGGACAAAATAGCAGTGTCTGCCTCCAGGTTCACATCTGTCAATTCCACTCTACATGCATAGGCCACTAGGAAACAAATTTCTTTGGAGGCCTATATGTTCAGTTTGCCTTTCTCACAAAAAGTATTGGCAATTCGAGAAAGCACTAAAGAAGGAGGTAATGAAGCACTTTTGCAGATTTATTGCATGGTGTAACTGCGAGAGGCAGCTAAATAGGGCTCTGGAACATTGGAAAGCAACTAATCAATTACTACTTTATATTTAAAAGCAGTGGACTCTTAATAATTTAAACTTCCTTCATGCAAAGTGTCAGTCTGTTTGAGCTGAAGGTTGAGTGCAGTCTACATCGAGTATACTTAAAAGGGTGTAAAGCTAGACTTAAAAGTAAGCACGAAAAAGCCACGAGTTCCATGTCTTATTTTAGAGATGCTAGAAATTGAGGGGCGAAATGACACTTTAAAAATTTGAAATTTTCTTTATTTAGCATAAAGCACGAAACATGCACACACAACTTCAGGGAGCCAACAGAGAGAGAGAGAGAGGGAAAGCCAGCAGAAGTTGCTTATAGGCTAATACATGTCATGTAGACAACAGAAAAAAAATAACGCAACTATTCAGCGGTAAACATATTATAGCAGAGGGCACTTACCACTAGTGAACACATCAAGTAAACATGCTATTTTTAGACAAAAAACACAAACCAAAGCATTAAATAATAGAGAAGAGGATGAGTTGAGTAGAAAATGTTTTAATTGTTTTTGAAAGGCATGAAGAGTAGGTGAAATTTGAATGTTATAATCAAGACATTTCCACCAATGAGTACCCCTGAACTCTAATGTTTGGCGACCATAACTAGTGTGTATTTTGATAGACACGTTGATGCGTAGTGAGTGATGAAGACATACTGTTGTTGAATTTAGTGAGCTGTGAATGATCTGATAAAGAAGCGGTATTATAAGGTACTAGGTCGTATATATTTAGGATACCCAGAATGGCAAATAATTCATCCCGATGTTCATACTGAATATTTTGCGCGACAATTCGAAGAGAACTTTTTTTTAAGGCATAGAGATCAGAAGCGGGCGGGGTGTGTAAGGGCACAAACGCGGATTAATGACACACTAGTTGGAATCAAAAGGAAGAAATGGGCTTGGGCAGGGCATGTAATGCGAAGGCAAGATAACCGCTGGTCCTTAAGGGTAATGGAGTGGATACCAATATTAGGTGGGCAGATGAGATTAAGAAGTTTGCGGGGGTAGGGGTGCCGCAACTGGCAAAGGACAGAGTTAATTGGAGGGACACGGGAGAGGCCTATGCCCTGCAGTGGGCGTAGTCAGGCTGACGATGATGACAATGATGATGAGAAGGGGGGCATGTGTGATGAATATGTGCATCCCCAAACAGATATACTGTAATTAATAAGTGAATGAACAAAAGCATAATAAAGGTTAACAAGTACACCAACGGGGAAGCAATTTCGGCATATAGAAAGTACATATAGGCCATATGAGGCTTCTTTAACCACTGAACGAACGTGTAAATGAAACTTAACATTATTACCCATCGCAATAACCAAAAATTTTGTGTTGGTAGCATGCTGAATAGACCGGTTTTTGTAAACTGGAACGGATACACTGTGGCAAACATTGGAAAGTAATACCTCTGATGAACCGTATAGTATTACAGTTTACAATGCTCATTTGTAACAAATATATAATCAAGACAGGAGAAGAAGTGCTTTTCTCAGAAATTCAGTTTTTGCCCAGTTACAAGTAAGCATTTTTCTAAATAATTCATGTGACCACTTCTTCACTAATTCAATGTGATTTGTGAAAATCAGGTCCTGGCTCAACAAGCTGCATTGCTGTGAGAAAATGAGGTAAACAACAATGATCTATCCAGAACTAATCCATAAATGCGTGCAGTGTTGCAGTTTTCGCTACAGGTAATATGACCGTAATGCATGTACAAATGTGCTAGGAAAATTATACTCTATTTCAAGTCTGGAACGAACAAGCAGCAATGAATAATGAACACTGAATCAGACTTCTGTGTAAAAACAACAAAAGCATTAGGAAAGGTCCTGCAAATATTTTACACTTTCTCTCACAGTGTCAAAAATATTTTATCAAGATAACTCATCATTTCAGGAGAGAAGCTGCCTTAAATACTTGCACTGGTTTCAGACAGAATATTAGTTTGGAAAAAAACAGCAAAGATCCCTTTACTGCCTTCTATAGAAAAACCGTGTACCTTCTACACGAAATGGACATTTGAAATATACCATGGCCTGTATTCAGTGATCTGAATTCAACAGGAAGAACCACACGAATATTCAAGCGAAATGAAATCTTACAATTCATCAAGCACATCTGTCGATGACCACAGCGCTTCTTTAATATCTCTTCTCTGTCCACAAGCAAAAAAAAAGGTCACGGTGCACAATTGTGGACACCAACATTTTAAACCTCTTACTTGGCAACATGGCATAATGTAACCTATAGATAAGTTCCTGCAAGAAAATGTCTATAAAATATGAGCCGCATGAAGAAACACCTTGTAGCAGAGTGAGCATGACATCACAGCAAACTTTGTCAATCAGTACAATGCATGAAAGCTGTCTACACATTACAAAAAAGGCGAGAGCTTCACAGAAGAGTGGAATGTTTTGTCGCTGTGTTCTAGCTGTTCATTATTTCAGTTATTGTTTGCAGGCAAATGCCCTGTAGTAAAAAGCAGACTAAAACAGCTCGTTTCTTATGGGTTTTCACGTGCCTCTTTAGATGCTTGTTCTGCGCAAAAACCATTGGACACAAGTGGCATTGGTATGGCCTCTCGCCTGTATGGCTGCGAATGTGGTCCACTACAGTGGTCTTCTGTGCGAAGCTCTTGCGGCAATAGGTGCACTTGTATGGCTTTTCGCCTGCATGAGCGTGAAGGTGGGTCACCAGGATGAACTTTCTAGGATGAACTTTCTAGAAACTCTGCACTGAAAAGGGCACTCACCAATGTGTGTCCTCTGGTGGTTCCTAATGTTGGTGTGGACAGCTGTGGAATAGCCACACTCAGGGCACAGGAACCGTCGCCTGTCTTGTCGCAATTTCTTCAAAGGCAACAAGCTCAATGCACTTTTAGTGCTGGCCCAGCCTGCACAATTCACAAAAGCATGTTTTCCAAATGAGGGATATGCCCTACAGATTTTATTGGCTCCACTTTTGAAACTAGACAAATGAATGATGCAGGCCTATTAAGTGGGTGTTCCAATATTTCTGAGATATGGTGGCACACTCATCAAGTTAAAGTCAGATCATAAACAAATCTTCTGTTATCAAGCCAGCATGCAATTCACATGGCCATTAACTGTCACAGACTGTTACTGCACAAACATAGTTGATCACATCAAAATATTCTGAGTGCTTGTAATAGTTTTGATCACTACTGTTCACGCACAAAAAAATGTATATGGCAGCACATGCCACTCTGCCTCTAACATCTTGAAGCAACAACATGTATTAGTAAAATTTCCGGAGCCCTCCACTACGGCGTCTCTCATAGCCTTAGTCGCTTTCGGACGTTAAACCCCATAAACCAAATCAAAACAACATACGGCACAAAACAGCAAGAACTAAGATAAAAATAATACTACACGAAATCACACAAAGTAAACATTTCATGACTGATCTGGGGCCAGACCGTACCTAGAAACCCAGCTCTGCCCACTATTTTTCAGCTGAACGCTGCACATGAAACCACTGGTACCATCAAGCAAATCCACTGTTCATAGTAGCAAATTCAAATAAACACTGGATGCATGTTCTAATCAACCTTTCTAACTTTCAGGTATCCTCCCTGCAAACTTACTGAAAAGTTACTGAAGTGAGCCTATACATCCACACATATCAAAATACCATCAAATGCAGAAAATCTGCCGTGCTCTTTAATTTGCACTACCAGTTTGAAATAATAAACTTTTACTACCACAGTTTCAATATGAAATATTAATTACCGAACAAATTTGACACTTGTTATCAAAATCTGTCAGCACCTTCTTTTTACACGTAGTATCTGCTGAACAAGGCCATTAAAGTCAGACTATCAGTTAAAGGCAAGTATTCATGGTGTTCCGCATTTATTTGCCCGGATTGTAAAAATTATCCTGCGCAAACCACTGGTCTATTTCGGCTTTAGCATAGATCATTGGGTAGCTTATGATAGTTTTTTTCATAAATATTTAAACATCAGAACTTGCCTGAATTGTCCGGAATCGGCGAAAAACTACAGTCGTCTACGCGGAGAATTTTCGTTTGGGAGAGAGGAGCAGCAGCTTTGATAGGCTGCACCATCTGGGATACTCCAAGACATACCACAACTCCGAGCAGATATATTCGTTACCTTGTTCGCGCGGTGGCGCAGCCTCTCAATGTTTCTGCTCTGCTCGCCTCGATGAAAATTCTCCGCCAAGACGACTGCAGTTTCTTGTTGATTCCGGACAATTCAGGCAAGTTCTGATGTTTAAATATTTATGAAAAAATGCAATTATCCTAAGCTACCCTGTGGTCTGTGCTTGAGCAGGAATAGACCTGTGGTTTGTGGAGAATTTTTTTACAACCAAGACAGATAAATATGGAACACCCTGTATATATATTTTGGCCACCCCCTTACAGCTGATGACTACATTTCTTAAATCTTAAAGCACTGCAAGAACTCAATGGTAAAAATTCAATACAAGTGCCGCCGCGGTGGCTCAGTAGCTATGGTGCTCGGCTGCTGGCCCGAAAGACGCGGGTTCGATCCCGGCCGCGGCGGCTGAATTTCTTTGGAGGAGAAATTCGAGGCCCGTGTACTGTGCGATGTCAGTGCACGTTAAAGAACCCCAGGTGGTCGAAATTTCCGGAGCCCTCCACTACGGCGTCTCTCATAGCCTTAGTCGCTTTGGGACGTTAAACCCCATAAACCAACCATCAATACAAGTGAATGCCTTAACTATGACCACTTCAGGTACCAAGCAGTATAGAACCTACATATGCTATGAAGTTTGTATTGGTGTATAGAAACGAAAACTTGATTATTATCATGTTAGGCTAATAACCAGGGAGACCTCTCCTTTATTCAATAAAGTCTCTCTCTCTTCCCTTTTGCATGTGTAAAGGCTACTTCAAATGAGCACACCTTTCAAGTCTCAAGGTTTGAATGTTGCAGATAGCATGAACCAATATTTGAGGAGCAACACGCATTAAGGCTTCTTGACTATCACAAGAAGCATTGGTCACAATACACCAAGCAAAAAGCACCGCCACCATGAGGATATTATTAGAGAAACACCCTTAAGAGTGTGCAATGGACGCATCTAACACAGTCTCAATGCTGCAGTGCTAGACCATCACTCATGTATTGACAGAGCCGGTGCTAACCTTTAATCATCTGACTACTTACAAGTCAGACTGAATTGGTCTGGTCACCAGTAAAGCTTTTCTATGCCAATGAAAGCGTGCTAGTGGCAATAAGTACAAATTGCACTTCCCAAATACTTTGAGGTGTGCTTTAAACGCTATAGCAACACTAAAGTGTCAGAAGCCCACAAAGTAACTGTTGCTGTGAATATAAAGTGAAAACACGGTACAAGCTCATAAATATGAACTATGCGGCAACTCCGACCAAGTTTGAAGAAACCAAAGAAAAAAATGATGACGATGATGTATTTTTATATCAAGAGGACAGCTTTTGGCCAAAGAGTACCACGGCATAAGCTACTTTTCATTTCACAGGGTTAGGTTAGAGACCCATCTTCCAAGCATATCACCCCAGATAAGCTGAGAACAAGCCCATGGGAAAGCTTCTGCACTTTGTATAACAGGCTGGTACATGGCTGCACTGGGGATTGAAACCCAGACCTACTCCATGCAACTCAAGAAAACAAAAAGGAGAGTACACTGTGATCGAGAAGCAGCCAGGAAGTCGGAATACCCAGCTCCATTGTTTAAAAGCAATGCTTCTCTGATCACCCTCATATTTTTTTATGAAGGTCAATTGCGTGTTTTTTAACGCAATACGATTTACAATGAAAAGAGATTTCGAAAGAGCAGCACCAAGGCACACTGTGTGGACTTGATTTACAGCGATTGCGGCCAGCAACCATATGGAGTAATGGTGCACAAAACGCTGAAAAGTCAAGGTGAAGACAAGCGGAGTACATTACCAAAACCTCTGATTTGTTCCTTTCACAAGGGCCAGTGATGCTGCGATGTGCCTGATTCACTGCACCTTCGTGTGCTGGTCATGCCGTCTATCGTATAACAACAAGAGCAAGCAACAGTAGTCTTCAAGGTCACTGCTGACAGATGTCATTCCTTTAGTTGGTGCTGCCACACTGCCATACCGCCACCCCCATCCTCCAGCCTCTCAGTCACCTTTCCCTTCTCCACACCTCCAAAGACCCGGTGCAACCACGTAGGTGAGCTGCTCTGCTGACTGTGTGCATGGTTTGAATAAATGGTGGTGGGACTAATTTACATTCGAATTATTAGGATGTTTCTAACGTAAACTTCAAATGAACGCAAATGAACAAAGTAATACAGTTCGAAATAGTGAACTTCCGAGGTTCCACTCTATATTAGGCAACTATACATAAATGCTGGAAAGTTAGGAGGCCATCACGCAAAGCCTGAAGTGCAAGACGAAACTGCCTTGTTTTTCTTACAATTGTAAGCAAGCGTGCCAATGCACATGACAACAAACACTGAAGCACTCTTGAAAATATTGCATTGTAGCGAAATAGATGGCAAGAAATAATGTTTTGGCTACAAATAATTCACAGACTGGTGGTGGCGACTTGCATTTCATCGATTATGTATGAAGGCTTACAATCTGAAAAAAGAAAAAAGGTAACATCTGATATCAGTCACAACTGTTGACTTCATCATTAACTTTGTTCTTCTCTTTTATACTTTTCAAACAAGCCCAAAGAGAATTGTGACAAGCCTACCCAGACCAGTAGAAACAATGAATGCAGCAGCAAAAATCGAAGGAACTAATGTCAATGTTTCCATAAAAATTAGGATAGCAGAGACAAACAACAGTTACAAAAAGACCTGGACCATTGCAGTTCTTGTTGTACAATTCAGACACTTATGCTGTGTAAACCAAACTTCAGGCGTTGGATGTATTTGAAAGGTACCCTTACATGCAGAGATTTTTCATGCCTTGTAACCACAAAAGGCAATGAAATCTGAACATTCTTTTGATCTTTAAGGTGACATGCATTACCATTAACATAAAAAATATGATCTGCCCCTACAAAATGCTAGGCATACAGCAGATTCAAACAATAATTGCACTAATACGTTTCTGGTTCATACATTCCAATTTATGAGCAATTAAATGCGTTCACTTTTTTTCTGCTCCCTAATACATTACCAAGTGTAAGAGTGTTTTTGATATCCCAGCTTACGATTTTTCCAAAATCTCGTCACACGATATGCTTAACGACCAAGCATTCAGCACAGCAGCTTTTCTCCAGTGCAGCGTTGCAAGGGTGAGGAGCATCAAGAAATGATATTGACTGCAAAGAATGCTCGCGCTAAGGTTAATGCAAATGCGGACACGTCTACAGGCAGTAACAAAAACTCTTCACCCCTTATGTCACCAGGTGTTGAGAAGGCTTGTCAAATTTGCTATCAAACAACTTTGTAGTTTTCTCGCGAGTCACTTTTCGAAATCTGCAGTTTTAGAGCTCATTCACCTAGATCAGGGGTTCTCAAACTGGGTTCCGCGGAAAACAGGGGTTCCGCGGGCTGTCTTCTTGTGTTCCGCGAGAACCCTCACCGGCCCCGACCCGGCAGCTGATATGAAACTGGCTCTGAGTGCTGCTGAGCCACGCTTTGACTTGCTCTTAAAAGGGAAGCAGTACCACCCATCACAATAGTATTTGTATTAATCTGTGCAATAAACATTTAAGTTTTGCAACTCTCTCTTTGCAAAAATTCACTCGACAACATTGCTGGTAAGTAAAAGCAGGGAGGGGGGGGGTTCCCTGGAACTTATTGAAGGCTTTTGGGGTTCCTCCAAGCAAAAAAGTTTGAGAACCCCTGACCTAGATTATACATTTTTTACCGAATTCTTTCAAAAGGTATAAATGCAGTTGTACTGCATTTGCTGAATTGTTTTACTTAAGTTTACAGCTGGGAAAAGGAATTTCGATACTGGGCAATGGCAAAAATCCCGGACATGGCACTAGAAGATGACAAGAAATCCATCACAGTTGTAGTTTTGAAGCTGCAACAATGCTTCAAAGAATGCAAACAAGATGTGGGAAGGAATCCTGTGTGCACAATGAACATAGCACCACAGAAGGCATCAAGCAACTTTCAAAGCCATTGACCCTTTAAATCCAACACCACCAATCTGCCTTCAACTTATTCAAACTGAGGGGTGAAATGATGCTTTATGGAATATTGGAAACAGTCCAGCAGGCATTGCGAATGTAAAGCCACTGATTAAGCATGAATTCCAGTGTAGAGTGCTTATTTGTATCAAATTCATAATCAGCACAGGGAAAAGAAAGTGGTTTTCTTAAAAATTGCTCGTACAAAATTGTGTAAGCATGATGTGCAAACTATTTTTGGCGAATCAATGCAATTTGTGAAAAAGAGGTCCTCGAAAATATGAAGTTGTCTACGCCACAATTAATGAAGCTATATTGCTGACAATGAGGTAAGCAACAATGATCTAGCCACAACAAAATTACAAAGGTGTGCAATCCTAACTAAAAATTTTTGCTAGGTCCAATATGACCATAAAACAAAACTGCGTTAGAAAAATTTTGCTTTATTTGAAGCAGAAATGAACAAGCAGCAAAGATTTATGGACACTGCAGCACCCTCCTTTTGTGATGCAAACCAACAAAAACTGTATTAGGAGTGGTCTAGAAAAGATTTAACACTTTGTTTCACAATGTCTAAAAATGTTTTATCAAGATGATGCACCACATCAGGCTAGAAGCTGCTTTAAGTACATACATTGCCTTAAGACAAAATTATTTTCAAAATCCACATTAGTAGGACCACTTTATCCCTAAAAAGAAAGCATATAAGAATTTTTTCGGTGCCTCATATAGAGAAAGAGTAAAAATGAACATTTGAAATATATCGTGGCCTGTACCTAGTCATGCAAGTCTGACAGCAAGCACCACATGATTATTTAAATGACATGATGCTATATGATTCACCGAACACATCTGTCTATAACCACAGCACTTTACTTACAACTCTATTCACATGCAAAAAACAACATTCAAATTGTGTGCAAATATGGACTGCAAAATTTTGCACCTGTTACATCGCAGAACGTAACGCAAAAAATTCCTGATTAGAAGACATCTATAATATGAACCCACCAGAAAATGAAATGGCAGCAAGGTTTGTCAAACAGTACAATGAATGAAGGCTGCCCAAATGTGCATCCCTGGATGCTTACAAAACAGGCAAGAGCTTTATAGAAGAGTGGAATGTTTTGCAGCTGTGTTCTGTTCATTATTTACGTTCTTGTTTACAAACAAATACCCTCAAGTTGAAGTCATAGTACAACAGCTCATTTCTTATGGGTTTTCAGGTGCCTCTTTAGAAAATTGTTATGCGCGTAAGCCATTGGACACAAGTGGCATTGGTATGGCCTCTCGCCTGCATGGGTGCTAATGTGAACTGACAGGCAATCTGTCCTCGTGAAGGTTTCGCTACAGTGAACGCACTTGAATTGCCTCTTGCCCGTGTGGCTTTGAATGTTCCTCACCACGGTGGTCTTCTGGACGAAGCTCTCGCTGCAGTGAGTGCACTTGTACGGCTTTTCGCCTGCAGGAGCGTGAAGGTGGTCAACCGGGATGAGCTTCCTAGGAAAGGTCTTGCTGCAAAGTCTGCTCTAGAAAGAGTACTCACCGGTGTGTGTCCTCAGGTGGTTCTTGAAGTTGGTGTAGACATCTGTGGAATAGCCGCCCTCAGGGCACAGGAATCGTCGCCTGCCTTCTTGTAATTTCTTTGGAGGCGGCAAGCTCAATCCACTCCTAGTGCTGACCGACCCTGCACGATTCACAAAAGCATGTTTTCCAAATGAGGGATATGCCCTATTGATTTTTTTGCTAGCACTTCTAAAGCTAGACAAACGAATGATGCAGGTCTTTTAAGTGGGTGTTTTAATATTTCTGACACAAATAGTGGCAGAGTCCGTAAGTTAAAGCTAGATCATAGAGAAATCTTATGTTACCAAGTCAGCATGCAGGTAACATGACCATTAGATACCACAGACTGTTACTGCACAAAGGTAGCTGATAACATCAAAATATTCTGAGCACCTGTAACACTTCTGATCACTACTGTTCACACATACACACAAATGTATATGGCAGCACATGCTACACTGCCTCTAACGTCTTGAAGCAACATGTATTATTAATAGCAATGTAGAGCACAAGTTCAAAATAAAGAAACGTGGGGCCAACAAATCGTAGGGAGGAAAGCAGCAAAAACAGAACGAAATAAAAGTACACAAAATCACAAAAGGAAAAGATTTCACGACTAATTTGGTGCAAGACCATGCCTAGAAACCCAGCTCTGCCCACTATTTTTCAGCCAAACACTTCACATGAAAGCACACTGGCATCATCAAGAAAATCCACTATTCATCGTAGCAGATTCAAATAAACAATGGATACATGTTCTAATCAACCTTTCGAATCACACTTTCAGATATCCTCCCTGCAAAGTTACTGCAAAGTTACTGAAGTGCGGCCACACATCCACACACATCAAAATACCAAACAAATGCAGAAAATCTGCTGCGCTCTCTGATTTGCACAATCAGTTTGAAATAATAAACTCTTGCTACCACAGTTTTAACATGAAATATTAGTTATTACCCAACAAAGTGCTATTATCGAAATTTTTCAGAACTCTCTTTTTACACACAATATCTGCTGAATAAGGCCATTACAGTGAGACTTTACCAGTGAAAGGCATGGTGTTCCCTACTGATCTGTCCGGGTTGTAAATATTATCCTCCGCAAACCACTGGCCTACTTCGGCTCAAGAATAGACGACCAGGGAAGCTTATGAAAGTCCGAGTTTTTCAATTAGAATTTAAACATAGGAACTTGCCTCAATTGTCCGGAATCAGCGAAGAACTGCAGTCGTCTGCGCGCGGAGACTTTTTGTCTGGGCGACCGGAGCAGCAGCTTTGACAGGCTGAACCATCTGCGGTACTGCGAGACCTACCGCACCTCCGAGCAAGGATATTCATTGCCTCGTAGTTCGCCAGATGGCGCAGCCTGTCAAACCTTCTGCTCCGGTCGGCCAGACGACTGCAGTCTTTCGTTAATTCCGAATAATTCAGACAAGTTCCAATGTTAAATTATTAATAAAAAAATGCAGATTACCTAAGCTAACCTTCACCAGAAATAGAGCTTGAGCAGAAATAGACGTGTGGTTAGCGCAGAAGAATTTTTACAACCCAGACAGATAAATACGGAACACCCAGTATATGTATCATGGCCGCACCCTTACAACTGATGACTGCATCTCTTAAAGCACTGTAGAACTCTGTACTAAAAATGTAATGTAAATGAATGCCTCAATTTTGACCACTTCAATCACTAGCAGGTACCAAGCAGGATAGAACCTGCATATGCTGTCAAGTTGGTATTGGTGTACAGAAAGAAAAACATGGCGCCATACTGCTAAGACTGACAACAAACCTTCCCTTTTACATGTGTAAAGGCTACGTCAAATGACCACACCTTTCAAGACTCAAAGTTTGAATGTTGTAGACAGCTTGAAGCAATGTTTGAAGAGCAACACGCATATCACAAGTAGCACTGGTCACAATACACCAAGGAAGAATAACCGCCACCATGACGTTATTGTTAGACAAACACCCTTGAGAGTGTGCAATGGACACAAGACCATCACTCATATATTGACACAGCTGCCGCTAACCTTTAATCATCTGACTACTTTCCGTCACACTGAATTGGTCTGGTCACCACTAAAGCTTTTCTGAGCAAATGAAAGCATGCTGGTGGCAATAAGTACAAATTGCACCTCCCAGACACTTTGAGGTGTTGTTTTCTATCCTGCAGCAACACTAAAGTGTGAGAAGTCCACAAAGTGACTGTTGCTGTGAATGTAAAGTGAAAACACGGTAAAAGCTCATTATTATGGACTATGCGGCAACTCCGACAGAGTTTGAACAAACGAAAGAAAAAATGATGATGACCATGATTGGTTTTTATGACACAAGGGCAGCTTCTGGCCAAAGAGCACCACAGCACAAGCGACTTTTCATTACACAAGGTTGGGTTAAAGATCCATTTTCCAAGCATATCACCTCAGATGAGCTGAAGACAAGGTCATGGGAAAGCTTCTACTCTTTGTATACCTGGCTGGTGCACGCAGCATTGGAAATAGATTCCCGCACCTCCTGCATGACACTCAAGCAAACTAAAAGGAGTGTACACTGATCGCGAAGCAGCCAGGAAGTCGCAATACCCAGCTCCATTGTTTAAAAGGGTCTGTGATCACCTTCTGCTTGTTTGCAACAGCAATATATTCTGATATAAAGCATGAACTTAATGAAACACTTCTCCGTATGGTGTTCACTGAGCCCATAGCATGCGAAGTGGAGGGACCCACCAGAGTCGCAAAGGGCATGGGACCGACTGCAACTTTCGAATTTGGAACAAGTCAACAGCGCTGACATCCATGCAAGCAAGAACGGCTTGAGGGCTGCTGATTGGTTTAGTGGATTTCAACTCGAGGTTGTGGGGCTGGCAAACCAAGCACTGTACGCCCATCACTCTACAACCGAAGCAGTTGCACAACATTCGCAACTCACAACTATGAATGCACCTTGCGAGTAGCGGAGGCTGGACATCAGCTTTTCTTGAAACGCCAATCAGCAACGCTTCTCCGATCGCCCTCATATTTTTGATGAAGGTCAATGGCGTATTTTTCAACGCAGCAGTATTTACAACGGAAAGAGATTTGAAAGAACAACACGAAGGCACACTGCATGGACCTAACTTACAGCGACCGCACGGAGTTGGCGCACAAAGTGCTGAAAAGTCAAGGTGAAGACACGCAGCAAACATTAGCAAAACCTCCGATTTGTCCCTTTCACGAGTTACAGTGATGCTGTGATGCGCCTGATTCCCTGCACCATGGTGCTGGCCATACCATATATCGTACAACAACAAGAGCAAGCAAATGAAGTCAAGGTCACTGCTGACATGCCTTCAGTTGGTACTGCCACACCACCACCCTCCAGCCTCTCACGTCACCTTTACCTTCTGCACACCTCCAAAGAGCAGATGCAACCTCGTAGGTGAGCTGCTCTGCTGACTGTATGCCAACATGGTTTGGATAAATGGTGATGAGACCAATTCACATTCGAATTATTAGGATGTTTCTTACGAAGAGTAGAATGGAGCACAAATGAATAAAGTCATACAGTTCGAAATAGTGACGTTCTGAGGTTCCACTGTATGTTAAGTAACTATGCATAAGTGTTGGCAAGTTGGGAGGCCATCACGTAAAACCTAACGTGCAAAACAAAACAGCTTACTTTTGTTACAATGGTAAGCAAACGTAAATGCATATGACAGCAAACACTGACACACTCTTTAACACATTGCACTGGAGTGAAAAAGGTGGAAAGGTGGCAAGAAACAATGTCTTGGCTAGAAGTAATCCACAGACTGGTGATGGCGACTTGCATTTCATTTACTATGTTATAAAGGCTTACAATCTGAAAAAAAAAAAAAAGGTAACATTTGATATCAGTACAAATGTTCACTTCATCATTAATTATGCACTTCTCCTCTAGACTTTCCCTTCAAACACAAATAGAAGTGTGACAAGCCTACAGAGACCAGTAGAAACAATGAATGCATCAGCAAAAATCAAAGGAATTAATAGCGATGTTTCCATAAAGATTAAAGTCAAAATAGTTACTACTGGGGCTAGTTGGAAATACATACTTGAAGGAATTGGTGAGCACTAAAAAACACGGAAAGGGGACGAACACACAGGACCAAGCGCTTTCTAACAACGGTTTAATCTCAAAAGGAACATGACTATATAGTCACATTTGACGTCATATCTTGCACAGAACAGGGAGGAACGCACGCGCTGACAAGAATGAAGGAAAAAAAAGAAAAACAGTTAAAACTACGCGAACTTACAACAGCCGAAGAGTACTATTCTTGAAATAGGTTAATTCAGTTCCCCCTAACATCAGGGGAGCTGACGCATTGCTTATCTGGAGCAATGTGCATTACGAAAGCTTCGATAATTTCTCGTTGTCGTCTGTTTCTAGCCCTACCTATTACCTTGGTGTTTTTTAGCAGTGGTATGCATTTACAGTGTGCACAATGAGGTGCCAGATTCCCGGATTTTGCAATTTGTTCACATGATCTTTCGTGTTCCCGGAGCCTCTTGTTAAGGCATCTGCCCGTTTACCCGACGTAAGTTTGTTGGCAGCTGAGCGGAATGCTGTAAATGACCTTTTCGTAACACTTTACATAGGTGTTTTTGTGTTTGATGTTGCACCTAGGTTTCTTTTCGAGGTCATCAGTCTCGTTGACCTTTTTACACATTCCAATGAGCTTATTGGGAGCTGAGAAAACCACCTAGACTCCGTACTTGTTGGCTGTCCGCCTTATTCTGTGGGAGATATTAGACACCTTTAGCATACCGTGTACCGTGTTACCGTTACCGTTACCGGAGTACCGGGGACACGACTGCGCATGCGCGACTTTTACCGTAGGCGACCACGGTACCGGGACGCGCTTCTTACCGTGATAACGTAATGGCCGACAGCTTGCGCCTTGATTTTAGTACTAGAAATTAGCGTTTTGTGCTCTCTCTCTCCCTTCAATGGCCATTATTGATCATATTTCAGATAAACAGTGCCCTAATCTCGGTTCGAAGCTGCTACTGCTGCTTGTGATGATTTTGCGTGAAAAAGTCGCCGATGGCGAGCATAGCGCGGCGGCATATCAAGCGAGTAGCCCACAATTAGCGCTTCAGCGAAGACTCGCACACCCAGTTGGCCAAGTGACGCGACCTGAGCAGTATATTATGTCCTGTTTACTTTCGCTTGCTTAAATTATTTCAGTTATTGCATTGTGCACTAACGTGAGAAATTTCTGAACGAGTAAGCGGGCTCCGATTCTGGGCGTTGGGATGATCGGACGCCAGTGCTCTCACCCCGAAAGCGCCGAAATATGCCTGTGTAAGTGAGCAAGCGTAGTCTGCGCAAGGCAGAAAAGGAATCTCAAGTTGGGAGGGCCAGTTCGCTTTCTAGGGCTGAACGCCGAGCGCTGAAACGATGTAACCCGCAATTTCAGCAGTAAGCTTAAATACAAACAACTGCGTTCAGCCTTGCGTATATAGCCGAGGCGTACAGCGTTCGCCTCCCGCCGCTGTCCGGTGAAAGGTAAGTGGTTCGACACACGTGCCTGGTTTATTTTTTTTCTTTTTTTTTTTCATTGATATTTAATTTCTAACTCCTCTTCCCCCCCACAAAAAAAAAAAAACATCCTATCTTTTTTTATTAGAATAATCATGTACTGCACTGGTGTTGGCAGCCTGCCAGCGTCAACGCGGTTGGTCGTGAGCCAAACGATGTCGCATCCATTTCAAGTAAAAAATCACAACAACAACACGTGGAGAGTAGCACGCCTTGCAATTGACAGCTTCTCTACAGCTTCTCCATGGCGTGCCCGCAACCATCACAGCCTGCCCCGCTGCCGCAGCGACCTGAAGGGGGTGGTGAACGCAATCGCTTCACACCAGCGATAGACATCGTCCTTCTGCAAGAAGTGCTGCGGTTCGTGCCTTTCGCTGATGCTGCCAGGTGGTCGGACGTTGTTAACAACGTGAACGCGTCCACAGGCCGCAACTTCCATGACAGCGCGTCGAGCAGGAGGAGGTCGTCAAGGACGCTGTACGGCATGCTTGAAGCTGCGACTTGACCTTTCACGCACGAGTGCGGTCGCTACACACAATACACGCACGATTAAAAACACACGACGAAGCAGCAATACCAGCGAAATGATGAAATGCCAGCAAAAACGCGAGAAAACATCCATGCGAGAAAAACTCGAGAGAAGGTAGATTGATGACGATGACCGAGGGAGAACGTAACTCACATAACTATTGAAGCCGATTTTGTTTGTTGTTAGTGCATATCTCAAAAATATATAAAACAATTCACCATATAAGACAAGATTCCTTTTTGCGGCGTTGTTGTCATTACATCTTACATTATTATTTGTGTTGTGCTTTTTATTTTCCGTTCTTTCTTACTTCCGCCACGAGGGTGCGCTCCGGTTGAGCCTACGGTACACGGTACAGGAGCACGGTACGCTAAAAGTCTTTTCGGGCGCGTTTTTTACGGTACACGGCGGCGCATGCGCAGTCGGGCTCCCGGTACTCCGGTAACGGTAACGGTAACACGGTACACGGTATGCTAAAGGTGTCTATTGTGAACATAAGACGTCACGGCAGGGCGTCCCTCGTAGCTCGTTTTCTTAGTTTTGTGGGACCCAGTAACTTCTATTAGTAAGCTTTCAGCAATGCCGCAAAGTAACTGCTCCGGATAACCGCTCTCCTTCAATCGGGAGACCTGTTGGTCTACGCTGTGAATTATCGAGTGGAGGCAAGATTTTTTTATAGCTAGTTTCAGGCAAGACGTAGCTACAGCTCGCTTTACAATTCTGGAATGAGTGGAGTCAAGCCGCAACAGCGGTTTTTCTGCTCTAGGCTTGTAAGCCCAGCAAGTGTGATTGTCGCAGCAAGTCACCAGCAGGTCTAGGAATCTAATCTGACTGTCCTTTGGAGTTTCAGAAGTGAACTGGAGGTCAGGAAAAGCTATCTTCCATTCATTAAGAATGCTTTCCACGTTTATAAATCAATTGGGCTGTTGGGAAGGCAAAGCGAGTAATCATCAACGTACCTAAAGCAAGTTAAGATATGTGCATTTAGGGTGCTCGATATCCTCCGGTTACCCTGTGCCAAGAAAATATCGGACAACACAGGCGCCAAACAAGATCCAATACTTATGCCTCCCTTTTGCAAAAACAGTTCACCTTCAAATTCTACGTACAAGGAGCACAGGTACCATTCACTCAATTCGAGAAAGCAGTTGACATTCATCCCACAGTGGTTTTGAAACCTGAAAATTCCGAAGTGTTCAATACTTTCTTCCACAGCTTTCAAGGCGGTGCTCTGTGGAATGCTATAGTACATGTCCACCACATCATTTGAAAGGCACACCGCCGGGGGCTTGATTTCAAAAAATCTATGATTTCCTCAGATCCTTTAACCATGAATGGGTCCCGAATCGGGAGGATAGCAAGATGGGCTCTTAGGAACTGAGACAAGCAGCGTTGCCATGTTCCTCGGTCTTCAACGATGACCCTCAACGGCATGCCTTTTTTGTGCGTCTTGATTGTGAAGAAATGCTTTAGACAGGTCGCCTGGCACTCTGTAATCTGTTTCTTCAGCTTATCATTGCCAGAGGAGCCGCACTTATAAGCCACACTGTTGCGAAGTTTGGCAAACTTCGTTTTGCTGATTTTGGCGGGATCAAAGTTCTTTGTTAGTCCTTCCAACGCTTTACTCTGATACACGCCTTTGTCAATGACCACGAACCGGCCTGTCTTGTCGGACGTCATCAGGCAGAGGCTGTTGTTTCTCAGATAGGTGATGGTATCATTTGGCTTGTTGTCCCGTGACTTCAGATGGTTAACCTGTTTGATGTCACGCACTGCTTCAATAATGCATGCGGCTCTTTCCTTCCTAGCAAGGTTCTCAGCCGGCCCGGGCTTCGGTTGGAGTGCAAATTTTGGTCCTTTGTCTAGCATGTTGCTAACTTGCTCAGGCAGCGTGCGTCCCGAAAGATTGATTGCTCCGTGATCATTAGAGATAAATTTCTTTCATTTTTTTGGAAGACTAGCAAAATTACTTTTCCATAGCTGTTCACCGCATGCTTCGGCGTGTTGGATGCAATATCTTGTTATCTGTCGTGAGGCTCCTTCGTCCAGGAAAGCAGTGCGTATCACGTTGAAGTGTATCCTGAAGAGCCGCATTTTTCTCCAGCTTTCTGCTCGAAGAATCTTGCAGAGCCGTCTGGAAGTCTTTGCTGCAGGAGCCATGCTTCCAAGCATTGCTCTCAAAACTGGGTTGGAAATTCCATGGCTGAGGGCGCATGAGAGAGCACGGTTGCGAAACCTGTTGTTAGAAACAGTTGTTAGAAAGCGCTTTGTCCTGTGTGTTCGTCCCTTTTCCATGTTTATTAGCGCTCACCAATTACTTCCTGTACATAAATATTAGGATAGAGATAAACAACAATTACAAAAAGATCTGGACCATTAAAGTTCTTGCTGTACAATTTAGATACTTATACCACGTAAACCGAACTTCAGGCATAGGATCTATTTGAAAGGTGCCCTTACATGCAGATAATTTTTATACTTTGTAAACACATACAAGATGCAGTGAAAAGTGAACATTCCTTTGGTCTTTAAGGTGGCAATCACTACCTTTAACAAAAAAATATGATCTGCCCCTCCAAAAAGCTAAGCATGGAGCAGATTCAAACAATATCTCTAATAAGTTCCTGATTCATACATTCAAATTTATGAGCAATTAAATGCATCCGCTTTTTCTGCTCCGTAATACATTAACAAGTGTAAGAGTGATTTTGATATCCTCACGATTTTTCCAAAACCTCGTCACCCTATATGCTTACCGACCAAGCGTGATAGTACAGCAGCTTTTCTGCAGTGCAGAGTTGCAAGGGTGAGGAGCGTCAAAAAACAATGTTGACTGCAAAGATTGTTCGCACTAAGGTTAATGCAAATGCGGGCACATCTACAGGCAGTAATAAAAACTCTTCACCCCTTACGCCACTAGGTGTCGAGAAGGCTTGTCAAATTTGCTATCAAACAACTTTGTAGTTTTCTCTGAGTCACTTTTAAAAATCTGCAGTTTTAGAGCTCATTTTCCTAGATAATACATTTTTTACCGAGTTCTTTAAAAACATATAAATGTAGTTGTACTGTAATTGTTGAATTGTTTTACTTAACTTTACAGCTGTGAAAACGAGTTTCAATATTGAGCAATGGCAAAAAACCAGAACATGGCACCAGAAGATGACAAGAAATTTGAAGAAGAGCCAAAATACCCGGATAATTGTAGCTGCTTTGCATTTAGAATATATCCACACAGTTGTAGTTTTCAAGCTGTAACAATGCTTTAAACAATGAAAACAAGATGTGGGAAGGAATGCTGTGTACAAAATGAACATAGCCATACAGAACGCATCAAGCAACTTTCAAAGTCATTAGCCTCTTAAAGCCAACAACACCAATGTGCCTGAATCTTTTTTCTTTTCTGTTCTCAATGCCTACATGCTATAATTATAATTTTTGTTATCACTCTGTAAAAAAAAGGCCACAGCATGATTTCGGCACTCGCTAATGTGAAATTCAGCAGTACTGTGGAGGAATAGACTCACTCAAGACATTATACACAAAAACATACCATATATAGCTCACACAACACTATTTTTTACACACATAACACACCTGGTGCACCATTACTTTCTCGCCCACCATCCACGTAATAAATTACATTTTGTGTTCCATAAAGTGAGATAGCATTTCATCCAACTCATACACCAAGTCTCTGCATCCACTGCCTCACACTTCTGAATCCTTGTGGTGACAGTG
Organism: Amblyomma mixtum; assembly: GCF_055824585.1. NCBI lineage: Eukaryota > Metazoa > Arthropoda > Arachnida > Ixodida > Ixodidae > Amblyomma > Amblyomma mixtum. Next base: position 167,924,717 of record NC_143012.1, read on the forward strand.
CATAGCCTCCCCATTACAGGTACGAAGAGTGCACTCAGCTAGTAGTTCCTCCAAACTAGCAAAGTGACATATACAAAGCAAACACGAAGGAAACAAATAAGGGGGAAACCTCAAGGAGGTTGCCAACGTTTAAAAAAAGGATCTGCCTTCGTCTGGGAAAAGCTTCGTCATCACTGGCAGGGTTTAAATGGAGCCTTCACTCCAAGGAGGGAGGACCGGTGAGGGGGATGGTGTGAAATGGGAACGGTGTTAGGATGGGAGACGCGGACATAAGTTAGGCATGATGGCTACCAAAGAGGATTAAACCGTTGACCTGCAAAGCTGTGAAAAGAAATGCGCCAGCTCAGAAGAAAGGAATACAAGGGTGGGGAGGGTGGAGAGATAGCGAACATGTGCTTGAAGGGCTGTGTGTCCCCACATAGGGAGCTGTGACAGGTGGCATGGTATGACCGGCGGGGCTGGACGGAATACACTAGAAAACAAATGAGCATACAGTTGAACAATATGCCTGGAAGCGAAGAAGAAGAAAAAGAAAAAGAGAGTGGGGCAGAGAGAAGCAAAAAGATGGGAAGCAGGAGGGAGTGTGAAAGCAAAGGGCTACTGAGAAATGATAGCAGGTGGTGCAGACATCAAGGGAAAAGTAGGTAAGATTAAACAGTAACAAATGAAAGGGGTGACAAAAAAGAGGACGGGTAGGGAGGGAAAAAGGAAGGCAGAGCGGACAAAGAGGTCACATGCAAGTCTGAGACCAGTGTAATAACGTTTTTTTGTCATTGCCTTTTGCTCTCGCCATGTGTGAGAATTATTTTAAGAATTACGTCATAGTGAAATGTACTGCAGATTCTAATTTAACTTTGGAGACGTTGATCCTTGCTGGTTATAAGGTGGGTAAATTTCCGGACAGAAGACCAAATTTTGCTGCAGTAAAATACTTTGAACTGTAGGCGGCTTGGTTTCTAGATGCAATAAAAAGTTACCCCAAGCTTTCTTCATGCATTCAGTAAAAAATTATAGGTGCACAATTTGCGACGGTTTACATACATTCCAAGGCAACTGCCAGATGACAGTTCGTGCCCCTAGTGTAAATGATAGGGATTAAGGAATTGTACTTGAAACTTAGCAACCCTTACTCCAATACCGTAAGACTGCACATTAAATCTCATTAGAGGAGATGCATGATATGAAATGGCAGATCACAAGCTCCTACTGTGACTCGAGAAAGGAAAAACAGTAGCACCGAAAAACACACACACAGCTGAAGAACGACGTAGAACAAGCGCTCTGTGCGTGTGTTTTTCGGCGCTACTGTTTTTCCTTTCTCGAGTACAATGAACCATCTAGCCCCAATAGAAGTTCTTCTAAACTCTCCTACTCTTACTGTAACGTGACAATGTGTGAGCAGACTGGACGCCTTCCACTAAAAAAAGCCAGCTTAATAACAAACTGTGATGCACACTTCTTACTAAAGTAATAAAAATAACTGATGTTATCAATGAAGCACAAAAATTTAGCACACTTTCACATGCCTAAAAATAATGAATGTGATGTATTGTTAAAGGACAGGAATTATTTTTCATCTACCGAGCACACAAAAAAAAATGTTTGATACCGATGCTTGCAAAGTCGCCTCTCAGTTCAACAGCAAAAAGGAATCCGTATGGTGCGTTCATTTTGTTTTTCAAATACGCCTACAACTTGAATTAGCTGAGGGACCTAGAGGTGAACCCTCCCTTTGGTTCCCCGCAAGAAGCGACCAGCGATGGACAGACGACGGGAAGAAGGGACGGTCTCACAGGAGCCGGCTCGAATCGGAGCGAGCCAGCCTTAGTGGCGGCTGTTCGATAAACACGTGCCGCTTGCAGTAATGTTGCACCACAGTGCGAAAAAGCTGCGGACTTGCGTTTCCTCCTCTCCAGTTCTCACGCGTGGACTCTGCAACAGGTGCCTCCGTTTGCTGTGTTGTGCTGATCTGTGCGTCGTGTTGAATTGGCCACCGCCTGATGAAGGGGCGGAGCCTTAGGGTATTTAACCGGCGCCCTAACTGAGAACGGACGCTCTGGGCCTTGGTGACAAGGCTCATCCAGTCGATCAATGCTATGTGAGCTTTTAATTCTTGATCGTTTGTTCTTTTCAACCATATGTAATTAAGTTTTGTAAAAGTGCAATTAAACCCCTTTGTTTTTCGTTCCCCAAATTCCGAAACATCAGACTTTCCTCAGCCCGACGACTCAACACGCTACCAAATGGAGCCCGAGGTCGAGCTTCCCTGTGCGCCACAACAGCGCTTCTCTCTAATAACCAGGCATTAAAATTTTAGTTTGAATTGCATGGACGTGTCTTTGTTGCTCATGACACGAGCAGCGCTTACGCAACTGCACTACATCTATAGTGCAGCGTGGGCGAAACACCAAGCCAGACACTAACCTGCGAAAACACACCGACGCACGCTGTCCGAGAATACCAGAAATGAGGAACCTGCGCAACGATGCAACTGGATTAAAAAATTTATTGTCCAATCTTTACAAACGCCACAAACTCACGTTTGCTCTGTTTTTCCGAACCTTGATTTCTTTCGATCAACGGCGTTTAGCCCGACCTGCAAAAGCGCTCGAGCGGACTGAAGCCGCGCCACTTGGAAGCTTTTTGTAGAGAAGCAAACCGCAACTTGGGGCCCGATTCTCGATATTCACCATCGCCTGTCGGCGCCATATTGCCTCTCTGATTGGCTGTCAGAAGTGTCAATCGCCGTCGATGGGCGTGTCAATCAGGGTCGGTTACACGAGCACTTTTCGCGGTGACGTCGATTTGACGTGGCATTGAAAATGCATTTTCGTAGCGCTATTCTTGGTGCCCGGCTGGTACATATATGTGATTGTGAAGGGAAAAGAAGCTACAACTGGTCCGCGCGAGAGCACTTGCGCTCGACTTGCCAATTTGGAGAAAATAGCTGCACACCGGAAATGGCAACTTCCTAAAATCTGATTGGTTGGAACAATATCACGTAAATCACGTGATAGGCACACATGTTGGAGTGATGTCAGAATGACGTTTCATCACGTTTACGTTGTGCCGCCATTGCAAAAAATGGCTGAAATTCGCCGCCATCATTTCGGCCGGCGAAAAGGTACCCGAATCATGCAAATGAGTTAGTGAAATGTTGATTTATACGGCGTTAGGTAGCCGCACTTTAACGGGTATTTATTTCAAGACAAAACTAAGCTTACAAAAGTCTTGTTTTGATTGCACAATGTAATGGTATGGCGTTGTAAGAGCACATCTGAAATAAGCAACCCTTGAGAGCGTTAGTAGTGAAGGCTTAAGCGTACAGCCGCATGGGGGCGCTAATTGCTCTCCCGTTGCAAACACTTCGCTCGCAGTGAGAAATCATCCCTCCGTGCCGTTAGTGAAGCGCGAAAATTGCTCGAATGGCGGTGCCGGCGCTGCCATTTGCTGCTCCTTGCATTCATTCGTCGCTTGTTAAACCCTAGAAGCGGGAAAGGTGAGCGACTTTCGAGGTCACCGCGATGCTTTCGAGTTGTCTCTGACTAGACAGCTCGTCTGTGCAATCACCTGACGAGGCATATGGTGTGGTGGCTATGCAAGGATGCACTGCGGCGAGAAGCAGTGCCGAACTGTCGAGCTCTGAGGCGCGATCGCCAGCTGTGAAACGTCGCAGAACGGATGGGCTTTGCGCGCGTGATGACAGGTGTTCGCGCGGCCGAGCAACAAACTCCAGGAATGTGTCGGGCTTCTCGACGAGACATCCGTGTGTGTGTGTAGCGTCATTCTCATTCCTTTTGCATGCATGCTGCGAATCCGAAATTTTTATTCGGCATTTCGCGTTGCTTTTTTCATCATACTGTTTTCAGTTTTTGCACACGGCTCAAGTTGAGAAAACAAATTCTAGCATGCTAGTACGTCGGTCGATTTCTTTGTTTTTGGTGTTGATGAATGTGAAAGGCAGCATAGGTGAAATCAGCTGGAAGGCGTCGTTTCCTTAAGTGTGGAAAAAAAATGCGTGAAACTCTAAAAGAATACTATACCCTGGCTTAAGCATTATTAGTGAAGCACACAAAAGTGATTTTGCTATTCAAGGTAAAATTTTCATAACAGTGTTACATCATCAGTTACACAGCAGTCACGTGGAAATGACAGTAGGAGGGTGAAAAAAATCATCTCTCTTAGGGCGGGCGAAAAACAAACATGTATGACTCTTGTACATTTTATGTACAGGCGTGTTGTTCCTGCCGGTGAAGGTTCCAGCTCACACGAAGTCTGTGCGGGATCCATCCATGACCCGTTTGTGTGCAATCTCTCTTCATGTGCAGCCCGCATGGAAATCGTCAAACTGGTGAGCACGCGCTTAGTGTGCGTGTAGTGGCAAGCATTAAGGAATAACATGTTTGCCTTTAGTAAGATTGCGTACGACTAATGATATCTGATTGCATTTATATATAGTTTATTCAGCAAGCAAGAACAGTGTAAATAGAACCACGTATGAAAATAATGTAAATTAATCATGTCTGTACTTTTCAGGTGACAGCGGAGATAGGTGTGCGTGACACTCAGTGTTGTTCTGTGGTTTTGAATTTCTCTCAGTGACCACAATGTCAAGGTAGCCCCATTTCGATTGTTGCAAAATGCGAAAGCACGCATATACTAAAAAGCTCAAGGTAGTCATAAACAGTTAAACTTGTGCCCTTCCTTGCAGTGCATTCTGTAGCGGTTTTCTTGAGTATAAAAAGACTGTAGTAATTATTTCTGTGCATCAGTTTGGGAAATCTGCCATTAAGTACCTTTAGCTATATAGAAACAGTTTGTTTTGATACTAATGATTGGTTTTGCAGTGAGCGTATTTTACATTTGTACATAAAACTAGACTATTTTTTAACACAATGTCTAGCTCGTTGGGAGATTTCAGTGCACAGCATTGATTAGTGTGCAAGTGATGGTGTGCATCTTATGCAGATGTGGCAGACCACCCTCACCATGGGGTCTCATGTGCTCTGGAGCCAGGATACCAGATTCATGTTTGGTCACCTCCCAGCTGGTCTGGTTACCCAGCTGGGTGGCCATACCGGGCTCCTGAGGTGTCTGCAAAGGCCATGGTGCAGCATGATCAAGAGTACTCTGCGAAGGTCACCACAGCTTGCATTGTGCAACCCAACATATTCATCCATACTCAGCTGCAGGACCATGACACCACTGGTAAGTGGTGGTAATAGCAGGAGCACCAACATGTACAACAAGGAGGAGGACACAGCACCATTTGGATTCTTCCTGACAGACCGGAAGTGCATGATCAGCAGCTGCGTGCGGGAATTGCACTCACTGCCACGGTTTTCACGTGTAGCTGTGCCACAAGTAATCAGTGTACATTTGCTCTGCTTCAAGTTTGATGGCATACTGCTAGGAAGCCGGTGAAGTCTTCATCATTTTGGTGTTCTTCATTAAACTGGACCAATCAGTTTTGTCTGGTGCTGCAGTTTTTTGTGAGTCAGGAAGTGTCCCAATTGTTTTCAACCTACCGTCTGCCAACTTGCTGAGTGCGTGCTTCAACACATGCTTTGGTGATTGTGAAGAAGTGCTTTCCTTCATGTGGTGCCTCCCTGTGTGTTCTGCTTGTACACAACGCACATTTTATTTGGTGCTTAAGTTCAGTGAAAGACAGGAAGCCACCAAAATGTTTTCCTTCTAGCACCAGGGTGTTCACTGCACATGCGTTCACCAGTGCTTTTCTGTTTGCTTTGGTGTTTCTTGAGAGCTAGCAGTCCACAACATCCTCAAAATACAGCATGGTCGCTGTTTCTCTAGTCATTTACAACATCTGTTCTTCAGGATGCAACATGCCTTGTGTGGTACTGTTTGTGTGATAAGATCGCAACATGCTTTGTCTCATGGCATCTGGTTGCCTCTTTGTGCTTGCTTTCGACTGCCTCTTTCACATGCTGCTTGTAGTTATACAGCAGTGAACTATTTTTCCTGAAGGAAAAGTCACGTAATTGTTTTATGGTCATTTTCCCAGATGAAAATGCAAGGCCTGGCCAGCGCTTTGACACGTGTACCCATTCCCATCTTCTAGCTCAAATTTGTACCCGTGACGAAAACCTAGAAATTGTACATTAATTCAGTTTAAGGTAAATGGAGGTATAAATTATGCAGCTGGACGTAATTTGTGTTTCAATAATAAAGCTCCAAATGGCATTTTGTAGCTGGAAGGGCATGATCCGGTTCAATAATTCAACTGGAAATGAATCATAATAGTCGTAGTAGTAGTAGTAAACTTTGTTGATCTTTCTGGGTTACTCAGGCGGTCTTCCCAGGTTTGGGATCTTTTTCTCTTTCCAGGATTTGCAGTCTGTGTTCTTTTTCTGTGCTGGGCCATCAACCTTGAATGCATGCATTGGAAGATCACTGCCCACCTGTCCTCCCAGTGAAACTCTGTTAGATCCGATTTTCATTGACATGTTCCCTTGCATTTTGCTTCATGCAAATTGGGGATGCTGTTTGGTCATTTTATGAAAAATCCTAGACAACCTGCTCACCCCCTGAACCCTTAGTGTGATTGGACCATATCAGTGTACGTGCTGCCATTTTTCTGTTTAACAAAGGCGACTGCTGGCTACTTAAGTTTGCAAACTAGGCAACACTATTGTGCATGCACACCACTGTCAAATGGTTATGAAAGATGAGTCTGTCCCAAAAAAATTCTTATCTTTGTAGACGAGACATATTCGTCAATGTGTATTGTTGCACTAGTTAATGATTCGCAGTTAGGCTGCATAATGAATTCTAGGATGTATGAAGTTCAGTGATGGAAATAAATTAATTTGCCAATAATGGCTTCCACAAACTTTTCACTGTTCATGAAAAGACATCTAACCTTTTTAAGCAAATTGCAACACCTAAGAGGCAATGCAACTTGTCTCGCTCCCCAAAAATGTAGGGGCACACTTAAGCTCAGCATTCATGGGTATGACACGACAGTGTTTATGGCTCCCTGCAGCGGTTTCTCTTCACACACACAGTCGCTGTTCTTCATTCGTGTTCACACATTTATCAGAGTTGCCTCAACACAGGTTCCCAATTCTTGTCTTTGAACTCTTCCACACTGCAGTTCACCTACGTAATGTTATTGTAATTAGTTTCTCACTAATTGGCACATCTCTAGTTCACTGCAGTAATTACATTGCTAGGCTTCAAATTAAGCCAACAGCACCCACACATCACTCCCCCCCCCCCCCCTTTGTACCTCAGCAAAGTCAATGTGCCTACACGGTCTAGTTGGTAGCGTGCCTGCTGGCGATCCAGGGGTCATGGGTTTCAAGGCAGAAAGAAATTTATTAATTTTCGGTACGTAAAATCTATTATTTTATAAAGTGAAGTAGTTTCAGACGTGTGCTGACGCTTGATTCAGATTACAAATCCTCTTTTCAGTGACTTTCACTGCGGACATCCACGCTTGAAGCTTGTCTTTTGACGCAATGCCGGCTGGATAACACTGGGTTTTCTACAGAATCGCAGCCTCTCTCCTTGACAGTGGTGTGTGCAGGCTTTCCGTACCTTTCTTTTCTGGTTGCACATGGCACCCAGTAACTTCTTAGCACTAATTGCGATGCCATCACATACCATACAGCACTAATAATATTACTTGGTGGTAGTCAGAAAAAAAAAATTATTCTTATATTGTGAAAAAAGAATAGCAGCCTGTTTCCACCTGACTTGGTTTGGTTTCATACTTCTGCTAGAACTTTAAGAGAAATTAGCAAGCAAAGCTGTACAAGACGGTAATTTTTCAGGGAGCTTAAATTTTATGCACAGGCACTTGCAATGCCTCCAATTTCATCAATTTTTTGCAACCTGTTCTATCATTATATTGGTGGTGAATAGCTTCTGTTCATTAATTTAACACTCTCCTCGTGGAAACTCTGAGTCAGACTTGCTTACCATCTTTCAAGCTGCCTTAATCATGCTCAAAAAAAAAAACAATTTACCCTCCATGTGCACACACCACTAGGCATTTTAAGTGTTTTTTTTTTCATGCAGTGGAGTGTAATACATACATAGAGGGGAGAAATCTCCAACCTGTCAGTTATGCTCGAGCACCAGAGCGGATTTTAAACGCACATATAAGGCTTGACCAAGCAATCCGAAACCTCCTTTCCAAGGGGTGGAATCACAGGAGCGATGGGAGGCTTCTCTGCGCAGCTCACAGGCAGAGCTTCAGCTTTGCATCATGGCCTGGGCCTTGAAGGTTGCTTTAGCCAAACAGTGCCTGGTCACCCAAAGTGGCCTGAGGGCCGTCGCCGACCTCTTCAACACCCCTTCACTAACCCTCACCTGATCCACTGAAGTGGGACTAATAAAGTTATTACCAACCAAGGGCTGTAATAGCCTTCCTGCCAACGCACTTCACCATGGTAATTTTGAACTGCTTCTTTGAACAAATAATCTCTGAGCTGTACACAAGCTTTGTTCTCAGTACAAGTAGGCCCTTTGTTATTGGAATGTGGTAATCTACTGCTGCAGAGCAACTTAGATTAGTCCTCAGTGTCCTTTCAGACATTTGCCGACATTTCAGCACCTACATCTGGTATTGTGCCCTTCACTGAACTGTAGATGTCATATTTTGAGTGTACATACAGGGTTGTCTATTTTAGTTCATAGTAAAGGAAGGTACTTTGAGAGCGAACGCATTTCATTGTGCATTATTCTCCTGCAGTGCGCAATAGTGGCATCACAGGGCCTTTATTGCATTACTGTATGGTGTAAATGTTGCCTAACGGCATTGTGATCCACCCCTCAAAGAGAACCAACAATGGCCCTGATATGTATGTGGTCAGGAGTGTACACAGAGGGAAAGTCATGCACTTGCACATCAGGCTAGAAACATGACCGAGGCCTCTTGTAGATTGCTCGTGGAGTGCACAGGGCTTGCCAAAACCAATCCACATCATCCAGTGTTATCCTGCTGCATTAATGGACCTTTTGCCAGGATAACACTGCTTGTCTGTGATGCTGCCTCCCTCAAATACTGTGGGTCATGTTAGCATTGCATTTCTTGCCCCATTTGTGTGTTATATTGCTGCTGTGCATGCTTGTGCTTTTCTTGTTGCGTTGCTGTTCTTCCTTCTTAACTCACCATTGTTTTTATTGTCCTTCAGCTCCTTGACCTGACCCCGAGCCATGTTCAGGCTTAATATGATATGTGCACTAAATAATACGTGTGTATGTGCATGATATGATAACTTGCATGCACGTTAAAGAACCCCAGGTGGTCGAAATTTCCGGAGCCCTTCACAACGGCGTCTCTCATAGCCTGAGTCGCTTTGGGACGTTAAACCCCAATAAACCAAACCGATAACTTGCATGAAGCAAATAAAGCAAGTGTCTTGCACACTGCATTAGCTGTTTGTGATGTGGCATCACCCTCCACCTTCATTATCCCCCTCTATATTCGTCTCGTTCCCCAATGTTGAGTAGCATATGTGAAGGTATCTTTTTCCAGCCGACTTCACCTCTTCCCCGCAGGGGCGTCTGATTCATGCAGACGATGGTGAGTTGCGACACCACGGGTACCTGAGCATCCGCAGGGACATCCCCGCAGGGGGATGATGGTGAGCAGTGTGCCACCACGGACCCGAGCACCCGCGCTTAGCCGTGCGTGGCATCGCCGTGTCCGGGGAAAAGGGGATCCTGGTGGTTGAGCCAATGCCGAGCGTTTGGACCCTTAAGGCCCCTCGGCGGAGGCAACACACCACTTTGGCCCCAGCTTCCTGTAGACGGCACCTCCGGCCTGACCCGACCGGGGGAAATCGGCAGTCGCCTTTTCCTGTTCTCCTCTCCATCTTTCACTTTCCTATCTCTTTCTTACCAATCTCCTGTCTCCTCCTCTTTTCTTCGTTTTTCTTTACTTTTCATAGGCGGCTAGGGTTAACCTTGTGTGACCAACTACCCTGAGTTGAGTCATATTTGGTTATAGTTAAGGTGTACAGCTGGCGTGGGCAGGACTTGCTTGCAAGTTCCTGTCCCGTCCCCTTGTTGGGCTCCATGGTGGGTGGCTGGCACCATGACCGAAAAACCTGAATTTTTTATGGCTCCCCCCCTTTCAAAACCTGATCGCTCTCTAAAAAGAGTGCGGAACGAAGCAGAGAACTTTTTTTCCAAAAATAAAGCAACATTTGCCAAATTCCATGTCATCCACAGTGAAGTTCAAGATAAACAGGCCAGAATTCTTTCTCCATTCATGGTATCGAAATGCCTAACAGAAGCTTTGGGCCCCGGCTACAAAGTATCAAAAATGACCAGTGGCGATTTATTACTGGAACTCCGAGACAATGTCCAAACCACCAAACTCTGTAACATAGTGTCTATTGGGGACACACCTGTCTCCATCACTGCACACCGATCCCTCAACACTGTCCGTGGCGTCATCTCAGAAAATGATTTTCTACATCTCACAGAGAAAGAAATGCTGGAAGGACTCTCTGATCAAAGTGTCATAGATGTGTATCGCATCAAAATCCGCAAAGACAACAAAGAAATAGATACCAAACACCTAGTCCTGACTTTTAACACATGCACATTGCCCGAAACCATCGACGTTGGATACCTCAAAGTAAATGTAAGACACTACATCCCTAACCCCCGAAGGTGCTTTAATTGTCAACGGTTTGGCCACGGATCACAGAGTTGCCGCGGCCGCAAAACTTGCGCAAAATGCGCGTCAAAGGACCACCATTCTGAGGAATGCGACGCAGCTCTACGCTGCGCTAATTGTGAAGGAGACCACGCTGCGTACTCCACGGCGTGTCCGTCCTGGAAGAAGGAAAAAGAAATAATCACCATAAAGACAAAGGAAAATATATCATTTCGAGAAGCAAGAAAGCGGTTCGCACTCACGAACACTTTCTCTTTCACAGCAAAATCCAACTTCGCTGATGTGGTGCGCAGGGGCGGTGCACCACGCAGCACTCCGGCACCTGCCGCGGCCACTTCCACCGCGCCTGTGGCAGGGCCATCCACGCCCCAGGCAGGGACAGCGAAGGCTGCTCTGCCAACCCCAAAGCAGGGAATGCCGGCCCATGGGCCAGCATCCCGCAGGACTTCCCCCCGTCGGGGGAGGCCTGAAACCCACACGCCCGCGGCTTCACCGCGGTCTTCCAGCGCCTCTGACGAGGTGATGGATTTAACCCCCAGCCCGCCTGCTTTACAGCGGCGGAACAGCTCTCTTGAGCGAAAAAAAGACAGGGCCCTTATAACGGGTCCAGAAAATAAGTAAACCCCAAACATAAACATGGCTTTTCTAGTTCAATGGAACTGTAGAGGACTGTTGAAGAATTACAATGATATAACAGATATTTTAGCGTCAATGTTGCCGGTAGCTCTATGTCTACAGGAAACAAATCTTGGTCCACAACACATGAATATCCTTAAACATTATAAAACATTTAGACGAGATCGCGAGCTGGCAAATACTCTCAGGAGGCGCCGCGATTGTCGTTCAACGCGGCGTCCCTGCTCAAGAGATCAGACTCAAAACAAAACTGGAGGCAGTTGCGGTCAGCATTGTCAGCTACAAAACTATAACTATCTGTTCTGTATATCTTCCTCCACATATGACATTAACAGTCCGTGACCTACAGGAACTAATCAATGAACTGCCAGAACCATATCTTGTAGTCGGGGATTTTAACGCTCACTCCCCTTTTTGGGGCAGCGAACGCTGTGACGCTAGGGGTCAGATGATCGAAGATTTTATTCTCACAAATAATATATGTCTTTTAAATACAAAAAAGGCTACGTACTATTCCCCAACGTCTGGAAGAATGAGCTGTTTAGACTTGTCTTTTAGTTCACCATCTGTTTTTAACGATTTTAAATGGGATGTTTTAGACAACCCGTATGGGAGTGATCACCTACCAGTTTTTATTAGCCTATCATCCTCACCTGCCATCCTCCCATCTAAACCACGACGATGGAAGCTCCATTTAGCCGACTGGGCATCATACAGCGAAAAAGCCAGTTTACAAAGCATTTTCGCAGAGACACTTAGCGTAGACGAACTGAATGAAATTCTCACGAAGTGTATCATCGATGCTGCACGCCTAGCTATTCCCCAGTCCACAGGAATGGTGCGCCAGAACCACAAGGCTTGGTGGACACAAGAATGTAGGATAGCGAAAAAAGATCAAAATAAAGCCTGGGGTGTTTTTCGAAGGTATCCAAGTCACGAGAATCTCGTCAGTTTCAAAAAGGCAAAAGCTAAAGCCCGATACATACGTCGTAACGCTGAAAAAACTTCTTGGCAAAGTTACGTGTCCTCCATAAACAGCACAATAACATCTAAAAAAATGTGGGAGCAGGTTAGAAAAATAGATGGCACCTACTCCCCATTCACAGTTCCTCTTCTAACAGACCCCTCTGTACAGACGAGCATTAAAGAACAAGCAGACATTATGGGCCAACATTTTTCAACAGTTTCCAGTTCGTCACATTACACACAGTCATTCTTAGCGTACAAAAACGCAATCGAAAAACAAAGGCTCCCTACGGCAGGCAGCACAAAGGAACCCTACAATAATTTGATTACACTTCAGGAAATTCAGAGAGTACTGTCTATAGGTAAACAAACTGCACCAGGTCCCGATGAAATTCATTATGAAATGCTGTCTCATCTATCTGGACCCTCTGTAGAAGTTGTGCTACAATTTTTTAACAAAATATGGGTGGAAGGAAAAATACCAGCAGCTTGGAAAAAAGCAATTGTTGTTCCATTCCTAAAAGCAGGAAAACCACCAACCTCCCCTGGCAGCTACAGGCCTATAACTCTTACAAGCTGTCTAGCCAAATCTTTTGAAAGTGTTCTCAATATTAGGTTAATGTTTATTTTAGAATCTCGTGAGCTTCTTGATGCCCACCAGTGCGGTTTTAGAAAAGCTTGCTCCACAGTCGATCATCTCGTCCGCCTTGAAAACACGGTCCGAGAGGCGTTTATACACAGACAACACTGCCTTGCTGTCTTCTTCGATATGGAGAAGGCATATGACACAACATGGAGGTTCGGGATTCTTCGTGACTTGGCAGAGCTTGGCATCCGCGGGAGAATGCTAAAATGTTTAAGCGACTTTGTGTCGAACCGTTCATTCCAAGTTCGTCTCGGTTCTACCCTCTCGAAGAATTTCATCCAGGAGAATGGAGTGCCTCAGGGATGCATTTTAAGTACTACATTGTTCATAGTAAAGATGAATTCTTTATCCAAAATAATTCCACAGTCCGTTATGTACTCAGTCTGCGTCGATGACCTCCAGATTTCGTGCACATCATCTAGTTTATCAACTTGTGAAAGACAAATACAGCTTACCATAAACAAATTAGCAATCTGGGCTGACAGAAATGGTTTTAGGTTTTCCCCGCAAAAAACAGTTGCCGTTCTTTTCTCACTCCAAAGAGGACTGCAGATTGATCCCACCCTCCGCTTAAACGGAGCCGTACTTCCAGTAAAACAAGAACACAAAATTTTAGGCCTAACTTTCGACAAAAAGCTCACGTTCCTACCGCACATAAACACCCTAAAAAAGAAAGCAACCCAATCCCTGAATATACGTAAAGTGCTGTCACGAAAACGCTGGGGTTCTGATAGGATGTGCCTATTGCACATCTATCGGTCAGTAGTGCGCTCGTCCTTAGACTATGGATGTATAGTATACGGGTCTGCGAGGCCATCGTACCTTAAAAAGCTAGATCCAGTACAGAACCTTGGTTTGCGCCTCGCAACTGGGGCGTACAGAACATCCCCTGTAAATAGTCTTCATGTAGAGGCAAATGAGCCACCCCTCAACATAAGGAGAATAATGCTTACCTGTGCTTATGTACTTAAAATAAGGTCGTTGCCAAAGCATCTGTGTTACGCCATAGTTACCAAATGCCCATCCAGAATACTCTTTACCAATAAACCTCAAGTTGTCAGACCACTCCTGCTCCGCTTGGAGGAAAAATGTCAAGAAATAAACATACTAGACGCACTTCCCGATCCTGCATGGAGACCTGAGCCGTTGCCACCTTGGTACACGTTTCCTGATGTATGCGATTTCACACTAACACACATTCACAAGAGGCATACCCCACAGGAATACATACAGCAAGAGTTTTGTGCAGTACAAGAAGAATACAGGAATTATGCCGATTTCTACACGGACGGTTCTAAAACAGCACTATATGTAGGGAGTTCGATAGTACAAGGTAAATGGGAGAAAGTAGTCAGGCTGCCCCAGTGCGCTTCAATTTTCACAGCAGAATGCTTCGCCATTGCTGTAGCAGTAGATCACATAATCAAGAAAAACATAAAGAACAGTGTTATCTACACTGACTCCCTCAGCGCAATTACAGCAATAAACCCCAAGAATGCAGTCGAACCCATAATAGGAAACATAATACACAATACGATAAAAGCTCACACACAAGAACGTACAATAAAGCTCTGCTGGGTTCCTAGTCACGTCGGAATCAGCGGAAACGAGAGAGCTGATGCATGTGCCGCACTTGCCTGCAATCGTGAAATAAAACAAGTAAACATACCGCATAGGGACTGCATGAGGTTGGTTCAAAATAAACTTAGAGGGAAATGGCAAGCTTCATGGGACAACTAGGTTAACAACAAGCTGCACTTGGTAAAGCCCGTCTTGGGTGAATGGAAGACCTGCAGGCACCAGGAACGGTTTATGGAAATAATTTTATGTCGTCTCCGCATTGGTCACAGACACATTACACATAATTTCTTACTAACGAAACAAGACAAACCACTCTGTGAAAGATGTGGAGGCGAGCTCACAATAAATCATATTTTACTCTCATGTACGTACCTCGGAAAACTAAGGAAAAAACACTGTATTAAGTTTTCTAAAGAATGCATTCCTTTACACCCTGCGTTGCTCTTAGGTGAAACTGCCATTGTTAACCCGTCTTGTGTTTTTAGCTTTTTAAAAAAAGCAGGTCTTCTTGAGAAACTGTAAATTTTAATCGATTGTTTCGCTTTTTATACAATACACTTCAGCCTTGTTCTCATCCTCGAGAAGAAGTCTGAGGTCTTTATTTGATTGGCTGGGAACCTCAATTTCCTTGCCCAGCCAAGGACCGCTGATGAGGTTACCCGGCCTCCTTAAAAGCTTTTACTTGTAGATCTAAAATTTCTTCTCCCTCTTATTACTCCGTACAAGAAACTTTATACCCTGTACACCATTTTTTCACATAACAGCACAAATCTGCATAAAAGAAATATCCTATACCTTGAGCTTGGCGCATGATAGCCTTAGCTGCTTGTGCGCCATTAAACCCAACACAACACAATACAAGACTTCACCTCTCTTGATATCACACATTGCCCTCTTACAAGGAATCTTGCTGCATTGAAAGGAGCTGCCTGGTGCTGCTGTGGATGCATTACTGTTGTCCTACAGCAAAGGGATGGGCATGACAAATTTTGTTTCACCTCTCACATTTTGGTGCGTACTTGCATCACACGAGTGGTGTACCTGCCTATATGCCCTTGCTAAGTGCTGTGTGCTCATTGTTAGAATTAACCAGATTGAGGGCCTTTTCAAACATTGAAATTAAATAGCATTATTGGGAGCCTTTCTTTATTTGAATAAAATAATGTACCTGCAATTGCTCTAGGCCATGCATTCGTGAGGTGCTTTTACATAAAGTCCGTGAAGTCTGCTTGCAGGCAGGCTTAGTTAATGTTCACAAAGCAAAAGATGAGTGCCATGTCCTATTGAGATTAAGTGAAACGCCAACACTGTGAAATACATGCTTCTGTTGACAGTGGACTTTTAGCTTTGTCTGTTTTTCTTTAAGTACTGGCGGGAAACAATATCCCCCTATTTTGCTTTCGCATTTGACGCTTTTGATAATAAGACGTACGCGCTCATAGCGTTGCACTTGAAGCGATTCGCAGTCGCGTGTCGTGCGCGGCCGCTTGCAAACGTAACCAAGGGTAGTGTTAAGTTCTATGCACCTGAAGAAGTGACACGGTGAGGTAAAGCTTTCCAACGCCACTGACGCGTTGAGGTTACGATCGAGAGCCAGCCGTTTCTCCGCCAATTCCTCTCCCCGTGACGCTGATCGCATCTCACAAGTACGGAGACGCGACACGCTACGCAATGGCTTCGGGCAATAAGCGTTCGCTTCATGCAGCACAATTACCGCTAAACTCTTATTTCCGTGACGACCGGCCACAGGGTCTTTAGCGTCGCATTCAGCACCATCACTGTGCGGCAAGTACGCCGAGACCGCCGCCGCAACGCATTTCACCGTCCATCTCTACGGCGCTACTGTGCTAACTCACCTTCGCGCCGCAACTCGGCGGTGTTTTTTGTACTTGGCGCCAAGTAGCAGACGACACTGTTTATTTTTTTGTCATACTTTTTTCTTTATTCTTCAATGTCGTCATTCTATTCTGCTGTTACGCATTTTCGCACCGCCCCGATTCACACGTCACGGGTACGCCCCGCTCATGGCGGATTGGCGAATATCGAGAATCGGGCCCCTGTTTTCTGCGCTCACGTGAACCGCGGCCAGTAAAGTCGCGAAACAGTGAAGTGAGCCCACTCACCCCGCCGGCTAGATACAAGCGAAAGAACAGGGTGAGTAGTCAAATCGAGCTGCTCTCGAGCTATCGTCAGCCACCGCAAACATAGAGATATTATCTGGGCAACAGCCCGCAACACTTCGCGGCGCTGGCGTCAGTCCAAGCCGCTCCCGGCCACGCTTTCTGTCATTCGTGTTAAACGTGCTGACGATTGTACGCAATTGTCGAATTTGACGAGAGAAGTGAAGTCGAGCTCATCCCATGTGCGTGGATGAATGGCTCCACGTGCCCATGGCTAAATGTGCCAGATGTCAAAGCCACTAGGCTTGTCAGGAAAGGCGGACAGCCGGGACCAAATCACGCCGAGTACAGAGCGACGATAAAGCGGGCATTCTGTAAGGATGGAACTTACAAATAAGAGCGCAGATCGTTTACCTATATTTCTTTTTTGATGGGATCATACGATGAGGGCCGAAGCATGCTAGACCGGGCCCGGTTTACGTCGGATTTATGCGACGACGAGGTAACCATCAAAAGAAAAAGAATGCGGCCTCCAGATATAGCTCTTCGGACTCCGACAATCTTCCGGAAGCGCCGGCTCGACTAACAAAGAAACTGAACAGATGTAACGCATTTTTTACTGCCTAAGCAATACTGTGCCAGGTTTCGAGCCGTCGCGTAGCTCCCGGCGGTGGCCGAGGTCAAACAGATGAAGCGCCGTTGCCATAGCAACTGTTTCAGCCGCGCTCCACCAGGCGGCAGGACCATCGCTGCGCTGCCGCCGCTGCCTATACTCCGTTTCATACATCTGGTGCAACGCTGTCAAAGCTAACGCTCTTTTTTGCGCAGCCCGCATCCGTGACAGAAAATAGTGCGTTGCTTGTGGTGAGCAAAAAATAACAAATGCTTTGCCGACAGGCTTTGTGGATAATACATTTGTCATCAGCGTGACAAAAAAACGATGTTATTGCGAGCGAATCGGTCGAGATCTGTGATTTTGTATTTTGCGTTTGTCGTCTTTTTCTATTTCACGTTTTCGCTGTCCCCGCTGGCCGCCGTGTTTACTCTTTCCGTCGCCTCCCTTTTACTTTTGAGAAAATGGCGTCCAGCTCAGCGGCCGCAGCCAGCTCTCCTGTACGCATTTTCCCGAAGGTTCGTGCACGCCAAACAAGTAATTGCGAATGTGTTCTGCCGCACCAGGATTCGTTTTCCGGAGAAGTCTGTTGGGGAAGTACTGAGTGCTGTGAGCGAGGACACCGGAGTATCTCCCCGTAGCGTTGCCAAAATCAAGGCGGAGCGTCTGTGCGGGCCTGTGGTGTCTCCAAAGAAAAGAACTCGTGACGTGAAGATTTCAAGCTCGCGAATAGTCAAGAATTACAGCTTCACAGTCCATGCCATCCGTCTGAAAGTGCACAGTATGTACGCGAAAAGGGAAGTCCCAACACTGGGCAGTGTGCTAAAGGCTGGCAATGAGGACGACGACCTGCCGAACTTCAAGAAAACCACATTGTGGAGGGTGATGAAGGACATCGGATTCACATTTCATAAAAGAAAACGGAATCTTGCACTGATCGAGCGAAGTGGCATCATTGCCTGGCGTCGCAGGTACCTGCGGGCGATCAAGGAATTCCGAGGACAGGGCAGGTACGGGTCGTTCCTTGCTTATTTTCTTACGCAGCACGTTTATTGATGTTAGCATTGCATCCTCGTAGTCGGAACAGTGAGTGTTGCTTCAGGATAACACATTTAGAAGAAATCGTCTTAATTACGTTGCTGTTGCCGATCTTTTGCGTAGTGGTGATGTTTCACGACCAGTTTTGCGCTCTGTTAAGGTGGGGCACGTGTCTGCATGGGTAAGATTAAATCGCTAAATCCCAATTGGTGCGGCAAGCAAAAACAGCAAAACTGCCAAAAATGTAGCACTGCAAGGGGTAGTGCCATCTCGTCACGGCAGGAACGAATGGACACCCACTGCACACCGCCAGTCGCTCCGGTGGTGCGAGTTACTGGCGCTACTGCTGCGAACGTTGGCAATTTTTGTTCGCAGACGCCGCGAGTGAAGAGATTTCAAACGTTGCCTAATTAGTCAAGTACCCCATGCAAACATACAGTGAGTATAAACTGGCTACCAAATGCCGCCTGTGCGTGAAATATAAGCCCGAACAAGGGAGAAATTAAGCTGAGATAATTCTTTTTCTCGAGTCCCTTTGAGCGGCTGTTTGTGAGCCAGGGGTCAGCAGTGCGTTTGTTGCAGTGCATTGCCTACTTACATGCTGCAGCGTGTTTGTTTACTTACAAGCATTGACTTCTGTACTGGGTTGTTTTGCATTTACAGGTGCATCGTCTACCTAGATGAAACCTGGGTCAACACAGGGCACACAAAAGAATACATCTGGCAGGACAAGACTGTAAAGTCATCTTAGGATGCCTTCCTGAAAGGCTTAACAACGGGATTGGCTCCGCCTTCGGGCAGATGGGCCCGTTTTATCCTTGTACATGGTGGGAGCAGTGCAACAGGATTCGTGGAAGACACTGCTGACTTCTTCAGAGCAAAAAAGGGAAACCACGCTGACTACCACTCTGAGATGGATGGCAACTACTTTAAGAAGTGGTTCATCGACAAGTTTTTGCCAAACATTCCGGCCAATAGCATTGTCGTCATGGACAATGCTCCATATCATAGCGTGGCTCTTGAAAAAGCACCACTGGCTGTTCCCAGAATAAACCATTTCTGGCAAACACTGCGGGGTCGGCATTTTTTATTCTCCTGTCTCATTTATTGTTTACTCTTTCGAAATATTTTTACCTAGCGTTGTACAACTTTTTCTGCATTCTTACTTGACGCTCCCACAGCTTGAAACTCTTTTTACCTGGCTGCATGAAAATCCTACCTGAGCAGCTTCTGCTCTTCTAGGAGAGCAGGGAAATCGAGACAAGCTGACTTCATGTTGAGACAAGTTGCCTTCATATACGTTTGTGCACGACAACAGATATAACTCTTGAGGCAGTACTATTTTCTATCGCTGTGTGAATCAACACTATGTTCTAAATTTAGCACTTAACACGGGAAAACAGGCCATATCGAGGTGGTGTGTGTAAAAATAATTTGACCCGAAAGTTGCAGATGGCCACTTGTTAACCGGGCCACGGCGGAGCCCTCACCACTGTGCTAATTAATTAAACCCGACGAAAGAACGCCATCTTTCGCACAAACCTCTCGCTTGCATCTAAAAAGTTTAGTCACAATGCTGCAGAATCGGGAAGAATACCGCTACTGGTGACCAAAAGCCGGTGCGAGCTCACTGACAACGAATTTCGGACAGCTCACATTAACACGGTATGCATCAAATGAACAGATGCATGCAGTTCATTTCAGAACACGCCATAATATTCAAGCGATTCTGAACAAAACGAGTTTTGTCATTTAAATCACGCGAAATTCAACTTCCGATGAAGAAAAAGTGCGAAAAAAAAGTTTCACCATGCGGGATTTGAACCCCCGCACCCCCACTGCCTGTCGACTCTCCGGAGCGACGCGTTAGACCACACGGCCACAAAACAGTTTTTTTTTCTTCAACATGGCATTTATTACAGTGATGTAATGTTCTATGTACATGAACTATATACAAGCCATTATGAAAACAGTATTAAACAATACATATTGAAAAGACCATGCACTAGAAAAGGGGCAATGCAGAGCACATTACTAATAGTGAGTGCCACTTCGGTTCGTACTCATTCTGGGCATACACGTCTCTCAGATGAACAACCATTCGACTGAAATGATCCTTTGTAGACACAACAGGTTCACAGTGTCTGTCCATCATGCGGGTTTTCCAGAGGCTGTGCAGTCCAATCAGAAAGAACATGTCCAGGGGTTCATCAACAAATGGCAGCGCAGTGAGATAGCGAACAGAATGTGGAGTCAGATCAATTTTTTTTTAAATGTGCGTTTCAGGATATCCCAGAAGAGTACTGCATTTTTGCAACTGATGAAACAATGCTCAACTGTTTCTGGTTCATCACAAAGGCGGCAATTAACGGTAGACACAAAAATGCCCTTTTTCTCTAACCATGTTCTAACGGGCAACGTACCGGTGTGTAACTTAAAGAAAAAGGTCTTTGTACACGCCGAGGCTCGCATCTTACGTACTCTTTTGAGGACGTCATGCGCAGGTAAACCAAAATACAGAGAGCGGTACATGGGCGGAGGGAAGAGCATACTAATCAAATCCTTATACAACATTTTCCTCGACACTAAAAAAAGGAGCTCAGGAGAAAAACGAACAAGTAGGAAACGGACAGCCAAATACACCTCTTGCATTATGCCCCACAAACACGGACGGTCACAAACATTGGAAGACACAATGAGGTGGGGTAAAACATGAACTAAATTTGTTTGCAGGAATTTTTTTCTTTTTTGTGGGGTTTAACGTCCCAAAGCGACTAAGGCTATGAGAGACGCCGTAGTGGAGGGCTCCGGAAATTTCGACCACCTGGGGTTCTTTAACGTGCACTGACATCGCACAGTACACGGGCCTCGAATTTCTCCTCCAAAGAAATTCAGCCGCCGCGACCGGGATCGAACCCGCGTCTTTCGGGCCAGCAGCCGAGCACCATAGCCACTGAGCCACCGCGGCGGCCTTTGTTTGCAGGAATGAACGTACTATTGGGTGCATAGTGTCACGGAAAAACATGAAATGTGACACTATCTGTCGGACATACTGGTGAACTAGACCAAGGCCACCAGCGCTTACAGGCCGAAAAAGGTTATCACGCCTCATGGATTCAAAAGACGATTCCCTCACAAAAGTAGCGAAAACCCTGTGAAAACGCTGGATAGGAAGTCTTGCGCAATGAATAATTTGCAGTACATAATATATTTTAGTGGCGAGAAACAGATTACAGGCGGTCGCCCTGCCAAAAATTGAGAGGCCATGGGGGACAAACGTTTTAGCACAGCGCTGAAGAGTTCACACGCGGTCTTTCCAATAATGTGCGCTATGCTTATAGGCACTCAAAGGGACGCCAAGGTACTTTGGTGGCCTGCATGTCCATGTCCATGGCCTGCATGTCCAGCATATTCAGCAGGTGTCGTGCCCCAGCTACCAAACCAAAGACAGCAACTCTTAGAGCGATTAATCCGACTTCCTGACACTGAACCAGAGTCCTCCGTTAAACGAATAACCTCATCGATGCTTGGCTTATCAGTACAAAAAAACGCAAGGTCATCTGCATAAGCCAATGCCTTCAGTTCGTGGCCCATTATTCGGAAGCCATTGACAGCTCTACTGTTTATAACACTTATGCAAAGTGGCTCCAAGTATAATGCGAACAGGAGCGGAGACAGTGGGCACCCTTGTTTCACCGAAGACTGACTTGGGACTGGTTGCGAGAGACTGCCATTAACAATCAAGCGCGTGGTACAGGATTTGTAACAAAGGCGTATGCCAGTAGAAAGTATTGAACCGAGATTAACGTGATTTATAAGTGCAAAAAGAAATGAATGGCACACTCGATCAAATGCCTTTGCCAGGTCAATTTGCAGCATTGCTAATTGTTCTTGAGCGTCACTACAATACTGCAACACCGTACGCGCTACATGTAGGTTAGATGGCATTGATCGTCCCCGCAAGCCACATGTTTGATGAGGCCCAATCAATGTAGACATTGCAAGCTGCAGCCGATTTGACAGTACTTTAGCAAAAATCTTATAATCTACATTAGAAAGCCTGATTGGTCTGTAGCCATCTACAAATCGAAGTTTTTCCTTATCCTCGGTCTTTGGTAGAAAGACAATATGACTTTTCGTAAATGACTGAGGCAGAAATTCAACATCAATACTTGTCTAAAACATTTGGAGCAGGACAGGGGCTAGAGCGGATTTAAATGCCTTGTAAAATTCTCCTGAGAGGCCGTCAGGCCCCGGGGTTTTCGAAAGCGGCAATTGACCAATTCGATCTTGCAATTCACCCAAGCTTAAAGAGCCACTTATTTCCTTTGCATTCTTCCTCATTGAGTGGGTTAATCATGGACACCAATCGCGCTATATGATCATCATCAGCAGTGGTAGACGTGGCTGCAAACAGAGAGCTATAGTGGTTTTCAAACTCAGTAACTATGACATCTGTACTTGTGACCAGGGCACCACCACAGTAGAGCTCAGAAATTCGCTTGGCAGCCACATGACGACGCTCATCTACCAAGGCCTGTCTAGTAGGCTCGTTAGAGTGCAGAGCACGGTTGCTGCGGGATCGTACACGGGCCGCACGATAGCGTTCTGCATCAAACTTCTGAAGGTTGCACTTAACAGCACCAATTTCCTCTGTGTAAGAGCCAGGAGCCTCACATTCAAGCGCATGCAGATTATAAAGACTGTGATGTAACCTTTTCTCCTCACCATGCTTAAGATAAGACTTCACGGAGCCGATCTCAATAGCTATGCTACGAACTTCTAGCTTAAACATCTCCCAAGCTGCAAATAATGGGACATCCATGACCAAGCAAGATTCCAAAGCTGTCATCACTCGCTGCTGAAAATGCTCATCATTTAGAAGCTCGGAATTAAGCTTCCACAGTTCCCACCGCGGCTGAAATTTGGGACGGGCGCATTCTCCAATCCGCGCAATGACCATAGCATGATCTGAGAAAGAAACAGGCTTGACATCACATGAAATGTGCCGTTTAAGGAGATCTACGGAAACGTAAATGCGATCAAGGCGTGAATGTGAGGCTCCTCTGATGTATGTCAAGGCGGATGACAATCCGGCATCAAGTAAACCTGCGTTTTCGGTAATAGACAATAATATACCAGAGCTCTTACCGGCGTTTTGGTTAGGACCTGTGCGGTCTCGTGGGTCGCACACACAGTTGAAGTCACCCTTGAAAACGACATAACGATCACATCCTAGCAGAGTTGCAATTGCATGAAAAAAAAAACTGCTCGTTGCACCGGATTATTTGAAGCATATACATTGATAACCCTCCACGACTCGCCATGCAGTCGAAAGTCACAACATATCAGACGCCCTTCTATGTCAACCTGGTACTTGAAGTCAGAAATAGGTAGACTCTTCTTTAAGAAAAGAAATCAACCTGCCGAAAGACCCACTGAATGCGACACACAGACGTTGTAATCTGTTAGGAAAGGTCGCAGGGCTATCTCTGTATGCACTTCACTTTTTATCTTAGTTTCTTGAATAGCGACAAAGTCTAGCCGATTGCCCCAAAGCAATCGGCGTAACTGTACCTCTTTCTGCCTTGAACGGAGTCCACATATGTTGAGTGTTGCGACAGTCAACTGCTGGTTAGACGCCATGGTCTCTAACTTGAGCTTCAATCAGGCATCCACGATGTCTGGGGGCATCACTCCGGAAGGTGAGACCTCCCTAGAGTTGACGCCCTTTCTCCTTGATCTGGAGCGCCGAGGAGGTTTCTTATTCTTTGACTTTCGACGGCGGGACATGTGCTTGGCGGGGACACTGTCCTCCGCAGAGGAGGCAGAACTCGGAGACACACCGCGCTTCGAGGCCACACTTAAAATTTGCTCATCGGCATCACAGTTGCCGTCGGGGAGTGAAGTGCCAGGTTGGCACTCTGTTACCTGTGTGGCACATCCGGCAGGAGCCTCAGAAGATGTAGTAGTGCAGGCACTCAGCGCCGGAGCCACACCGTCGTCCTTGTCTTCCTCTGGCCCACGCACAGCACAGGCACGTGCGCCAAGAGTGCCCTCACTGACAATGCATATAACTGGAGCCTGCTCCGCCAGGCATCGACGCTCACCATCTGCGGACAGCTGCTCCATCTGTGAAGGCTGGGTAGGCTCATGCTGCACAGCATGAACGGGGCCAGACAGCGGGTCAGTAGTCGCTGAGTCAATGGGCGCAACGGCTGGCGTGCCACCAGCAGCATCCAAAACTTCTGTTGCGTCCATCAAGTGCTCCTGCAATGCGTCGTCCATGGCACGGGTGCCACCGCGTAGCACGGTGGCCACAAAACAGCGCCGAGTGATACACCTCTCTATTTTTTTCTGCGGACTACTTCCGTAGCCTTCACAGCGTTGCACATGATGTATGAAACGGAGTATAGTCGCGCGCTTCGACGCATGTGTCGGAATGAGAAGAGAGGAAGCGGCAAGGAAACAGGAAATAAATACGCACGTTCGCCTCGGGCAAAACAGTTGCTGCTTGCCTGCGCAACTTGCCCGGTTTAGCCAGAGCTAAACCTCAGCTATTTTTTTTTCATGGTCGTGCTTTAATAACGCGTGGTATTCAAACGTACGTATTTTTGAACATCATACGATTCGTGTCCGCAGCTTCGTTTCTTTGTAACCCTTCACCAGCTTGATGCATGCAGATAAAGTGCGCTGAAACGCTGTATGACGATCCGTTTCAGCGTTCTGTGAATATCATAATATGGAAGCCTCTGGCGCCATCTTTTTTTGTGCTGTGTAGTGTTACATGCTTCCATTACGTTCCTACACTAAAAATGAAATAGATTTTAAGGTGGTTAGTTTTGTCTGTTTTCACTGACTTGTAAGAGCGCTGGTCATTCCCTTCCTCCACAGCTGACAGTCAGATTAGACGAAAAGCTCAACCGAGTAGGCCTTCAACAACGTCCTCCCATGTGGCACCCACATAAGGTATATGTTCTTCTTAAGCAATTGCACTGAAGTTATTATTTATGTTGTCTAGTATGACTTCCAATATTTTAAAATGCTCCACTGCAGCTAGCCGTCAAATAGTGCAGGGTCTGGCACCGATGGCAAGTAAGTGCGGAAACTACTTGATTATTGTATTATTTTGATAAATGTTTTAACCTTAATGCAAAGCGTACCTAGTGCCTGTGTGTCAAGACTGCAGCGGTCAGGCCTTGGCAGTTAGCTTGGAAACAAGCTTTTGCAAGGCTGCTTTTGTCATCTTTTCTGTCGCTGCTTCCTACACTTTGTTGTTAGTTTTGTGCTAATACTGTTCTTTCACGGCGTTCTTTAAGTGTAAAAGCACATGGCGACAGCATGTCCTCCTTTCGCGTTGTCTTTACATGATTGCTCTTCCTTCGTGCTTGCCAAATTACTTTCATATCTCACTGTACTGTTTGTTCATGTTGTATTATCTTAAGGCAGAAGTGATGTTGCCTGTATGCAGCAAAGTGGAGCCCCCTTGAGCTCTTTGGATAGTCAGGGTGAGCACCGCTGGGTCTTTAGATCATTAATTTCGAGCATAATGCCACCAGACTCTAATTAGACATTATGCTTATAGTACATTCATTTTTTTGTTTCAGCACTTCTGGGCACTCAGCCTCCACAAAAAAAAGCAGTTGTAAGAAATTTTTGTTGTCAGAAATGTGCTTCGAGCTCCCAGAGAACTAAAATGATGCAATGTGTGTACTTTCAGGTGCACAACAGTGCTGCAGCAGAAGTCTCAGCTAGGCCGGTTAGTACCACTTTGCTTGCAGTAAATTATTAAAGCTTGCGACATTATTTTTGTTACAGATTTTCAGCGCCGGGTGTTAAATTCTTTAAGCATTTTATGGCACACACATTCAGAAATCTTGGATTGCGTCGGAACGCTGCTGGAGAGGGGGAAGGCTGACAACACATCGGGAAACCTGCAGCCAGCCCTGGAGAGCCCACTTTGTTCAGAAGTGGCTGCGCAGGCTTTTGGCACACAACTCACTGTTGAGAAGGGTGAAGGTTTGGTAAATCCCAACCTACATTTATCAGTTATATGTTCCGGCTGTTGACCTTAACTGTAGCAGTGCAGCATTCTAGAGTGCAAGTGTAGTCACAAAGACTGCATGTTGTCCAACCTTTTTGGTGATATGCATTCAAATTCTTCTTCGGTTTTCTATTTTGTCTTGTGTCGTGCAGCTACTGATTTCAAGTAGCTTAATTTGGTATCATTTCTTCACAATGAACTGAACTCCAAATCATTTCTCTTCTCAGGTTGTTGAACTAAGCCCATATGGTGCACGCACCATCAAGGCCACCGTGCCCTCAATGCTTGCCCGCATTATGAACGACCACGCCGCAGTACAGTTCAGCATGCATGGAAGAAAGGGGAAGCAGGTCTTTCATGGCCTTAGACTGCCGAAGGTCATTTTTGTCAAGTACACATTTTTAGAGGTTGCTGTTCCTTTGGTTTGACAGCGCAACACCGATGTGTAAAGACAGCGCCGAGTTCTCACACACATTTTTGAAGGCTGTTATACTCTTAGTTACTGTGAAAAGGACAAGGTGCCATTCCAATGCCACCCATGAGGACATCGACCTACAGATTGGTGAATGGCTACGGAGGGCGAAGGGATGCTGTGGCAAGGGAGCAGTGTAAATTGCTTCATGCAGTAAACTGCAAATAAACCGATTTCTTGTGCATTTACTGCTGAATTTATCATGAATTTGGAAGTAGAATGCTGAACTCCCTGGCAATATGCAATACATGCATCAGTTCACAGCCCAGGCAAATTGCATGCCAAGCATGCATGAGATGAAACCACATGACATTTGCTTGAAATCCTGGTTTCAATGCCACGTTTTCAGCAAAAGTGAAAATCTGAACTTACCTTTGTTAATCTAATGCTTTTTAAAACAACAATTAGTTAAGAAGAGCGTATATGCTTTCATTCTTCTGGCATTGGTGGTCCTTGCAATATTGGTAAGACTGTTGAATGACCCCAGTCGAGAAAAATCTTTACTCCAACTGATACACAAGTTCTTAGGAGCAGACTTGCCCTTTCAATGAGCTTTATATAATTTTCTAAAGGTATATGCGATATGTTTATTATTATCCACTGCTCCGCACCCCCCATAAAAAATTTTGAGAATCTTTAGTTGGTAAAACATCTGCGAACAGTACAGTCATGAACAACAATTTGTGTGATGTGATTTCGCGGAAAAACGTTTTATCGTGTGTCTGGGCAAGGCATTGAAGTGCAAAGAGAATCTGCATCCTCGACTGGAATAATACCACCCGACGATTAGACAAGAAACACAGGACTAAATTCTTTTCTGCAAGTACACAGCGTTCAAGCTTTTGTCCATGGTGACAGAAACAATCATATTTATCTCAGGTGTTCGAGTAATGCTCTGGGAAATACGAGGTCTGTTAGAAAAGTATCCGACCTTTGGCCGTAGAAAAAAAACTTGCACAACTGGAGCGTTGCAAACCAGTCACCTTCAAAGTAGTCTACTTGGGACTCCACATACATCTGCCAGCGGTGCTGCCATTGTGGGAAGTATTCCGAAAAGGCCCCTTTCGGAATGGAGTTTAGCTCAGCTGTCGTTGCAGCTATAATGTTCTTCCTCGTCTGAAATCGAGCTCCTTTCAATGGCCTCTTGATTTTGGGAACCACCCAGAAATCGCAGGGGCCATATCAGGAGAGTAAAGAGTCTGTTGAACTACAGGAGTCTGGTTTTTCGCCAAAAAAGTCTGAATCAACTGCGAGGAATGTGCAGGAGCATTGTCATGATGGATGCGCCACTTTCCTGTTGACCTCAACTCCGGTTTCTTGCGCCGCACAGCATCACGTAGGCAACGTAGGACATCCCTGTAGTACTGTGTGGTCATTGTTTGACCCTGTAGAGTGCGTACTCGTGGTCTGCCACACAGAGGGAGTCAAAGAAAGCAGTCAGCAGCACTTTCACATTTTTGCGCACTTGGCGGGCCTTCTTTGGTCTTGGTGACGTGGAATGCTTCCACTGTGACGACTGGGATCTGGTTTCCGGGTCGTACCCATACACCCAAGACTTGTCACCAGTGATCATGATGTTTATGAAGTCGGGGTCACTGTTTGTGGAATCCAGCATGCCCTGTGAGACTTCAACACGAAGCTGCTTTTGCTCCACCGTGAGCAGCTTCGGCACGAATTTCGCCGCAACTCTCTCCATGGCCAAATCTTCGGTGATAATAGAATGTGCGTAAAAATTGCTCATGCCCATCTCTCCCTCAATTTCTCGGATAGTCACGCGACGGTCCCGCATCACCACAGCGTTCAATTCGGCAATGCCCTGGTCATTTCGGCATGTTGATGGCCGATTGGGGCGTGGCTCGCTCTCCACGGGTGTGCGGCCGTCTTTAAATCAATTGTACCGCTGCTTAATATGTGTGCTGTTCATAGCATCGTCACCGAAAGCCGTCTGAATATTCCGAATGGTTTCCACGTGGCTGTCGCCCAGTTTATGGCAAAATTTGATGCAGTAGCGCTGCTCCTGTCACTCCGCCATTTTCCTTGCAATAAAAAACCGACGAGAGCACTGCGCACTGCCTCACTCAAATGCTGCGTTACAGCGACTGACGCTATCGGCAGGCGAGAAAAAATTCGTGCATGCGCACGAAGGTTCAAGGTCACCTGATGCAAGCGCGCTTGTTTCATATCCATCAGGTGTTCGCAAAAAAAAAAATAAAGTCGGATACTTTTCTAACAGACCTCGTAAAGCAGAATTATAAAGCAAGTACTGACTTTCACTTACGCTTGCTCTGAAGCGCAGCCAAATGCATGAGAACCACAAAGGAACCACCTTGCCCGCAGCAAACTAGCTGCGACAAGGTTTTATGTGTGTGCGGGGCACAGCTTGAGCACTGCAGACAAGTCTGATCAGCTCTGTCTGCACATGTGGAAACTGAGACTTTCGTCAGCAATAATTACACTCATACATAGGTCCTGGAAAAATACTACATAAGATGTGCATCTCGTCTCTCATGTGGATATACAAAAGCGGACATAGTCCGTACCTCCGACGAACGCACAAATACGTGTGTTCAAAACTAGATGGCGTATTTATGTCCGACGGATGTCCAATTTCGGCGAAGTACATTCGGCTTTAGCTCGGACATCCGACAGACGTTGATGGTTGCTTGGGACCGCAATGGAGAGGCCCTCAGCAGAAAAATGATTCCGTTTATTAACATCAGATGAGACAAGATAGACAGGTCACTTGCACATGAAATGAAATACATGTAGACGAGTAATGAAATAACGAGAGCAGATTTAGGCGTGGCCATATATGTGGGACATAAAAGAATAAAAGTGAAACCAACGCTGAGGGCCAACAAAAGAAAAAATATTGTTAAAATCTGTTCTCCGCGCCCCCCCCCCCCCTTATTACACACAGGTAGCGACTGAAGTGACCACCCACGGAAATGATCTCAGACATCCCCCTTGGCATAGAATCGTAAAGCGAAAAGCGAGACGAAGTATTCGCGGTTAGCTCCAAGGACGTCCCACTCTTCACAAATGGCGTTCCACAGCACGTCCGCTGTTGCTCTGGGCAAGTTACGTCTGGACAGGCAAGACTTCATGCGCGCCCACACATTTTCCATGGGATTTGCGTCCACGCCATTCGGAGGCCACAGCAACGTACGAACGTCAAGTTCTTCAAGCAGAGAGGTCACCTGGCGAGCCATGTGCACGGGGCTTTTGTCCTGCTGGAAGGGAAGCAGCCGTCAGAGCAGAAGCTATCCAGCACATATGGGAGCATGGTGTCTTGTAGCAGAGTGCTGCAACTGGACGCCGTGAATTCCCCATCAATGCGGACAAGATGCCCTAGCCATCTTTGCTCATGGCACCCCACACAAAGCCTGAACACCGGCCACTTGAAAGAACGGTCTGGGTGTAGCCAGGGTGGTATCTGCAGCTTCGAAATATAAAGAAAGGATAGGTATGACATACAGAAAACCGATTTTCTGAACGGTAACTAAGAGTTTACAATACGCGTTGTATACCTTTAAACGATAACATTGTGAAACAACTTGAAGCTTGTATTCGAGATGGTGCTAAACATAAGTTAGTTCTGCACAATTCTCTTGCATGCAGTGTGTATAGTTAGTTACGGAGATTACCAGATAATGACATTTCAGGAAACAATTTCGATAATTCCTCTGAAACATTGCATCCACAAAAGGTTTGGGCATATGCAAAGCTGCAAAATCTGTCAACATCTACAAATAGTAAAGCCAGTGCTTACCTGGAATTCAAGGGCCGCTACACCGGCCTGTGTTGATCCCAGCGAGTGCAAAATGTTTATTCATCAGAAAAAATTACATTATGCCATTGTTCTGTGTTCCAGTCCTGATGGTTCTGAGCGAAGTCGAAGCGTTGTCGGCGCTGTCGCTCGGTGAGGAAAGGATTTTGTGGTGTCGCACAGTTCCAAATCTCAGCTGCTTTCAAACGGCGACGTATTGTCCAAGTAGAGAGACCTCTAGTGAGAACTCATCGCGGATCTCTTTAGCGTTCAAGAAAGAGTCCAGGACAGCTGCGGCAACAATAAGTATGTCGTCCTCGTGCTTCGTAACTCTTGATCTGCCGGACCGCTTCGCATCCGCAGTGTTCCCTCATCTCGAAAGACACGGATAAGAAGCTCACCGATGCCTTCTACCAGCCAGTTCTTCGGCATATCTCTCTCTGCGGTACACCTTCCACGAAAAGTCTGGCGATGAGTCTTCGATCTTAAATCGGAACGCATGGTGCCATTTCTGTAGACGACGCAACTTTGTTCGGCTCTCCAGGCTTTTATATCTTTAAAAAGTATCGCCTGCCAATGAGAAGCGCGAACACATGACGAGCGGGTGAAGATAAGTGATTGTCGCGACAGCCGCATTCTACTTTAACCACTGAAATTCAACTCGTTCACCGTGTAGATAAATGTTCATGCTAGCGCGGTGCCCCTCGCGTTAGCTTTTTTTAGGTTTTCTTGTTGTTGTTCAGCGCTTCAATGGACACCTACTCTGTCCCCTGAAAAAATAGTCCTGATAACATAGTCGAAAGTGCTTCGCATCTATCCAGGCGAGCATAAGATTCCTTTTCTAAGAGGCATTGGTGAATGCATTGTTTCATAAATAAATGTTTTATTGTGTTTACTTGGATGATGTGACTATTACGTTTTTAAAACTCTAGTTGAAGCCAACCGATTTATTGCCCTTTCGTGTAGCTGTGTCCAAACGGTGCGCCCGTGACTAAGACACCATGCGTGTTTTCAGGAGTAGTTCTGTCAGTGAAATGTTATGTGTTATATTAATGGAACTGGATGAGAGGTTTGAATAGTACAGCACAGTGGTTTCGTCATCTGTCTGCAAACTCTTTTCGTTAGGCTGTATGGCACACAAGAATTTCCACGATGATTAACGCAACAAACAGATTTGGAACCTTTTATTTCCTACAATTTATTTCCTACTTAGTCCCTTTGTTGAGCAGAAGAAAACCGAATGAAAAAACAATGGCTCTAAGGGTTCGTCTCCGTGGCAGGAACGTAGTACCGCAGTACACACACGAGCACATGGAAAGCGAACCGTCCAGCTTGGACCTCGAGGCACAAAGGGCCTTGGTTGCGAGAGCTCGGGCAGCGGCTTCAACCAACGGAGTCCCGACTGAGGACCCGACCAACCGTGCCCTTGCCCGGGAACCATTTCTACAAATAAATGTTTTCTACTACTATGGCAAGCAAATGCTTCAGCGCTTAGAACTGTCGGGCAGGGTGGCGTGTTATTCACTCTTTAGTGAATAACATGCACATGTGCCGACATTCGATCCCGGCCGCGGCGGCCGAATTTCGATGAAGGCCAAATTCTAGAGACCCGTGTACTGTGCGATGTCAGTGCACGTTAAAGAACCCCACGTGGTCGAAATTACCGGAGCCCTTCACTATGGCGTCTCTCATAGGCTGAGTTGCTTTGGGACTTAAACCCCAATAAACCAAACCAAACCTGTTCCGACAAATACAAAACTCGTCAGCGTCAATACATAGCGCTGCAGTGAGCTCTCATTAAACAGGCAAACTGTTGTGTCACCCCAGTTAAGAAAAACCATTGGGTCCACTTAGTCGCAACTGGACCAAATTGGAAGCCAACTGGACACCCCAATTGGCCTCTCAACATTCCAATTGGACTCAGGAATCCAATTGGGGATACCAATTTGTTTCTGAACATCCAATTTGACTCGGGAATCCAATAGGGGGTTCAACTGGTTTCTGAACTTTCAACTCGACCCAGGAATCCAAATGGGGAGTACAGTTGGTTTCCCTGATGCCAACTCACCAGTCCAGTTTGGTCTCTCAGCTTCCCGTTGGGGTCCAATTCGCTCTGCCATTACAGCTGAATTATCCAACTGGTTCCCGGGACTCCATTGGTTTCATGACTTTCGGTTGGACTACCCAGATTTGTCCCCTAGCTGTGTTTAAACTAATGACCAAATTGTGTAAAGGCAGAGTTGATTCCTCTATCCTCCTGAAACCCGTGTATGGCAGTTTGTCCAATATATTGGACATTAGCCTTTAAGACAGTACTCCCGCGCCGAAAGATTCATCTTCATAAAACCTACTTGTCCAATACATTGGACAACTGGTGGCGCCATCTGTGCAACTTTTTTGAACTTAAACTGCTCACTTTCCCGCCAAAACACTTTGAAAACGGCGGCGTTCAGCGCCGCGGCGTTCTATGGCACCTGCCGGAGAAGTAAGTGTTGTTTCTGCGATTTTACCTACTTTGAACGAGTACATTTTGTTGGATATCAACAAAAATAGAACAGAAAACATGTAGATATCATAATTGTAACTCTACATGACCTAACTTTTCTGTGCTTTCAATCTGATTTCACGTGTCCAATACGTTGGACGCTGGGACTCAGCCCGGTTATTTTGACCGCGCTTTTGAGATGGCTTTCGCAATAACTGTAAACGAATACTGCTGGTATTTAACGGCTGGGGACGAAATAACGTCTTTTTTGTTGTAGGAGACAGGCCTCGCGTTCCTGATGAGACGGCTGAAGCAGTTTTACAAAGAATTGCACAAGCCAACACATAAGTTGGTTGGTTTAGTTGGTTTATGGGGTTTAACGTCCAAAAGCAAATAAGGCTATGAGAGACGCCGTAGTGAAGGGCTCCGGAAATGTCGACCGCCTGGGGTTCTTTAACGTGCACTGATATCGCACAGTACACGGGCCTCTAGAATTTCTCCTCCAAAGAAATTACAGCCGCCGCGGTCGGGATCGAACCCGCGTCTTTTGGGTCAGCAGCCGAGCACCTTAACCACTGAGCCACCGCGGCGGTCTCCAACACATCAGACTTGACCTATCAGACAGCGACGACGACACTATTGTCGATCCAAAAACGGCAAGAAACCCAAGAAACGTCAAGAAGCAAGAAACGTCAAGGAAAAAAAACAACAACAAGAAACAGAGAGTGACAGTGAAGTTGAGTGGAGCCCACCATCAAAGCAAGCT
The DNA here is from genome assembly GCF_055824585.1 of Amblyomma mixtum. Classification (NCBI taxonomy): domain Eukaryota; kingdom Metazoa; phylum Arthropoda; class Arachnida; order Ixodida; family Ixodidae; genus Amblyomma; species Amblyomma mixtum. The sequence continues at coordinate 167,958,513 of NC_143012.1, forward strand.
CGACGAGGAGAGACCAACAAAAGTGCCTACCACTTCCCAAGGCTGTCTGACGCAGCTAACGCTGCGCGCTTCAGGTTTGAGGGGTGCACCATGAAAACAGTTTTTTTGCACAAAATTCAGCAGTTCTGCATAACAAAAGACAGAAGATGCTTCGAAAAGGCACATAGCAAGTGAGCACAGCGAAACTTTTTTATTCAGTTGACGTATATTTTGCTACTTTGACTTTTGTCATAATAAAGTATTTTTTTCGCACAACTTTCACAGCTTTACCTGAAGTATTTTGTGGCACGCCCACTGGGTGGGAAAATACGGCTAGAGTCCTAGTGTCCAATATATTGGACATCGTGCTGAGCTGAAACTATTATAGCGCCCGGCGACGCTATAAAGCGCCGGCGCTAAGATCGGCGTTACAGCGCGCGCTAGAAAGAGAATAAAGTCGGACAGCGCGTGCTCGTGGCGCACGCCCGGCACGGGCAGTCCGGAACTAGAAGCCTGCCACGCTGGTCGTCTCTGTCTGGTGCTCCGCTGCGACCCCGCAAAATCCTCAACAGTGGTGACTCCGGCCTAAGACATGACCGACCCCAGCAACCTACCGCCCTCAGGCGGCCTTCCGCCTGACGCTACCTTGCGCCCACGGGACGTCGCAGCTCTCCAGCTCCGCCTACCAACATTCTGGCCCAAGTGTCCGCAGACCTGGTTCGCTCAAGTGGAAGCCGTCTTCCATCTGCACCACGTCACCTCGGAGGCATCTCGGTTTCGTCATTTGCTTTCCAACCTGCCTTCGGAGGTGGCTCAAGAGGTAGCGGACATCATCGCTGCACCCTTGGGCGATACCCCCTACCAGCGACTAAAGCAGGGCATCCTGGACCGCACCACGGCGTCAGAGAGTGCGCGCCTCCAGCAGCTGCTCACCTACGAAGAGCTTGGAGACCGCCGCCCCTCCCAGTTACTCAATAGCATGCGGCAGCTCCTGGGCGAAACCAATGCAGACCCGAATGGCGCACTGTTGCGGCAGCTCTTCCTACAACGCTTGCCGCAGTCGTCCCGCATCGTCTTGGCTGCTGCGGGCGACTTGACCCTTGACCGCCTCGCCCAGCTCGCTGATCGAGTCCACGACGCGGCTTCTCCTTCCGTCACCGCCCTCTCTTCTCCACCGGAGACCGCCGCCATTTCACGGTTAGAGGCCCGGATCGATCAGCTGGCCGCTTCTATCGATGCCCTTCGGACGTCCTCTCATGCCTCGCACGGTTTATCCTCAACACCTCGCCGCCGTTCGTCTTCCCCGAGTGGTCCGCACTCGTCCAGTCCTCGCCGTCCGCGTCTCTGCTGGTATCACCGAACTTTCCAGCACAACGCTCGCCGCTGCACTCCACCATGCAACTGGTCGGGAAACGCGCAGCGAGATCACTGACGGCGGCGTGTGACCTCGCTCTTCAACCTGGCCGCCTTTTCGTCGTCATGGATCGCATTTCTGGCCTGCGCTTCCTCATCGACACTGGTGCCGAAGTCAGCGTACTGCCGGCCTCCAAAGCAGACCGTGCTTCCAAGTCACATGGACCTACTCTTCGTGCGGCCAACTCAACCTCCATCGCAACGTATGGTCTCCGATCCCTCACTCTGGACATTGGCCTACGGCGCACGTTTCGATGGATCTTCATCGTCGCCGATGTACATCACCCTATCCTCGGTTCAGACTTCCTGACGCATTTTGATCTGGACGTCAGCATGCGTCATCATCGTCTCATCGACAGCAAGACGCGCCTTTCCATCACTGGCGTTATATCAGCTGTCGCTTCCTCTGGAATCCGAACTCTACTTCCGTCATGCCCGTATGCTCAAGTCCTCGCAGACTTTCCCGAGGTCACGAAGCCTTGTAATCTACATCAGCCACCCAAGCACGGTATCACCCACCACATTGTCACGCGTGGTCCACCTGTCGCAGCTCGCCCGCGCCGCCTCTTCGGTGAGCGTCTGGCTATTGCAAAACGGGAATTCGACCACATGCTCCAGTTGGGTATTATTCGCCCTTCATCCAGTAGTTGGGCCTCACCACTCCATCTGGTGCCCAAGAAAGAACCGGGTGACTGGCGTCCGTGCGGCGACTACCGGGCTCTCAACGCTCACACGGTCCACGACAGCTATCCCCTTCCACACATCCAAGACTTCACTGGACATCTGGATGGCTGCAAGATCTTTAGTAAAGTGGACCTTGTCAAGGCGTACCACCAAATCCCTGTTGAGCCGGCCGATATTCCGAAGACGGCCATCACTACACCCTTCGGACTGTTTGAGTACGTGCGCATGCCTTTTGGGCTACGCAACGCAGCTCAAACTTTCCAAAGATTCATCGCTGAAGTGACGCGTGGTCTCCCGGCGGTATTCGCCTACATCGATGACATCCTCGTCGCGAGTCGTACTCCACAGGACCACGAGCGTCACCTCCGGGAACTCTTTCAACGCCTCCCAGAGTTTGGCTTGGTCGTCAATGCCCAGAAATGTGTCTTCGGCTCTTCTGAGCTCGAGTTCTTGGGCCACCACATCTCGGCGCTGGGAATTCGTCCATTGCCTTCTCACGTGCAGGCCGTTAAGGACTTCCCAGCACCAACAACCCTACGCAAGCTCCGTGAGTTCCTGGGCCTAGTGAATTTTTCACGGCGCTTTATCCCACACTGCGCCGAGCTTCTTCACCCCTTGACTGACCTTCTCCGCACCACGAAGTCCTCATCCTCTGCGATTTCCTGGTCTCCCGAAGCTCAGGCCGCTTTCACGGCTGCCAAACAAGCCCTCGCCGATTCAGTCGTCCTCATCCACCCTAGGACTTCCGCGCCCACTCGCATCATGGTGGATGCTTCCAGCGTGGCCATTGGCGCGGTTCTCCAGCAGAAGATTGACTCCGAGTGGCACCCACTGGGTTTCTTCTCTCGGAAGCTCCAGCCTGCTGAGACTCGCTACAGCGTATTTGGCCGTGAGCTGCTTGCTATCTACTCCACGATCCAGCACTATCGCCACTTCTTGGAGGGCCAGCCGTTTTACGTTCTCACGGACCATAAGCCTCTGGTGTATGTGTTCCGTACGAACTCTTCGAAGTACGTCGCCCGTGAACTTCGTCAGCTGGCCTACATATCGGAGTTCACAACCGATATTCGACATATCAAAGGCACCGACAACGAGGCAGCTGATGCACTTTCACGCATTTCCACCATCGGCGTGTCTCCACCTGCTGTGGACTGGCCCTCCCTGGCGCGGGCACAGCTTGAAGACCCTGAGCTGCACGCCCTGCGTTACCACCCTCGAGCACTCCGTCTGCAGCTCGTGCCTCATCCGTTTGTGCCCGGATCACTCTGGTGCGACATATCATCGGCTCTACCGCGACCGTTCATCCCGGAGGCCTTTCGTCGTGCCATTTTCCATTCCCTTCACGACATCTGCCATCCTAGCATTCGGGCCACGCAGCGCCTCGTTACCCAGCGGTACGTCTGGCCGAACATTAACACCAACGTTCGCCAGTGGGCCCGCTCGTGCCTTGCTTGCCAGTCCACCAAAGTGACACGCCATACCAAGACTCCCCCTCAGTCTTTCCTGCCGCCTGGATCACGCTTTGACCATATTCATATCGACCTGGTTGGACCGCTTCCCCCTTCTCAAGGCTAGAAGTATATTCTGACGATGGTCGACCGCTTCACCCGTTGGCCCGAAGCCGTGCCCATTCCGGACATTACTGCGGAAACAGTTGCCAGAGCCTTCGTTTCGACGTGGGTTTCCCGCTTCGGCTGCCCCGGCATTGTTACCACGGATCGCGGCCGCCAGTTCGAATGCGCCCTCTTCACTTCGCTCACCCGGCTTCTCGGCACTAAACACTGCCGCACCACATCGTACCATCCCTGTGCCAACGGCATGGTCGAGCGGTTCCATCGCCAGCTCAAGGCTGCCCTTACTGCGCGCCTGGATCGCGAGAACTGGGTAGATCACCTCCCTATGGTGCTCCTAGGCCTTCGCGCCGTCCTGCGTCGTGACCTTGGCTGTTCGGCGGCCGAATAAAGTCGGACAGCGCGTGCTCGTGGCGCACGCCCGGCACGGGCAGTCCGGAACTAGAAGCCTGCCACGCTGGTCGTCTCTGTCTGGTGCTCCGCTGCGACCCCGCAAAATCCTCAACACTATTAGTTCTGTTGAGAAAATATCTCTCACTTTTCACCTTTGTACTCCTACCAGCTTATTCTGAAACCCTACAAAGTTTTTGTGCACTCAAATTCAATTCGGGTCTCAGGAGGCTATTACCAAGTGGCTAGTCCGCTAGCCTTGCTCCAAATGAACAGTCTATAGCATATTGCAAATGAGCCAGCATTAAGGTCCAATTCGGTGCTCTATTTCATTAAAGATGCATGACTAGAAAATTTCGAACTGCAAAAACCAATTGGAAGCCAATGATTGCCTTGATTGGGATCAGAATATCGCTTTCTATGAACACAAAACAGAAATAATGATGTCTTAGTAAAACGATATGAGCTGCTTTATCTACTGCATTAATTGAATCATTTGACCTATCACTGCGGGCATGAATCAATGAAATAAGTATGCTCAACGGACAAGCGCCACTGGCTCCAGCAGGAGTGTCTCATGGATGGGGTATATAGGTTGGAGCAAAAGTATGCTCTGTGCATATATGTTGACTGTGTTCCTTCTGTGTTATATTGCAGGCTTGTTTGTCTTCACTTCCCTAAATGCTTGGAATTATCACAATTTCAATTCCTCCCCGCAGGGAGGCGTCTGCAGCATGCAGACGTTGGTGAGTGGCGACACCACGTGGTTAACCCGAGCATCCGCAGGGACATCCCCGCAGGGGGATGATGGTGAACAATGCGTCACCACGGACCCGAGCATCCGCGCTTAGCCGTGCGTGGCATCGCCGTGTCCGGGGAAAAGGGGATCCTGGTGGTTGAGCCGATGCCGAGCGTTTGGACCCTTAAGGACCCTCGGCGGAGGCAACACACCACTTTGGCCCCAGCTTCCTGTAGACGGCACCTCCGGCCTGACCCGACCGGGGGAAATCGGCAGTCGCCTTTTCCTGTCCTCCCCTCTATCTTTCACTTTCCTATATCTTTCTTACAACTCTCCTGTCTCCTCCTCTTTTCTTCGTTTTTTTCCTCTTTTTCCTGGCGGCGAGGGTTAACCGTGTGTGACCAACTACCCTGAGTTGAGTCATATTAGGTTATAGTTAAGGTGTACAGCTGGCGTGGGCAGGACTTGCTTTCAAGTTCCTGTCGCGTCCCCCTTGTTGGACTCCATGGTGGGTGGCTGGCACCATGACCGAAAAACCTCAATTTTTTATGGCTCCCCCCCTTTCAAAACTTGATCGCTCTCTCAAAAAGAGTGCGGAACGAAGCAGCAGACTTTTTTTCGAAAAAGAAACCGACATTCACTAAGTTTCATCTTATACACAGTAACTGTGAACAAAAGCAAGCCCGATTCATATCCCCATTTCTTGTTACCAAATGCCTAACAGATACCTTAGGGCCTGGCTACAAGGTATCCAAAATGTCCAGCGGCGACCTACTCCTCGAATTCCGTGAGAGCATCCAATGCTCGAAACTCTCAAACATTGCTTCCATAGGGGACATCTCTGTCTCCGTGACTCCCCAACGATCTCTTAACACAGTTAAAGGCGTTATCTCAGAGGCTGACCTCATCCATCTAACAGAAACCGAAATGCTTGAAGGACTTTCAGATCAAAATATAACTGACGTGCACAGAATCAAAATCCGCAAAGACAACAAAGAAATAGACACCAAACACATGGTCCTCACGTTTAACACCAGCAGTTTGCCCGAAACGATCGATGTTGGATACCTGAAAATCACCGTCAGACACTACATACCGAATCCCCGCCGCTGTTTCAACTGTCAGAAGTTTGGCCACGGCTCACACAGTTGCCGCGGTCGCAAAACCTGCGCTAAATGCGCTTCGAAGGACCACCCTTCTGAGGAATGTGACGCAGCACTACGCTGCGCGAATTGTGAAGGAGATCACGCTGCATACTCCAGGGCGTGTCGGTCCTGGAAAAAGGAGTAAGAAATCATCACCATTAAGACTAAAGAAAACATTTCATTCAAAGAAGCGAGGAGGCGTTTTGCGCTTACCAATTCATTCTCCTTCACAGCAAAACCAAACTTCGCTGATGTGGTGCGCGGGGGCGTAGCACCACACAGCGCTCCGGCACCTGCCGCGGCCACTTCCACCGCGCCTGTGGCAGTGCCATCCACGCCCCAGGCCGAGACAGCGAAAGCTGCTCTGCCAACTACAAGCCAGGGAGTGCCGGCCCACAGGTCAGCATCCCGCAGGACTTCCCCCCGCCGGGGGAGGCCTGACACCCACACACCCGCGGCTTCTTCGCGGTCGTCCAGCACCTCTTCCGAGGTGATGGACCAAACTCCCAGCCCGTCTGCTTTACAGCGGCGGAACAGCTCTCTTGAGCGAAAAAAAGGCAGGGCTACCATAACGGCCCCAGAACATAAGTAAACCTCTCGTTGCTCCTACCCCAAAACATAAAACATGGCTTTTCTAGTTCAGTGGAACTGTAGAGGAATATTGAGAAATTACGATGACATAAAAAACATTTTAGGGTCAATGTCACCCGTAGCCTTATGTCTCCAGGAAACCAATCTAGGTCCACAACATATGAACATCCTGAAGCATTATAAAACTTTTAGACGCGATCGTGAGCAGGCAAATAGACTCTCTGGAGGCGTCGCGATTATCGTACAAAGCGGCGTTCCTGCTCGAGAAATAAAACTCAAAACAAAACTTGAAGCCGTTGCGGTCAGTGTCGTCAGCCATAAAACAATTTCTCTTTGTTCTGTATATATTCCTCCACATTCTACATTAACAGTCCACGATTTACAAGAACTTATCAATGAACTTCCAGAACCGTATCTAGTAGTTGGGACTTTAACGCTCACTCCCCTTTTTTGGGGAAGCGAGCACTGGGACTCTAGGGGTCAAATAATCGAAGATTTTATCCTCACAAACAATGTATGTCTTTTAAATACAGAAAAAGCCACCTACTGCTCCCCTGCCTCGGGAAAAGTGACCTTTTTAGATTTGTCTTTTAGCTCACCTTCTGTTTTTAATGATTTTAAATGGGATGTCATTGACAACCCATATGGCAGTGACCACCTCCCTATATTAATCACTTTAACATCCCCACCGGAAATAATCCCCACAAGGCCACGGCGCTGGAAGCTTCACCTCGCCGACTGGTCACTTTTTAGAGCAAAGGCAAATTTAGAAAATATACTTTTAGATAATCTCTCCATCGACCAGATAAATGAAAAGTTCACTAATTGTATCATAACTGCCGCACTCACAGCTATTCCACAGTCGTCAGGAGTGGTGCAACAAAGTCATAAAATATGGTGGACAAAAGAGTGCAAGGAAGCAAAAAAACTACAAAACAGAGCTTTGGGTAAATTTCGCCGGTACCCGACACATGAAAATCTCGTTAATTTTAAGAAGGCAAGCGCCAAAGCTCGGTACGTCCGTCGGGGTGCCGAGAAAGCATCATGGCAGAGTTATGTTTCATCCATTAACAGTCAGATGACATCTAAAAAAATGTGGGAGCAGGTTCGCAAATTAAACGGTATCTTTTCACCATTCACAATTCCGCTTTTAACAACACCTGGCATACAAACAAGCATACAGGAACAGGCAGACATATTGGTGGAACATTTCACTGCAGTTTCAAGTTCATCACACTACACGCAGTCCTTTTTAAAATACAAAAATACAGCTGAAAAACAGCGGCTGCCAACAACTGGAGGTGCAAATGAAAAATACAATAGTCTAATTACCCGCCAAGAAATCAACAGAGTACTGCCGGAAAAAAAACTGCTCCAGGACCCGACCATATACATTATGAAATGCTTGCACATCTTTCTGAGCCTGCCATAGAAGCACTTTTGAGATTCTTTAACACAGTTTGGATGTCAGGGAAAATACCAGAAGCCTGGAAGAAAGCTATTATTGTCCCGTTTCTTAAACCTAGTACACCCCCAACCTCTCCTAGCAGTTATAGACCCATAGCCTTAACCAGTTGCCTCGCCAAATCCTTCGAAAGTGTCCTAAATATAAGACTAACCTTTGTTCTGCAATCCTGTGAACTGCTTGATATCCATCAATGTGGATTTAAAAAAGGATGCTCCACTACAGATCACCTAGTCCGTCTCGAAAATACAGTCAGAGAAGATTTTATACACAAACAACACTGTCTTAGCGTCTTTCTTTGATTTAGAGAAAGCATATGATACAACCTGGAGGTTCGGGATCCTCCAGGACTTAGCTGAGCTCGGCATTCGTGGCAGAATGCTGAACTCCATTAAAGACTTTTTGTCTAACCGCTCATTTAATGTCCGCCTAGGCTCGACCCTTTCGAGGGACTTCATTCAGGAAAATGGAGTTCCTCAAGGGTGCATTTTAAGCACAACTCTCTTCGTTGTAAAAATGAATTCTATTAGAAAAATAATCCCAAGGTCCATTATGTGTTCAATGTATGTTGATGATCTTCAGATAGCGTGCACATCTTCCAATATATCCACATGCGAGCGACAAGTACAGCTTACAATCAACAAAATGGCAACATGGGCAGACAAGAATGGTTTCCAGTTCTCACCACAGAAAACAGTGGCCTTACTTTTTTCACTCAAACGAGGCTTGCACACAAATCCAACATTACACCTCAACCAAACCGAGCTGCCTTTCAAAAACGAACACAAATTTCTAGGCATCACCTTCGACAAAAAACTAACTTTCCTGCCTCACATAAACGCACTGAAAAAGAAGGCGTCGCTAGCACTGAACATACTGAAAGTCCTATCACGCAAACACTGGGGTTCTGATCGGGTATGTCTTCTACACATTTATCGCTCTGTAGTACGTTCCGATTTAGATTATGGTTGCATAGTGTATGGATCAGCAAGGCCATCGTACTTGAAGCGACTGGATCCTGTGCACAATTCGGGATTGCGCCTTTCGACTGGTGCTTACAGGACGTCACCCATAAATAGCCTGTACGTCGAAACCAATGAACCACCACTTGCAGACAGACGAACAATGCTCACATGCTCATACATTTTAAAGATCCGTTCCCAGCCTAAACACATCTGTTACCCACTCGTTACAAAGTGCCCATCCCGAACACTATTTACCAACAAACCTCTAGCAATCAGACCACTTCTTCTCCGCTTTGAAGAGAAATGCCAAGAACTAGACATAATAAACGTATTACCTAATATTGCCCGCAAACCTGATCCACTCCCGCCTTGGTACTGCCTACCATCTGTGTGCGACTTCACATTAACACAATTTCAGAAAAAACATACTCCACATGAACAGATATTACAGGAATATTTAGCACTCAACGAAAAATACGGAGAATACGAAGCATTTTATACCGATGGATCAAAATCGGCGCACTACGTGGGAAGTGCTGTAGTTCAGAATAATTGGGAAAAAATAGTACGGCTACCTGAGTGTACATCCATTTTCACCGCCAAGTGTTACGCAGTCTTGGTGGCTGTAGAAAAAATAATAAATCAGAACATTCAGAACAGTATCATTTACACTGATTCTCTGAGCATACTAACCTCACTTCACCATAGCAATGCAGTGACACCACTAATCGGGGATATCATACACAACATAACAAGCGCGATAATACAGGTACAAGTCATAAAATTTTGCTGGGTTCCCAGCCACATAGGAATCGCTGGCAATGAGAAAGCAGATGAATGTGCTGGAAAAGCTCGGAACAAAGAAATCAAGAAAGTGAACATCCCCTACAATGATTGTATGAAGTTGGTACAGTGCAAGCTAAGAAATAAATGGCAGTCGCAATGGAATATTGAAAGAAATAATAAGCTACATTTAGTAAAACCCATCCTAGGCGAATGGAAATCATGCTCACACCAAAAACGATTCATCGAAGTTATTTTATGCCGTCTCCGTATTGGACACACACATCTCACACACAACTTCCTACTTACAAAAGAAGACAAACCTGTTTATGAAAAGTGCGGAGATGAACTAACAGTAACCCACATATTATTCTCATGTACGGAACTTGAATCTATAAGGAAAAAACATTTTACTACCTTTTACAAAGAACAGATTCCTTTTCATCCAGCATTGATTTTAGGCAAAGATGCACTTGTCAGTATACCCTGTGTTTTTAGCTTTTTAAGGGAAGCCAGTATTCTTCACAAACTCTAATTTACTCACCCTGTGCTTCACTACATACAGTTATACACCTCAGCCACTTTCTCAATCATGAGAGGAAGGCTGAGGTATTTATCTGAGCTGTTGGGAGCCTCGAAATCCTTGCCGAGCCAAGGATGTCTGCGGAGGCGACCCAACCTTTAAAAGTTTCTGCTCTCAGACATTTTTAAAATTCTTGTCTTTCATCAGCTAGTTAGTAAAAATAACTTTTAGGCCCTTTACACCACCGTTTTTATCCACTTTGTTTTCAAACTCTGACCAAGCCAATTTCTCCATACCTTGTTCTTGGCGCATGATAGCCTTAGCTGCTTATGCGCCAATAAATTCAACACAACACAACACAACAATTTCAATTCCCATGTAAAAATGTTAGCACTAAACGGACAGAGTCTTAAACTCCTGGGAGAAAATCCACTTGGTTCTGTGCCATTCGAATCAAACTGCAACTGAATGTGAAATGAGTTGACTCATTGACTTTGACCAGAACTAGTGCGCTGATGGCGTAGCCCGAGAAATGTCTACTGGATGAGACCAAATGAGGTCTTTCAATTCGTGTGGACAACTAGGTGCCTGCCGAATTGGAGCTGACCATTTGCTGTCGGCTAATTTGAGTGGTCCAAATGGTGTTTTCCAATTGGTATTCTCCAATGACGTCGAAAACACATTTGGAAATATGCAATTGTTTCCATGTGGAGATTTCTAATTGGAACCCAATGGTTTTTTCGACTGGGACATGGTCGCAGTGAAAGAATGTGGAAGCTGAAATGATACAAACGCGGCAAATAGTTTTCGGATCTATCACGTGTAATCACGTTATTTCAAAGCATTCTGCTCGCTTCCAGCAAGCATAGAAATCGCAACGTGTTCAGCGTGGTTATAGGAAGTGAGAAGGACCCGTGCCGGCAGCGATGAGTAATAGCTCGTTCAAATAAACAGAAATCTTCCAACTGTGCGTTATCTTTCCAACCAGGACAGCGCGCGCTTCACCCTCGCCGTGCCCCCGCCGAATTGCGCGCCTGACGTAGCAAATAGAGAAAGCGACCCCTACTGCCAAACGCCGCAGGTAATCAGCTAGTCCGCTGCAAGCGAGAAAAAAGACGGCTGCAAGCATGAAAGGACGCGCGCACTGCGATGTCTCGACGCCAGAAGCGCAACGTCAGACGGCGCAGCGATCCAGTTTTATCTGATTCTGACCGCCTCTCGCGTGCCGCGACTTATCTTGCCGCCGGGTGTACCAGTACTCACCCCATTTCAGTAGAAGACCAGCCAGCAACGAGCCTCACGCGGCTAGAATACTTCGTGAACCAAAGCCGCCACTCCTTCAAGGACCTGACTGGGGGCCTTCTGCAGTTAACAGCTCGGCCAACCTGCACCACTAGCGATTCCTTTCGGCTACTGTGAAATTCTGATCCAAATCGCCCCACGCTCTTGCGAGACGGGGGTTCCTCCATAGAACATTGATTAAAATGTCTTCTTGCTGCCGCGTAATATGAGAGGTAAGTGCCCGTGAAGCCATGGCGCCTTTGTACAATGTTAAGTAATCGTCTGCATGCTAGGCTGCATAACACCATATAATTTTACAGGCATTGTGGTAGAAAGCAAATTATTCCCTCCCTCACAGCAGAAGATTATTGTACACACAAAGAACAGCAAAAATACGCACTTTTTGAGCATGCAGAACGGATAATGCGGCAACCATTAGTACCTTCTGCTCAGACAGGCTGCAGCTTGTCACGCGAAATCGACTTTTAATCTATGTGACGCACGACGTAGCCGACATCGTGTGTTGCGCAGAGACGACCTTGGCACGAGATTCCCACGCCAAAAACAATTGCAGTCCATAACCGTCCATACCTGCAAATAATTTTAACGCGATAAGTATATCGTCTGTTGAGCCGGGCTGCCGCTCGCGATGCGAACTTACTCTGCACCGTCGTAAACACACGACAAAGCAGACGTTGTCCGCTGCGACGAGGTGGCCTTGGCAGTTAGCGCTAGCGGCTACATGACCCTTCAAGGCGTTTTCATGCACGTTAGCGCCACGAAACAGTGTCCACACGAGCCAAAGAGAATTTAAAACAATGTGACGACTTTTACGAACATACAACTGAACATTAAACACCTCCGTTTTGTTGATATGTTTCCGACACCGACATGAAAAGCGCCATTTTCTTGACGGCTTAAACCGCACTCGCGCTCGAAAAATGAATAACTTGAAATAAGTGCCATCAGTCTTGCAGTGTAAATACTCATTGACTCTAGTACGTACGTTACGCTGCTTGAAATAAAAATAAACATCTCTGCAATAATTAACTACTAATCAAAGATATGAAACTACTGCTACTAGTGAATCAGCAGTGGTAAATTGTCGCTTCTCGGAGTGAATGAAAGCTTCGCCGACAAAAGTGCCAAAAATTACGTAGGAAGACCATACCGAACCCAATTTTTTCGACGAAAAATATTCAAGAAGTACACAAGTCAAATGAGCCTTCGCCCATCCCTCCGTCCAAGATTGACCGTAAATTACAGGCCCGCAAATGGTGTATCTTTCTGTGGTCGCCTAAATTTTACTGTCTATGATATTAAGCATGAAATGCTTTTAGCCCCCGTTGTCGGCAGTGTGGTGACGTCACGCCGAGACCGAGAGCCATCATCCGGGCACTGAAATTCACTCATCCGGGCACTGAAATCCACTCATCCGGGCACTGAAATTCACTCATCCGGGCACTGAAATCCACTCATCCGGGCACTGAATTCCAGTCATCCGGGCACTGAATTCCAGTCATCCGGGCACTGAATTCCAGTCATCCGGGCTCTGAAACGAGAACATCCGGGCACCGTACGAGACTTAACGAGATTTAACGAGACTCTCTAAGCCCTCCTAAGCGACCGGCATGCAAGCGCCGGTTGGTCTCCAAAGGAGTCACAAAAAATAACTGCTGCCAGTGCCTTCTCAATGTTTATCAAGATATCAGTCGCTGTGCGTTTGATAATGCACAGAATTATAATTTCCGATTTCTAATAACGCGTGCAAAAAGCACATAAATGCCACGATACACTTCGTTGTCATACGTGATCTCTTAGGGGCTTCGCGCATCGAAGCAAAGCCGCGCAGGCGCACAGGGGCCCAGGGGAGAAGCGCTGCGTTCAAAGGGCAAGGCATCGCGGCGAACGGGTGGTGGCGTTTCTCCCTTCCACTACGGTGCGGTTCGGGTGTCCACCGAGATGGCAGAGAATTACTGCCCCATTTCCTTTCCTCAAAAAACCTTGCGTTCAAATGGCAAGGCATCGCGCTGAACGGGTGGTGGCGTTCTTTCCTTCCTGTACGGTGCGGTTCGGGTGTCCACCGAGATGACATTAGGCCCGTAAACATTTCATGCTTACTCTACTCTCGGTTACGGGAGAGGCAGAGATTTTTCTTTACTTTTAGCCACCGCGGTGGCTCAGCGGCTATGGTGCTCGGCTGCTGACCCAAAAGACGCGGGTTCGATCCCGGCCGCGGCGGCTAGAATTTCTTTGGAGGAGAAATTCTAGAGGCCCGTGTACTGTGCGATGTCAGTGCACGTTAAAGAACCCCAGGTGGTCGAAATTTCCGGAGCCCTCCACTACGGCGTCTCTCATAGCCTTAGTCGCTTTGGGACGTTAAACCCCATAAACCAACCAACCTAAACCAAACCATTTCTTCACTTTTACCAGTTAACAGCAATGGAAACAAAGATCTCAGTAAAGGAAGCCAAAATAAATGGTACAGGTCACGGAAGCAAAAGGCATGAAGATCGCTGATTACGAGAGAGAAAGGAATTTTGATGAGGGAAAGGTGGAGAGGTCGGCCGGTGGTAACATGGCCCTGGCCTACTACTCCACACAGGGGAAAGGGAAGAGGAGGAAAAGGAAAGTGCGAATGAAGGCTATGATGGCATAATACAATGAGTTTCACAGGTGATGTCTACACACACACACCACACTGGCTGGCACTCGCATCGCGGTTAGTAGACGCACATAAAACTCATAAAACTGGTGTCTTCAACACAAACACCGACACATGTCATTAACCATGTAGGTTGCGCACAGGCAGTCACAGACGAGTATCCAGGCCTGTTTTACACAAAAAGTTGAGCAGGGCCTTTATCACACGCCACCAATCAGAACGTCTCGTCCTGGCGCCCAGAAGAGTTTCCTCAGAGAGAGGGCGAGAGTCCAGTTGTTTCACGGTCGCCTCCAATGTTCTTCTTGCAGCAGTATAGTTCGGGCACTCGCAAAGAAGGTGTCCAATAGTCTCTGGAGTGTGGCACTGTGCGCAATTTGGGTTACTTTCGATGGCGATCTTGTGAAGATAGTGTTTGGTGTAGGCAACGCCAAGCCGTAGCCGGTGCAGTAAAGTCCTATGACGTCGCACCACCATAGATGGCAAATGTAATCGTGAGCCAGCGTCAAGCTTACAGACGCGGTCCTGCTGATACTCGAATCACGCCAGTGCGACTGCATTGCCGCTTGCATTAAATGCGCCAAAAAGGCTCCAATGTCTGATCTAGAAAAGGTTATCTCAATGAAAGCACCATCACTATGTGCCATACGATACTCGTTGTCAGCACGCTTGTTTCCCGCTATGCCGCAATGGCTCGGTATCCATTGAAACTTTATGATATGGCCGCGGTGGAAAGCTTCGGCTAACAAAAGCACAATCTGTTGAACCAGCTGCTCGCATGCCCTTGGTTTTAGATAAGTTTGTACGACCTGCAATGCCGATCTCGAGTCGCAGAATATAGTCCATTGCTGCGCTGGCTGGTGACCAATAAAAGGACGGCTTCTCGTATGGTTGCCAATTCGGTTGTCGTAGAGGACGTTTTGTGCATGAGCCTGAAACGATGACATGACGCATTTCCTGGCACTATCACCGCTGCAGCTGAAGAAGTGGTCGTCACGGATCCGTCCAAGAAAACATGCTGGGTGTTAATATACATAGATGTAATGTATGACAGCGCCAGCTATTTCAGTCATCATCATCATCATTTATTTACCCTTAAGGGCCCTTGGCTTAGGGCATTACATAAGGGGGGGGGGGAGGTCGTTTCATAAACAGTGGTCAGTAAAATCAACAACATTCCTCCCCGCAGGGAGGCGTCTGCAGCATGCAGACGTTGGTGAGTGGCGACACCACGGGGTTAACCCGAGCATCCGCAGGGACATCCCCGCAGGGGGATGATGGTGAACAATGCGTCACCACGGACCCGAGCATCCGCGCTTAGCCGTGCGTGGCATCGCCGTGTCCGGGGAAAAGGGGATCCTGGTGGTTGAGCCGATGCCGAGCGTTTGGACCCTTAAGGCCCCTCGGCGGAGGCAACACACCACTTTGGCCCCAGCTTCCTGTAGACGGCACCTCCGGCCTGACCCGACCGGGGGAAATCGGCAGTCGCCTTTTCCTGTCCTCCCCTCTATCTCTATCTTTCACTTTCCTATTTCCTTTCTTACAACTTTCCTGTATCCTCCTCTCTTCTTCGTTTTTTCCTCTTTTTCCTGGAGGCGAGGGTTAACCGTGTGTGACCAACTACCCTGAGTTGAGTCATATTAGGTTATAGTTAAGGTGCACAGCTGGCGTGGGCAGGACTTTCTTTCAGGTTCCTGTCGCATCCCCTTGTTGGACTCCGTAGTGGGCGGCTGGCACCATGACCGAAAAACATTAATTTTTTATGGCTCCCCCCCTTTCCAAACTTGATCGCTCTCTCAAAAAGAGTGCGGAACGAAGCAGCAGACTTTTTTTCGAAAAAGAAACCGACATTCACTAAGTTTCATCTTATACACAGTAACTGTGAACAAAAGCAAGCCCGATTCATATCCCCATTTCTTGTTACCAAATGCCTAACAGATACCTTAGGGCCTGGCTACAAGGTATCCAAAATGTCCAGCGGCGACCTACTCCTCGAACTCCGTGAGAGCATCCAATGCTCGAAACTCTCAAACATTGCTTCCATAGGGGACATCTCTGTCTCCGTGACTCCCCACCGATCTCTTAACACAGTTAAAGGCGTTATCTCAGAGGCTGACCTCATCCATCTAACAGAAACCGAAATGCTTGAAGGACTTTCTGATCAAAATGTAATTGACGTGCACAGAATCAAAATCCGCAAAGACAACAAAGAAATAGACACCAAACACATGGTCATCACGTTTAACACCAGCAGTTTGCCCGAAACGATCGATGTTGGATACCTGAAAATCACCGTCAGACACTACATACCGAATCCCCGCCGCTGTTTCAACTGTCAGAAGTTTGGCCACGGCTCACAGAGTTGCCGCGGCCGCAAAACCTGCGCGAAATGCGCTTCGAAGGACCACCCTTCTGAGGAATGTGACGCAGCACTACGCTGCGCGAATTGTGAAGGAGATCACGCTGCATACTCCAGGGCGTGTCCGTCCTGGAAAAAGGAGAAAGAAATCATCACCATTAAGACTAAAGAAAACATTTCATTCAAAGAAGCGAGGAGGCGTTTTGCGCTTTCCAATTCATTCTCCTTCACAGCAAAACCAAACTTCGCTGATGTGGTGCGCGGGGGCGTAGCACCACACAGCGCTCCGGCACCTGCCGCGGCCACTTCCACCGCGCCTGTGGCAGTGCCATCCACGCCCCAGGCCGAGACAGCGAAAGCTGCTCTGCCAACTACAGGCCAGGGAGTGCCGGCCCACAGGTCAGCATCCCGCAGGACTTCCCCCCGTCGGGGGAGGCCTGACACCCACACACCCGCGGCTTCTTCGCGGTCGTCCAGCACCTCTTCCGAGGTGATGGACCAAACTCCCAGCCCGCCTGCTCTACAGCGGCGGAACAGCTCTCTTGAGCGAAAAAAAGGCAGGGCTACCAAAACGGCCCCAGAACATAAGTAAACCTCTCGTTGCTCCTACCCCAAAACATAAACATGGCTTTTCTAGTTCAGTGGAACTGTAGAGGAATATTGAGAAATTACGATGACATAAAAAATATTTTAGGGTCAATGTCACCCGTAGCCTTATCTCTCCAGGAAACCAATCTAGGTCCACAACATATGAACATCCTGAAGCATTATAAAACTTTTAGACGAGATCGTGAGCAGGCAAATAGACTCTCTGGAGGCATCGCGATTATCGTACAAAGCGGCATTCCTGCTCGAGAAATAAAACTCAGAACAAAACTTGAAGCCGTTGCGGTCAGTGTCGTCAGCCATAAAACAATTGCTCTCTGTTCTGTATATATTCCTCCACATTCTACATTAACAGTCCACGATTTACAAGAACTTATCAATGAACTTCCAGAACCGTATCTAGTAGTTGGAGACTTTAACGCTCACTCCCCCTTTTGGGGAAGCGAGCACTGTGACTCTAGGGGTCAAATAATCGAAGATTTTATCCTCACAAACAATGTATGTCTTTTAAATACAGGAAAAGCCACCTACTGCTCCCCTGCCTCGGGGAAAATGACCTTTTTAGATTTGTCTTTTAGCTCACCTTCTGTTTTTAATGATTTTAAATGGGATGTCATTGACAACCCATATGGCAGTGACCACCTCCCTATACTAATCACTTTAACTTCCTCACCAGAAATAATCCCAACAAAACCGCGGCGCTGGAAACTTCACCTCGCTTACTGGTCACTTTTTAAAGCAAAGGCAACTTTAGACGATATAGTTTTAGAAAATCTCACCATCGACCAGATAAACGAAGAGTTCACTAATTGTATCATAACTGCCGCACTCACAGCTATTCCTCAGTCGTCAGGAGTGGCGCGACGAAACCATAAAGTATGGTGGACAAAGGACTGTAAGGAAGCCAAAAAACAACAAAACAGAGCTTGGGGTAAATTCCGCAGGTATCCGACACATGAAAATCTCGTTAATTTTAAGAAGGCAAGAGCCAAAGCTCGGTACGTCCGTCGGTGTGCCGATAAAGCATCATGGCAGAGTTATGTTTCATCCATTAACAGTCAGATGACATCTAAAAAAATGTGGGAGCAGGTTCGCAAATTAAATGGAAACTTTTCACCCTTCACAATTCCTTTTTTAACAACACCTGGCACACAAACAAGCATAGGGGAACAGGCAGACATACTGGGAGAACATTTCGCTGCAGTTTGAAGTTCATCACACTATACACAGTCTTTTTTAAAACACAAAAACACAGCCGAAAGACAAAGACTTCCAACTAGTGGAGGTGCAAACCAAAAATATAACAGTGTGATTACCCTCCAAGAAATAAATACAGTACTGTCTGCTGGTAAAAAAACTGCTCCAGGACCCGACCAAATCCACTACGAAATGCTGGCACATCAATCTCAACCTGCCGTAGAGGCACTTTTAAGGTTCTTCAACATAGTTTGGATACCAGGCAAAATACCTGAGGCCTGGAAAAAAGCTATTATTGTACCGTTTCTTAAACCTAGTAAGCCGCCAACCTCTCCTAGCAGTTATAGACCCATAGCCCTGACCAGTTGCCTCGCCAAATCCTTGGAAAGTGTCCTAAATATAAGACTAACCTTTGTTCTTCAATCCTGTGAACTGCTTGATATCCATCAGTGTGGATTTAAAAAAGGATGCTCCACTACAGATCACTTAGTCCGCCTTGAAAATACTGTCAGAGAAGCTTTTGTATACAAACAACACTGTCTTAGCGTCTTTTTTGATTTAGAAAAAGCATATGATACAACCTGGAGGTTCGGGATTCTCCAGGACTTAGCTGAGCTCGGCATCCGTGGCAGAATGCTCAACTGCATTAAAGATTTTTTGTCTAACCGCTCATTTAATGTCCGCCTAGGCTCGACCCTTTCGAGGGACTTCATTCAGGAAAATGGAGTTCCTCAAGGGTGCATTTTAAGCACAACTCTGTTCGTTGTAAAAATGAATTCTATTAGAAAAATAATCCCAAGGTCCATTATGTACTCCATGTATGTTGATGATCTTCAGATAGCGTGCACATCTTCCAATATATCCACATGCGAACGACAAGTACAGCTTACAATCAACAAAATGGCAACATGGGCAGACAAGAATGGTTTCCAGTTCTCAACACAGAAAACAGTAGCCTTACTTTTTTCACTCAAACGAGGCTTGCACACAGATCCCACATTACACCTAAACCAAACCGAACTACCTTTAAAAAAGGAACACAAATTTCTAGGCATCACCTTCGATAAAAAACTTACTTTCCTGCCTCACATAAACGCACTGAAAAAGAAGGCGTCGCTAGCACTGAACATACTGAAAATCCTATCACGCAAACACTGGGGTTCTGATCGGGTATGTCTTCTACACATTTATCGCTCTGTAGTACGTTCCGTTTTAGATTATGGTTGCATAGTGTTTGGATCAGCAAGGCCATCGTACTTGAAGCGACTAGATCCTGTGCACAATTTTGGATTGCGCCTTTCAACTGGTGCATACAGGACGTCACCAATAAAAAGCCTGTACGTAGAAAGCAATGAACCACCACTTGCAGACAGAAGAACAACGCTAACATGCTCATAGATTTTAAAGATCCGTTCCCAGCCTAAACACATCTGTTACCCACTCGTTACAAAGTGCCCATCCCGAACACTATTTACCAACAGACCCCTCGCAATCAGGCCACTACTTCTCCGGTTTGAAGAGAAATGCCAAGAACTAGATATAATGGACACATTGCCTAATATTGCCCGCAAACGTGATCCACTCCCGCCTTGGTACTGCCTACCATCTGTGTGCGACTTCACATTAACACAATTTCGGAAGAAACATACACCGCATGAACAGATATTACAAGAGTATTTAGCACTAAACGAAAAATACGGAGAATACGAAGCATTTTATACCGATGGATCAAAATCGGCGCACTACGTGGGAAGTGCTGTAGTTCAGAATAATTGGGAAAAAATACTACGGCTACCTGAGTGTGCATCCATTTTCACTGCCGAGTGTTACGCAGTCTCGGTAGCTGTAGAAAAAATAATAAATGAGAACATTCAGAACAGCATCATTCACACTGATTCTCTGAGCATACTAACCTCACTTCACCATAGCAATGCAGTGACACCACTAATTGGAGATATCATACACAACATAACAAGCGCCACAATACAGGGACAAGACAAAATTTTGCTGGGTCCCCAGCCACATTGGAATCACTGGCAATGAGAAGGCAGATGAATGTGCTGGAAAAGCTCGGAACATAGAAATAAAGAAAGCGTACATTCCTTACAAAGATGGTATGAGGTTGGTGCAGTGCAAATTAAGGAATAAATGGCAGTCGCAATGGAATATCGAAAGAAATAATAAACTACATTTAGTAAAACCCATCCTAGGCGAATGGAAATCATGCTCACACCAAAAACGATTCATCGAAGTTATTTTATGCCGTCTCCGTGTTGGACACACACATCTCACACACAACTTCCTGTTAACAAAGAAAGACAAACCTGTTTGCGAGCAATGCGGACATGAACTTACCGTAAACCACATACTACTATCATGCACAAAACTTGAATCAGTAAGGAAAAAATATTTTGCTACATTGTACAAAGAACATATTCCATTTCATTCAGCGTTGATTTTAGCTGAACATGCACCCGTTAGTATGCTTGATGTTTTTAGCTTTTTAAAGGAAGCCGGTGTTCTTCAAAAACTGTAATGGTCTTACCCTGTGCTTCTCTACTTAAAACGATATACCTCAGCCACTTTCTCAGTCCTGAGAAGCAGGCTGAGGTTTTTATCTGAGTAGTCGGTGGCCTCGAGATCCTTGGCAAGCCAAGGATATCCACGGAGGTTAACCAACTTTTAAAAGCTTCTGCAAACAGCCATTTCTAAAGTGTTTGTATTTAATCAGCCAGGTAATAAAAATAACTTTTAGGCCCTTTACACCACCGTTTTTATACACTTTGTCTTCAAACTTTGCTCGAGCCAATTTTACTAAAGCTTGTTCTTGGCGCATGATAGCCTTAGCCGCTTATGCGCCATTAAACACAACACAACACACAACAACATTCCAACAGTCCGACTGTTGGAATGTGCGTCTTCTTTGTTATCCCTGGGATTGTTGTCCGTATGGCTTTGGTACTGCCCAGAGTGGCCCCTCCGCAATCTGGTGTGGCGCGTAGTTCGAAGGCATCGCATTGCGCTGCATCCAAAGGGCTCTGGAGAAGGCTGCATCTGGACGCACCGCACTAATGTTTGTGAGGGGGTGATGACGATGTCTGGTCAGATGCCGCAAATGCACACGAAGTGGCTCCTGTTGAAAATAAATTCGTGCTGGGCAGGCGCGGGCCTCATAAAATGTGCCCCATGTAGAAGTTTTACATGGCAAACCCAAGCATACTCTTAAAGCACGAGCCTGTGAGCTTTCAAGCACACGCAGGCCTGATAGTCTGACCCCCGAGAGAACGGGTGCACTGTATCTGAGAAGACCGACTACCAGCGCCTAGTACACGTGTAGTAAAGATCGCTCAGAGGGACCCCAACATTTTCCTGCCATACACCGCACAATGCTTGCAAAGCTGTCGAGCTTTTTCTTGAGCACAGAAATATGCTTCGTCCAGGACAGGC
The DNA here is from genome assembly GCF_055824585.1 of Amblyomma mixtum. NCBI lineage: Eukaryota > Metazoa > Arthropoda > Arachnida > Ixodida > Ixodidae > Amblyomma > Amblyomma mixtum. The sequence continues at coordinate 167,980,313 of NC_143012.1, forward strand.
CACGGTCTATCGTAACACTTAAGAATTTGTGATGTGTTACGTATGGAACAATTTGCCCGTCGCTTGTGACCGGATACCACGCCATTAACTTGCGTGTGAAAGGCAATGTTACGCTTTTAGTTGGGGAAAGTTCAAGCCCCTGACGGCGCAAGTACGCAGACGTAATGGAAACCGAACGCTGCAATCTTGCTTGCACTTGGGGACGCGTGACACTTGATGTCCATATGCAAATATCGTCTGCGTAGGCGGATATCGAAACAGTCTTCGGTAGTTGTTTGAAAAGGCCAATGAGCAAGAGATTGAACAACGTCGGACTGAGCACTCCTCCCTGAGGAACACCACAAGCAACATGATGATCTGCTGTGTCTCCTTCAAGAGTCTCCATGTAGACTGTCCGGTTTGTCAAATAGCTCTCAATCCAATTGTGTAGACGTCCGCCTATACCACATTCATCGAGTGCATTTAGTACTGCATCATGCTGAACATTATCGAATGCGCCATTGATGTCGAGGAAAAGAGCATCAGTCAACCTGTGACGGCGTTTTTCATGTCCTACCGTTGACACGAGATCAATTACACTGTCGATGGCAGACCGGCCTTTGCGGAAACCCGTCATTGTGGAAGGGTATAGTCCACGTTTTTCAAGGAACCATTCTAGACGGGTTAGCACCATAGGCTCCATCGTCTTGCCAATACAACTTGCCAGAGCTACTGGTCTGTAGGTTGTTAAGTCGAGTGGCGATTTCCCTGGTTTGAGCAAGGCCACAATGCGGCTTCTTTTCCACTGCTGTGGAGCAGTGGCAGAGGCCCAAGAGTGGTTTAACATTGTTAAGAGGGCTTCCATTACCTGTGGGCCCAGATGAAGCGCATTGTATGTTATTCCATCAGGTCCTCGGGACGAAGGATGCGTACAAGCAGAAAGAGCTGCTTTCAGTTCTTGAATTGTGAAGGGGTTGTCCAGTCGATCGTCCATCGTGGGGGGAGCACATCGATGCTGCCGAGGTGAAGAAGCGCTTCCGGCAATTCTCGAGCAGAAATTCTCCGCCACCTCTACTTCTTGCCGTCTTTCATAAAGTGCCAATGCACGGAAAGGGTGTTTCTGCTGGGGAAATATCGGCAGTGCTCGAACGACGTGCGAGATTTTGGAGAGTGGTTTGCATGGATCCAATCTGCTGCAAAATGACCGCCACCGTTGTTTGCCTAGGTTCTCCAAATAGCGCTGTATTTGCTTCTGGGCACGTCGAGAGGCGCGTGGATCCGAGACATCCTTTGTCCTCCGGTATTTTCTGTCTGCGCGCCGACGAATCGCCCGAAGCTGCGCGTAGATCACATCCACTTTAGCTGTGGAATTGGGCGCTGAGATGTTGCGCGTTGTATCTTGCATGGCCGAAATAATACGCTGTTCCACATCTGTTGGATCAGCGAGGTTCCCACAGGTTTTTTCTAGAACAATGCGGAAAGCACTCCAGTCGGTGCAACGTATTTTGGCATTTGGAAGACGGTGAAACCACCGTAGCTGCACATACGTTGGTATGTGGTCACTTCCATAAGTTTCAATATCAGCACACCACGTTGCGAACGATGAGAGGCGCCTGGATACAAATGCAAGGTCCAGGCAGCTGCTGTAGGTAGTCCCGCGTACAAATGTCGGCGTGCCATCATTGAGCAAAACAAGACCAGCATTGTCCATGAACGTGGCGATATCCCGTCCTCGAACGTTCGTAACGGCGCTTCCCCAGCCGTGGTGATGCGCATTGAAATCTCCTACTATTATATGGAGCTCCGAAACGCTGTCGAGTAGCGACTGTAGTCGTAGGGCATCAAATCGACCCCTTGGTGGTATGTAGACACCTATAATAGAGATTGTGCGCCCATTCAAAGTCACAGTGATTGCTACATACTCGTTGTTACTGCCCCCAGGAATTTGATGCCGAACGTAAGTGAGGTCACGACGGACGCATAGTAGAACCTTGCTCAAATGCCCAGCCGCTTCAGAGAGGAAACTTTCATAACCGGACAGTCGAAAAGGAGATGTGATATTAGGCTCACATATTACAAGCACTGGAAATCGGTACTTGAAAATCCTCTGCCTGAAATCTGCTAGGCGGCTTCGCAGACCTCGAGCATTCCATTGTAATACTGCCGATCGAGAGATTCTCTCCTTTAGTGAGGGTGCTGACGACGGTAGAGCCATAATTTTTTACTGCTATTAAAGGGTGGCAAGCATCGGTTCAATAGCATCTAAAATTTGGACAGCAGCCTTAGCAATTGGCGTGTCCACTCCAGCAATTATCAGCCGTAAGGTGCCTATCAGCTGTTTCAGCATCGCCCTGATTTGATCATCTGTTGTAGACACATCCGGCGGACGCACAGGCGGACGTGTCACAGAGCTTACAGTACGCGATGGTAGAGGTGGTCACTCTGCGGAGTCCTCCTGGGTGGTCGACAGTCTTGGCTCTTGCGGAGCTGGAGGCGGTGGCTTCTGCGCGGCAGAGCGGTCTCGGTCCTCCTGATGTATTGACACTTCATTTACTGAGCTCAATTTCTTCTGCCGGTTTCGTGCCCTCCTCCTGGAGCGACGTACCGCGATTGCTGCTTTTCGGTGAGTAGAATGGTCTCTCACCATTTTCTTCAAGATCTTCATCTCTGTTTTCACCTTCGGACATTCCCTAGACGTTGCCTCATGAGGACCTTTGCAGTTGGCACAAACTGGAGGCTCAATCGTACATGTAGGTCCCTTGTGCACGCCACCACAACGCGGACATGCTTTCGTGCTCGTACACGCAGCACTTACATGTCCAATCTTCTGGCATTTTCGGCACTGCACCGGTCGGGGCACATAAGGACGCACTGGGTGCCTCACAAAACCCACTTTCACATGGGATGGTAAAGTAGTACCCTCAAACACCAGTTTGACACACCGTGATTGGCCGAAACAATGGATGTCAGTTATGCGAACAGAACTTGATAGCAGTTGCACCAAGTCCATATCCTTGATCTCTATGTCCACGTCAGAAATCACACCAGCAGTAGTGTTAAGTCCATGAGCGGAGAACGAGCGGACGCGTATGTTGCCAAGGACAGACACGGTCTTCAACTTCTCCAGGGTGGTCCGGCTAGAGACATCAACAGAGAGGATATTCCTTCTTGCATTAATACGCACTTCTTTGACTTGGCCCGGAACCAGTCGTTCAAGAAGAAGAGTCAAAGTCTGCCTGTTGATGGAGTTGAGATTCTCTAAATCCTAAACAGGCATGTATGAAATTGTGTAAGTGAGAGATTGCTCACTTACATTGGCCTCGTTAGCTGTTTTCTTGTTCACAGTGTGTTGGTTAGGTATCTTCGTGGTCACAATGGACTTGTTAGCCCGCTTCGTACGCACACTGGGCCCACACTCAGTCCGGGTTTTGGAAAGCTTGCTCTTCAGGCGCCGACTCACAATCTCGGTGTAGCCACCGTCGAACTCCATGTCATCCTAGTCGGAGAAACTAGACGACCCCGGGAGCTCTGAGGGGAGATCCATACTGCATCCAGGTTGATCTGTACGGTTCACACTGCTAACCACAGAAGGGAGCAGAGGCGGCGGGTCATCCGCCATCGCCTGGGACGGCGAGGTTGCCTTGACGGCCACAGAAGCACAAATTATTTAGAAAGAGCAGGAGCTCGACCAAGAGAAGCTGCCGTTCGCAGCGCTGGTTAAAGGAGTATATGCATCTAACTTATGGGTGCGTGCTGTCTTGTTTGTAATGATGCGCAAGACATTGCTGTACATGGATTATTGCGTGGTGTTCTCTTACGAGCGCTAAATAATTTATAATCAAATTTCTTTCTCGTGCTATTTCGGTTTCAACAGCCTATAGCGATGGTTGTGAGGCCAAAGTGTGTTTATAGCTAAAAAGACAAGAGCGGGGCCTATAGCTGGTCCTTCGTAGTGCAGATATCGTGCTTACTGATACTGATAACTGTTCCCGTTCTGTGCGTGTGCTGTGTGTGTCAGTTGTCTGCACTGTGCTTATATTTCACAGGGCACGGGAGACATGAAAAAATTGCGATATGTTGATTAGTCGTTTTACTTCACTACAATGCAGTCTGCTTCAAGAATCGGAATGACAATGAATGTAGAAGCAGAGATTTTATTGCAGTTTTTTCATGCCTCGCCCGTGACCTATAAGCCACTTTGACGGTGCAGTCTTCATAAGGCTGTTGAAACCGAAACCGAAACAGCATGACAAAACACTTTCTTGTTCGCAGATCTACAATATCTACTGCGAAGAAAGAAGAACTGCGAAGAACGATCATGTATGCTTGTATTAATGAAAAAAAAGTATTGTTTTGAGAGTTCAGTGGTGCAAAGCGGCGGCGTGGTGGTTACGTAACTGGAGGCCGAGACCGCGCGTGCTCTCTCTCGTGCCCCGCCTTCGTGCCTCGTCAGTACTAGGATCGAAGGCTTTCTTTTACCAGCAGGCCGTGCACTTTATCGCAGCATGCCTCCTAAAAAATGGTACCTTGCTTATTTTGAGCCCGGTACGTCGTCAGCGAAAGTTCCGCAGCAAAGCGTGTGGAGCCAGCGGCAAAGGGAACCGTCGAATGAAGTTTCAGAGGTGAGCCGTTGTGCATGGCACGTTTCCAAAGACGCCCCCCCCCCCCCCCCCCCCTAATTTCTCCCTCTACTCCTTGGGCCGTACCATGGCCGTACCTTGGGCTTCTACGAGAAAAAAAAATCGATGAGCAGAGGCAAGTAAGCGATGTTTACAGCGTGTCCAGGGGCCCGCACCGAAGCGAGGCGAGTGCATATTTGAGGTATGGGGGCATATTTAAGAGGCAGGGGTGAATTGGTGAGGTGAATACAAAGAATGGAAAAATCGTCTGCCAGCTACTTCCCGTTCCAAATTTCTCCCACGCACTGCCTACTGCATAGCTATTGTCCTGCATTCGTATTTGCTAATCTATTTGTGCTGCGACATTGCGTATTGCACAGCATCACCGTAAGATCAGCGCGTGCTGTGTATGAATGCGTCCTAAGCGCATAAAATGACAATTACGAAAGGTATGAGTGTTTTTTCCTGGTTATAGTCTTGCCAGCGTAGACTGGCTGTTATGCGTATGGACGGCAGTCGGCTGTGTGTGCGATGGAACTAGTTTAACGTGTTGGTCGTTATATATTCGTTTTTTTTGCTGCATCACGAAGGCAACGAAGGCTCAGCTTGCACAGTTTAGTAAATGATAGATGTAGCTGCCTCAAAGCGCGTAAAAGCTGCCAGTGGGCTAGCAGACTATCCCTACATGCAGCCGTGCGCGCTGCACGTCTCAACACATCGCACTGCATACGCATAGAAAGCATCCGAACGTTTACATTATTTTGGTTGTACTTCAAGCGAAAACACGCTGCGAAGCAGAACAGAGTCGACGTCTAGTTGGTCTTGCGATGATGCAATACAATCAGCGGTGTTGCAGTGGAAATAAATTAGTGTTAGAAGCGAATTAACAGTGACTGCCGTGAAGCAAGCAAGCAGGTGGAGAAATTTGGAACCTGTAGCAGACGTCTTTCCCATGAGCCTCTGCGCTGACTCTGGAAACGCACCTCACCCGCTGAAGGGGGGCAATCTATCCCCCTCCACAAGCCTGAAATATTGCGTAGGAAAACTTTGCTTACCCCATTTTTCCGAAGAAAAAAAAATCTCCCAGCAGTACACAGTTCAAATGGTTTGCCCCCACCCCCCCTCCACACACACACACGCACAATCTGATGTACTACCCTACTGCCCTTTGCCCCAGAATGAATTAAATTTTCGTGTAGGTGTTGAGGTGTTCAGAGGCAATTCTTGCATTCAAGCGAAGCCACATAGATATGTGCACTTAGACTTGCTGTGGTGGCTAAGTGCTTGGCAGCTGAGCCCGAAAATGCATGTTTGGTTTCTTGTGTGCGTTTTTTGATAGTTTAATGTTAGCTGCCTTTGAACCATGCAAATGCGGTATTATGAGAAAATTTATTATTTTATTTGCCTATGTTTCCTGCCCACTCAGTTGTGCTAATGCTTGTTCTATGCATGGGCTCATGCCGCTCTTGTTGTTGTCTGCCTTCTCTGACTGTTGTGAAATCATGCTCAACGAACCTGACAATGCTGAACTGTAAGGCGACTTGCCATACTTTCACTCTTGGTCCTACTTTTTGACACTTTCCCATATAACATTTAAAGGAGTATAGAGACCAAATTTTGGTTGCCTATGTTTTCTTGTTTGTAACGATGCGTTAGACATTACTATACATGGAAGACCATGAGGCATTTGGCTACAGCTGCCAAATAATTAATGATCAAATTTCATCTCACCTGATTCGGCTTCTGTTCCAAAAGCAGAGCGATGGCTACGATGTCAGTTCAGTATAGGTCACATGAGGCATGAAGACAGCTAATCGCTGCTGCTTCGTTCATTGTGATTCTGCTGCTGTGGTGGCTCAGCGTTTATGGTTCTCGACTGTTGACCTAAAAAGCGGGGGTTCAGTCCCAGCCACTATGATCACATTTTAGTGGAGGTGAAATGCTAGAGTCTCATGTGTTGCGCGATGTCAGTACCCCAGGTGGGTGAAATTATCTGGAGCCCTCCACTATGACATCCCTCATAGCCGGGGTCGCTTTAGGACACCACAACTCCCATGAACCATGCACCAAACCCATTGCCATTCCAGCTCATGCGGCAAGCTGACTTTAGCATCGCAGTGAATCAAAATTACGAAGCAGTGATTATGTTTCACTTTTTATTTGTGTCTCATGTGACTTATATTGACCTTTCACGTCGTAGCCATTACTTGACTGTTGAAGCTGAAACAGGTGAGATACGAAATTCGATTATAAATTATTTAGTGATTGTAGGTCGATGTCACATGACGGTCCATGTATACTAATCTCTTATGGATCATTATAAAGGAAATGCACACAGCCTGTGATGAAAATATTAAAATGTGGAGGGAATCGGAATGAGGTTCATGCAGAATGATACCAACTCGGGGTATACATGAACAGGTTGCAGTCATTCACTTGAATACTGATGTTTTTTCTTCTGTTGCTGATGAAGCCTTTCCAATGTTTTTTGTAGCAAACTGAAGATGAGGTGCATGACAACGCCTCTACAGGTCATCCCAATTTGGATGAAGTAAAGATCAGGTTCTTCTTCTTCTTCTTTGCACCAGAGGTGCACCGCCAGAGACGGTTTGTTCCAACTTGAAGACTTGAAGACACAGGGATGAAAAAGGCAATAACTGAAGATTTATATACAAATATACACAGAATATACAAGTTAGATACAACGGCAAAAAGAGACAAAACATCAAAAAGGCGGATCTGGCTAATACTAGGGGAGGCCCCTACTCGGCGTTGCCGAAGAGGCGTTGCATCTCACATTAGCGCAGAACCCCGCTTCCAGCTCCGGGGCCCGGTTTTAAAGACCTAAAGGCCCGGCCCACATTTGGTGGCTTCCAATCATGTTACGATGTTCACATGATTGGTTTATCGAGAGCCTGGCCAGCCCTCCAGCTTCCGTAGGGCAAAACGCCCTTTCCACAAATACAAACGCACGGTCGTGCCAGTACGTGCAGAGAACATTCCCTCCACCACAAAATAAAAATAGAACAAACACAAATACACATCCGTGCCAGCACGTGTGCGAATCGGTACCGCGGGTGGGGTGGACACCAGTACTTCCCGGCGCGTTCGCGAGCGGCCGCGTTCCAAGAAAGGAGACGCTCCGCTTTGAGTGCCCCAGCCGCGTTCCGATTACCCCTGCGAACGCTACCGATACCTTACAGATGATGAGCCTTCAAGCCAGCATCTTGATGACAGCATTTCTGATGCACAGTTGCCAAGGCTTGATGAGGACACCGATGGGCTTGACAACCATGTGCTAGAGGACCCCGACCAAGACTTGTCGGAATTTATAAGAGTGAACTCTGAGTCGAGACTTCCACACCACAACACTACCCACCTGCAGGCAATGCTGCTTGTATTAATATTTGTTGTTGCTGCTGGCCTTCCTTGGACACAAGTGGACAGCTTGTTGAAGCTGTTGAATGCGTTGCTTGGCCAGAGCGTCTTCCCATCGACAAAATATGGTTTCAGGAAGTTATGGGATTTGCACAAATCAAGGATGGTGGAAGTCCTTACATACTGCCCAACGTGTCAGTGCCTGACATCAAGCTGCGGCCAAGATTTCCAGCGCTGCAGGAATTGTGCAGCCACGACGACTATGGCACAGCTGGTGAAAAAAGGAAGCTTTTTCATAACTGTCGACCTCAAGCGTCAGCTACAGTGTCTCTTAAAGAAGTTTGGGGATATAGTTGGCGCAAACCTTCAGAAACTGACAGCTGAATCTCATCAGGGAGCTTATAAGGATATCACAGATGGCCAACTATACAGAAAGGTCCGCCATGAAAGGAACATGAATTGGAGTGACCTGACTGTTACTGCCAACCGCGATGGATTACCAGTATTTAAGTCGAGCAAAGGGTCAGTCTGGCCAATTCAAGTAGCGCTTAATGAGCTCCCTCTTCCCTATCGTTGGAAGAACATCCTAATCGGCACCATTTGGTTTAATAATAATAATAATAATAAACTTTATTCATGCAATATTTACATTCTAGTACAGGCACACCAAAGCCACAAGAGGGCTTGTAGGGTGTCGCCCGGCAGCAGCGACAATCCAAGTGCACAATTTATACAACAGTGAACGAAACACACAAAAAAATATATACCTATGTACACGTGCACTGAACTTGTGCACTAAAATAAAGAATGAATTGATTATAGATACCAGTGTAAAAAACAAGGAATCGAAAGGAAGATTAAAAAAAATATTTCGCTCAGGGGGAGGGAAGAACAAGGAAAAAAAGAAAAAAAAATAGGCAGAAAGTTTAAATGCTCTTTACAGTTACATTTCTAGCTCTAATATTGCGTTTCTTAGCTCTGTGCGAGAAGTTAAGGAGAATACATACTCTGGCAACTCATTAAAGATAGAAGGAATGGAATAGCGCCTCATTGCTTCCCCAAAATGAGTGCGGACTCTTGGCACAACATACCGCGGAATGTGTCTTAGAGGCTTGGGCTTTATTGTTTCAGTTTTGTAAGGGCTGTCCCAAAAGTGTTTTAGAACTACAACTTGCTTAAACAGATTGTCAAATGTGGGGAGTTACGTGGCTTTAAACACACTTTCCAGTCGTTGCTTATCGGGTTTATAAAGGACACTTTTAGCTATGTTTTTCAGGAGGCTATTCACTCTGCTTTTCCACGTGCCGGAACAGTTATGGAAACAGCAGATACCATACCTTAACACGCTATAGCCAAGGGCGCTATAAGCTTTCTGACTGAAAAAGGCATGAACTGCTTAATGTTGTAGAGTAGGCATGCTACGCTGCGAAGTCTTTTACACATATATGCCATGTGTGTATTCCAAGATAAGTCACTATTAATATGAATGCCGAGATATTTCACACAAGAAACACATGTAACAGGAGAACAACAACAAGGTGAACAATTAGATGCATGAAGAAGAACTTAGCAGTCCGACGGCACTGTTCTGTGAAGGTTGTGGAAGCAAACCTGCTTCGTTCTAGCTGGATTAATTTGTATTAAATTGGGTTCACACCAATCGGTTATTTTAATAGCATCATCTTGGAGCTTAGAGACTGCAGTGATACAATCCACATCATTTGAAATAAGCAACGTATCGTCAGCATATTGATACAGTTCAGAAGTCGCGATAACATAATGAGCATCGTTAACATAAAGGTTGAAAAGAAGAGGAGCTAAAATTGAGCCTTGCGGGACTCCACATTCAAGGCTGACAGATTTGCTTTGAACACATCCCAACGAAACTATTTGTGACCGTTCAGACAGATAGCTCTTTAGAAACGATAGAAAGGGACCTCTGAACCCGTAGGAATATAACTTAGTGGTTAATATTTCATGATTGACTGTATTGAAAGCCTTCTTAAGATCAGGGAATAAACCAAATAACACTTCGTTTTTGTCTAATCTGCTATGAAGGGAGTCCGACAATTTTTCTAACAGCACTTGTGTTCCAGAGCCCGATACGAATCCATGTTGGTGCTTGCTTATTATATTGTGCTTCATTACAAACGAATTCATAACACTCAGGACATTTTTTTCTAACACATGCGATATGCAAGAAACGATGGAGATGGGACGATAGTTTGCAATTTGGTTCTTGGATCCCGCTTTGTGAAGAGGAATGACGCGTGTTTGCTTCAGAGAGCTTGGCCATATACCGCTCTCAATTATCCCGTTTACAATATAGAGTATAACACGTTTCAACGGCTTGAAGTTTCTATAAATGTCGTCTATGTATAATCCATCCATCCCGGCGCTTTTATTGTGCTTAAGACTAAGGATAATGCTGAAAAGATCTGGTTCAGTCAACTCAGGAAGAAAGGCAGATGACGATACTTGACATGGTGGCAGAGTTGTGCGTACATTAACCACTCTAATTCGTTGTTCTGTAGAGAAATAATTGTTAAAAGCATCTGCCAAGGATGGCGTTATAGATCCAAAGTTACGCTGAATTGAATCCTTCATTGGTAAACGTTGTTTTCCGCGCAGCTCGTCGACTAAAGACCATGTTCTGCCCATACTGTTCCGTGATTCGCGAAAATGGTTTGCGTAGAATTTGCGCTTCGATAAGCGAATTAATGGATTTACTCGGTTTTTTACTGTACGAAATTCTGCTCTAACATTTTGATTGTTCGGAGCTGCGCGACATTTTTTCCATAAGATTTCCTTTTCCTTAATCACCGATAGCACTTCTGCCGTAAGCCACTGGTAACCGGTGTTCCGTTTTTTTGATGACTACTTTCTTTTGACAATCTTTTTTGAAGTCCTTGAGCATTAAGATTAAATTGTCGTATGCTGCGTGGATACTGTTTTGGTGTATGAAAGAATCCCAGTCAAAAGAAGCTATCATGTTGTCGAATCTATTCTTATCAAGAATTGTGGCAATATGCTTAGCAGGCCTGACTTGGTGATCGCTGTCCCTAGTCATGCGGCATGGATTAAAGTAGTGGTCTGCAAGTTTTTGTGTGATGATTGCGCCTGTGGCAGAAGAAAGATTAGATACGCGAATATTGGCGTGGTCAATACATGTTCTGGTCAGAATATTGTTCACAAATTCTTCTCTTGTTGGCTCCTGAATGAGGGCTTCAATACCGCAACCTGACAGCATGTTCAAATAACTTTCAGCAGCAGACCGTTCGGGTCTAAGTAGATCAATGTTTAAATCCCCTATTATACACAGGTTACCGGTAGAGAACTTGTGGATAATGGTATCCTGTAATTCAGTAACAAAGCTAGGCACACTCTCCGATGGTGGACGGTAAACTACAAGTAAATGGGCTGATACACTGCTACGCATCATATCGAATGCCAAAACTTCCGCAGCAGTAAAATTGACGTTGACCGCAGAAACAGACAGATTTGCTGAAGTAAACGCCTATGCCGCCACCTCTGCCAGTTTTACGCGTAAAAAAATATTGCGAAAAGCCAGGAATGTGGAAATTACTTCTGCAGTTATCGGTAACATTTATTTCGGTAAATGCAAATATATCAACAGTATCAAGGAGTTGATGAGCGATTATTCTAAACTGGTCCCAGTATTTCCTAATACTGCGAAGGTTAATGTGTAGAATGGTAATTGAACCACTGGGTGCAGGTTGAAATGTGTCAGCAAATGTATTAAAATCGGGAAATGATGCCATTTGAACTGTAGCGCTTATGTCATATTATCAATATCAGATAGTGACAAGATTTTCAAGACGGAAGCACCCTCCGTCTTCCTGGCAAATATCCCGCCGTTTCGCACCCAGACGAATTTGTAGGACTTTTCTTTAGCCTTCACCCTGGCTCTCCAAAACAATTCACTGTTAACACGTGTTAGGTTTTCATTGAAAAAAATATCCTTGACTTTATCTGCATTTCTCAGGTCTTTGAGCTTGTTCCTCGTTTGCAACCATTTTTCACGTACAAGTCGAGAGGAAAACTGAACTAGCACCACTGCAGTTTTCTTTTGCCGCGATGGGAGACGATGAATGGCTGTTATTTGATTCGCAGAATGGTCAATAATTTCTAACTTCTCAGCCAAATCCGCAACTCTCGAGAGCAGGTTCTCATCCGTCACGACAGGTAAACCACTAATTTCCATATTGCATGATCGACTGTATTGTTCGAAGGTATTCAAGTCAGTCTGCATGCATTTGATCTGCGCAGCTTGTTCGCTTACAGTTGCTGCTAAGCATGCGATCTTTTTATCATGTTCTTTTGTTTCTCGTGAGTTTTCGTTACATATTTCAAGCAGCTTTTGGTACTCAGCTGCCATGAATTCGACAGAGGTCTGCAACTCTGTCATTTTAGACTGAAGACCCTGAACGGTTAGCATAAGCGTTTCCATTTGCGCAGGTAGCAAAAGAAGGGTGTCAATGCTTGTTTTCAGATCTAGCAGGCACGAGAGTTTCGCCTCGAGAGCAGCTAGCTTCTCAACTATTTCTGATGATTCAGTCTGCGATCGACCCTCACTGGCCGATGGCAAACGTGAGTCGCCACGGCATGCCCGACAACGCCACTTTTCTCGCTTTGCGGCACCCATGGATACAAACGTGGTTTCAGCAATGCCAGAGCAAGCTTGACCGAGATGAAATTGCATGGAACAATTAGAGCAAGCGATGCGCTTATCATCAGAAATTCCACACTATGGGCAATTTCACATGGTCATTTGCTGGCAAAGTTGTGCAGTCAACAGTGAATGTGTTGTGTTTTTGTGCTGACTCGCCAGCTCCCGCTTCACTGCTGAATGCTAAGCAGTACAACGGATACTATGGCTGTTCTTGGTGCCTTCAAACAGGAACGCTTGTTGATGGTAAGAATTGTTTCAGTCATATTACAAGCTTTGCCTCATCTGCTTTCTGCACACTGTACAGCTCTATAACTTTGTTGCTTAAATGCATTCACATGCCACAAGTTTGACTAGGTAAAAACGTAGCGCAAAGAGACAAGAACACAGAAAGACAGACAACACACGGCACTGTGTGTTGTAGCGCCGTGTGTTGTCTGTCTTTCTGTGTTCTTGTCTCTGTGCTACGTTTTCACCTTTCAAATATGAATCAACAAGCCCAAGCATATACCGCTCTCAAGTTTGACTATTTACTGGTATCCCATGGGGTTAATATCATCTGTTACCGGTATAAAAACAATGGACCATATCAGTTTGAACCAGGTTGTGTTCTAATGCAATAACAACAACTGGGTGACGCAGGGCCATGATGATGACGTGTCAATCTGTGCTTCCCCATCAAAGCAGTGAAAGAAGTTTCACTTCTGAAGAATTATCACCCATATGGGGGAGAGAGAGACTTGAAGATGGTATGGCAGAGAAAAGGATGGCAAAGTTACTTGATTGTGACAGCTGTAACTCTGGTGCTTAGCCTTTTAAAGAAATTTTTCTGTTCACATATTCCAGAGACGGAGCCTGAAAACTGCCAGGGTATAGCAGCTTCCGACCTTAGGGATCACGGGTCTTCTTAAACTCCTCATAAGTAGTCTGAAACAAAAGGCTGTTGTAAGATGCTTAGTTTGCTTTCTAGCAGGCATAATAAAGGAAGGACATTTTGCACGTTGGTGAGCAGTCACATTTAGCTTTGTGTTTACCATGAGAAATATGTGCAGATATGCACAGGGCCTTTCTTTCTAGCTACGAGGAGATTGGGTGCCGTTAATTATGTGAGCAAAATGTCTCTGCTGTCTGTTTAAACTGTTGTGATATTTTTATTGCCTGATGATCGAAGACTTAAGAGGTGTGAAGACTGGAATCACAGTTGTCACCTGTGATGCACATATATGGATTCAGAATGGAAAAAATTGTCACTTGGAAGTTCTCTCTTACACAAGCACTCTTGTAAACTTGTGTTCCTCTTCCTGCATAAGCTGTGCACATAAAAGGTCAGAAAGATTGACTATGCCGGTCAGATTCCGTGGTGATCATAATAAGCCAGAGCTTCTCATTAGCATCTCCCATATCCTAGGTCTACCTCTTGGAAGATGGGTTCTGCAGTGAAAAAGAGGGTATGCAAGCTCCACATGTTGACCTATTGCCCTTGTGCCCTATGCTGAGTGTAACATGAAAAGCCTAATTTTGTAAAATGGGCTTGTGCATTGACTAAAGGTAGATATGGTACCGTTGCATGTAGTTTAAATTATTGTAGCATTTCATAACCATCACATACATGTCCACGTCGTTCCCTCCTGTCTGTTCTTTAGCATGTATTTCTTTGTTTATTATGCATAGTACTATAACAAATTATCTGTCATTTCTTTTTTCAGGCACTCTGAAGTATATCATGGAGGGACGCGATATGGTGGAGAGATGCCACGACACGGTGTACAGTGCAATGAAACTTGCAGCCAAGCGAGACCGTCCTGTGGACGGCTTAAAAGGCTTGTCAGTCGTTGCAGCCCTCAGCACATTGGACCTGGTGTAGGGCTTTCCACCGGACTACATGCACTGTGTACTCGAAGGTGTCACATCGCAGCTTATGGAACTTTGGCTGTGTTCACCAGGAAGCGCCTGGCACATTGGGAATCGTGAGAGAATTGAATGACCGCCTGTTGAAAATTCGGCCGCCAATTTCTTTCACCAGACAGCCCAGGCCAGTAACTGAGCGCTCGTTTTGGAAGGCTACAGAATGGAGATATTGGCTTCTTTATTACAGTGCACCTTGCCTCTTCAATATACTCCCGCAGAAATATTTCACACATTTCTGCCTTCTTGCACAGAGTCTATTTTTACTCTTACAGCAAGTGTTGAAGAGACAGATATTTTTTGTGCCGAAAGGCTTCTTGTGCAGTTTGTTGAGCAGATGCCAGTTCTGTATGGTGAACACCCCCTGGCATTCAATGTGCACCAACTTGTGCACCTTGCAAAATCTGTGCGCATGACTGGGCCACTATGGGCAACCTCTACCTTCCCATTTGAAGGAGGGAATGGCGACATTCTGAAGCTGGTTTCTGCAGCGAAAGGTGTGCCACATCAAATAGCAGAGCGCTTCATTATGCGAGAGGTGCACAAGTCCCTGAAGCGTCTGGTACTACTGCCACCCTACCTGAACAAGCAGCAAAAGCTGATCTCAGGGAAGCAAGGCAATAAGCTCCAGTCAGGAGTATTAGGTGCGCCATTGCAGTCTAGCAGTCTTGAATGCCATGTTCTGGATTTGATCACCCAGACCATTGGTGCTGTGCCCAGTATGAGTGAATAGCTCAGGGCACATATTAAAGGGATCACTGTACATGGTGCCAGTTATAACAGGACCGAGAAAACGTGCTCTGAATACATTCTAACAAACGATGGCAAGCTCTTGCGCGTGATCAAAATCTTTTTGGTGGAAAACAGTATCTTCTTACTCTGCCAAGAACTAATTACCGAAGAAAGCTTTATGCCTTTCATGTTTACTGCCGGACACCCTCCGACTGATGTTGGGTTGTGCCTAATTCGTGAGCAGAAGGTTATTTCATCTTGTGTGCTTGTTGCACAGAATAACCAATCATATATTGTGAAGGTGCCCAATCTCTATGAAAGTGATTAGGAATAGATGCCAGGGACAAATTTAAATTGGCTTATAGCCAATTTAAATTTGGCTATAAGCCAAATTTAAACTCATACTGGGCACGGCACCAATGGTCTGGGTGATCAAATCCAGAACATGGCATGGCAAGGACAAGAACTAGAAAGCATGATCAATCAGTTAGACAGGCAGAGCAGAACGGTGAGGCTAAAAATTAACATGCAGAAAACTAAAGTAATGTTCAACAGCCTAGCAAGGGAACAGCAGTTCGCAATTGGTAGCCAGGTGCTGGAAGTAGTAAGAGAGTACATCTATTTAGGGCAGATAGTGGCAGCTGATCCGGATCATGAGAGGGAAATAACTAGAAGAATAAGAATGGGGTGGAGCGCATATGGCAGGCTCTTTCAGATCATGAATGACAGTTTACCAATATCCCCCAAGAGAAAAGTATTCAACCGCTGTATCTTACCGGTACTCACCTAATGGGCAGAAACATGGAGACTGACAAAGAGGGTTCAGCTTAAGTTAAGGACAACGCAGCATGCTATGGAAAGAAAAATGATGAGTGTAACGTTAAGAAATCGGAAGCGGGCGGAGTGGGTGAGAGAACAAACGCGGGTTAATGACATCCTAGTTGAAATCAAGAGGAAGAAGTGGGCTTGGGCAGGGCATGCAATGCGAAGGCATGATAACCGCTGTTCCTTTAGGGTAACGGAGTGGATTCCAAGAGAGGGCAAACGTAGCAGGGGACGGCAGAAAGTTAGGTGGGCAGACGAGATTAAGAAGTTTGCGGGGATACAGTGGCCACAACTGGCAAAGGACAGGGTTAATTGGAGAGACATGGGAGAGGCCTTTGCCCTGCAGTGGGTGTAGTCAGGCTGATGATGATGATGGTAGCCAATCTCTGGGACGCTTTGTACGACCAGAAGTTTTTCATGTCGTCCGTCTAAAGCCCTACTATGCACGCTCAAGGACGCTGTTCCCACACTCAGTGTTTTTTTTTTGCGCAGTCCATTTTATTTGTTTGTGGTCTTATGTTTTAAAGCATTGGGTCGATGCTTCTTTTAGAAGGCAGTAATTCCGCAAACCTTTGCAGTGTTGTTTATTCTTCAGTGTTGCCGGTGCGCCGCTTTATCGCTTTGGCTGTGATGCAAGATGCGACCAGGTTTCTAGATTGATCGCATCTTGGTGGAGCCGCTTCTACGTTCTTGCAGAATGCTCTAGTAACTGCGCGCTTTTTCTCGAAAGTTTGCTATCAGCTTTAAATTCAGCCTGGCCAAGAGCGGCGGGCATTCTGTCCAACGACCGCAGAGTTCGCCTTTTGCGGAGTTATTCAGTTCTTTGCTTGTGCAAGTCAGCACAAAAAGAGTTTCGTTTAGAAGCCATTTTCGCTGTCTTCCTGCTCTCCGGACTGCAGTCACCATTCTCTGACAATATTTGCGTCAGTTGTATGGAAGGTGTGCACCTTTTGCTGCATATGTCATTTGAAGTTTATTTCCTTGTGCTGTTCTCGATTATTGTGAAACACCTCTGCATCTCTGTGTTGCACATGTTATAGGTCATTGTATATAGAAGCATTCTACAAAATGTCCAGTGTGTAGTCTTGTTTGTAATTACTGAAGCTGAATGTGGCTTGTAATCACATTTTTCATATGCCATATTTGGCCTAAGGTTCAAATGTACGTGTGTTAGTTTATTGTCTGAGTTTATTATCTGAGGTTTGTTAAAAGCACGCTTGATTTGTAGTGTAAAGAATTATGGTGTTGATATCTAATTTTCACATATGTTTATGAAAACATGTTAGGAGGTTACCTTCATTACCATTCTACTCAACATTGTTTCACAGAGGTGATTAGATCTAGAAGGGCGACCTTCTGCTGCATACGTTCTGCTTGAATTGGTTTGTTGAGGCATTTGCATCAGCACATAACATCCAATGAAGCAAGTTTAAGCATGCTTAAGCATGAAACACTGTTGCCCTTCGCTGTACCTGAAAAATGGTTGGTATAGTTCTATACTGCACTTTGTGATCAGGGCGACAGGCGCGTTAGACAAGAAGTCCAGATTAGGATGGATGCACTCTACCAATATTTGTCTCTGCTGTGTATGCCCCCAAACTGAAGTAAACTAAATGAGGTACTGCAGTGTAGTTGTATATGTTTACAACAGCACACTAACTTCCTGTGTGTGTCAGCTGGAATGTAGTTGATTCGTGTCCAAACCTTAATGCCTATTCAAAGTGTTTTGTATGCCAATATTAACCAACCCACTCTTAAGTGCAACTGACGACCCAAACAGTGTGCACACCACAACCCATGCAGTCTGGTGTATGCACTACAGCACACTAATACTGCACGTTGTGGACACCAAAATACACCAATCAAGTGTGGTGTGCATGCTACAACACACCGCTTTCTGGTGTGCATGCTACAACATGCCAACCCATTGTGGTGTGCCCGCTGCAAACCCACCAACCCAGTCTGGCGTGCACACAGCAACACACCAGCCCAGTCTGGCGTGCACGCTGCAACACAACAACCCAGTCTGGCGTGCACGCTGCAACACACCAACCCAGTCTGGCGTGCACGCTGCAACACACCAACCCAGTCTGGCGTGCACACTACAACACACCACCCCAGTCTGGTGTGCACACTACAACACACCAAACCTGTCTGGTGTGCACGTTACAACACACCAAACCGATCTGGTGTGCACACTACAACACGCCAGCCCAGTCTGGTGTGCACACTACAAAACACCAAACCTGTCTGGTGTGCACGTTACAACACACCAAACCGATCTGGTGTGCACACTACAACACGCCAGCCTAGTCTGGTGTTAACATCAGAACACACTAGGAAGCAGCAGAAAACACCAAGCCGTCCTGGTGTATTTTTCAACTGGGAGAACACTTTAGATGCTGGAAGACGATTGGATGTCCTCTCATATTTTATTACGTGTTACTTAAACGAATTTCGATTTTTTTAGCACTGCTTTGTTCTTAAACCCCTTGAAACAGAAGTACAGTGCGGCTCTTTACCCTGACTGTGAAGAGAGTGTATCAAAACATATTTAGTGAAGCAGCGCTACGGCACAGAACCAAAGGGGAGAAAGGGACGAACACAGAGCTGATGTGACGAATTCAGCGCTGTGTTCTTCCCTTTCTCCCCTTTGGCTCTGTGCCGTAGCGCTGCTTTACTAGATATGTCAGACCAACTCGCCCACCAGTTCATGTTGTATCAAAACAGTTTAATGTGGTTGTTCTGAAGCAGCTGCAAATGAGTACCATTAACTACGACTTCATTCGCACACAGTGCTCTGCAAGACTGTCACATCTCTTACGCGTACTTGATGAGCGCATCCGTCGTCTTTCCCAAAGAACATGGAGCGCTAGCAGCACACCACAAGTACTAAGTGACTGCTTCACTGCTGGCCTTTAATCCCCATCATAGCTTTGCATGCTATGGTGACAGGTCCAAGAATTAACTTCAAGCATCCTTAAAGTTCATAGAAAGTTGCACTAATATATCTTCATTGGGAGCAGTGCACTCAAACCTCGCTTAGACGAGCACAATTGCATGGTCCAGATAAAATATTAAACAGCCGCGTTAAATTTAGTTGTGATGATAAGTTGAAATTATCAATACAAGCGAAAGCAGCAACGGCAGATAGAAAGCAAGTATACTTGCCTAACACAGCATTCAGTCGCACAAGGTCAAGGCCCTCTTTGACAGGGAGATGGCCCTGGATATTGTTCCTGTGCCCAAAGAGGGACTTGCCCCTCAGCTCAACATCTGTAAACGGATGCCTCAAAGGGCCTGAGCAAATTTGCCCGGAGGACTATTGTAGGTCCTTTCGAGCCGCTTAATCACGGCCTCCTCAACAATTACCCCACCCCCAATGTCAACCTGCAAGCAACAAATCAGGGAAGTGGAAAAAAATAATTTTCCATCAACGTAGCACGAGGTGATCCGTATAGAGTAATGCCTAACGAGTCATTGCAAAGAATAAAACAAGGAACCAAAAATTAGGTGTCTCACTACTAGCACAAAATAACAGCATACAGAACTGAATACTCCCATCTTCTGTAGTTTCACTGCACCCACTTGTTCCTATAAGCCTAACAGTCATAGTGCATGTACGTGAGCCACGGTTTATGCAATTATTCTAATAGAGGGCAAATTTTTGATTGCATTTTCTTTTTCTTTTGAATGATTGTGAGCTGTAACACTGGTCACAGTGGTGAGTTCCTCTATGCCCAGAAAGCAATTTATAACTGAAATTTCGCTTCCATGCAGCTACAGTAGTTACATGCTGGTAGCAACATCAGAGCAGATGTGACATCACATGAGGTACACGATAACTGCAGATTTGCACCATAATCGCTGCCTTGTCAATATTACACTTGCCAGCTCCACGAGTCAACAGAAAACGGAATAGAAAATATAAATTCAACTATTATTTACTGGGCGCTGTTATACCAAATGTGTTGACCCGTGTTTTACTATCACCACTCCTGTCCAGAATATTTATCCCATCAAGTCGCGGTTCACACTTTTTGCAGTGCTCGCAATTAATTTGCCCCCGCCGTATATTTGCCGCTCCGTGACACACCTTGAACTCTGCGCAGTGTTTGGGTAGATGTGCACCTCCTACTTGTTTGAGGGAGAGCGCGTGTACCGCTGCCCGGTCATTGATACACCTGCCTGTTTGGCCCACATAGTCCTTCCCGCAGGTCAGCGGTATCGCATAGACCACACCGGTGCAGCACTTCACAAAACGTTTCCCATGTTTTTACTGCAGCCGTTCCTCTTTCCATCGCTCGCTACGCGTGCGCAGATCTGTGCAAGCTTCCGTGGAGCTGAAAAGACGACAGGCACGCCATGTCTATTTGCCACCTTTTTTACGTTGTGGGCAAACCTGTGCACATACGGGGCAACTTCAGGTTTCGCATATTGCTTCCTTCGCTCTGTTGGCCGCTTAAACATGGCGCCCTTGACTTTAGCTTCAGCAACGCCTGTGATCACCGAGCTTGGAAACCCGGCCCACACCAATCGATCCACTTGCGTATCAAAGCTCCCTTGCATACCATGCTGACACGACTTCACGAGTGCAGATTTGACACAAAGATTAAAAATAGCGCATTTAACTGTTTTAAAAGGAGCCGATGCGTACGGTAGCAGCACCTTTCTAGCTCGAGGGACATACTGCCAACATGAATGTTCTTCTCAAAAAGAAAGCTTCAGGTCTGAAAACTGTAAACATCCCTGCAAGGGAATCTCATGCGTGAAAACTAATCTCCTCCCGTTCTCTTTAAAGATCGCTAAAACACTGCTTACAGCATCGGTGTAGGTCACGTCATTCCGTTTTCTAAAAACCACGAAAAAATCGTTCACATATCTGAACGCTTTTAGTAGCCCCTTTCCTGTGAAACTTCGTTCTAGGGCGCGGTAAAGATACAATTGGAAATATCCAATTGTGTCCATGTGGAGATTTCTAATTGGAACAAAATGGTTTTTTTCGACTGGGACATGGTTGCAGTTAAAGACTGTGGAAGCTGAAATGATACAAACACGGCAAATAGTTTTTGGATCTATCACGTGTAATCACGCTATTTCAAAGCATTCTGCTCGCTTCCAGCAAGCATAGAAATCGCAACGTGTTCAGCGTGGTTATAGGAAGTGAGAAGTACCCGTGCCGGCAGCGATGAGTAATAGCTCGTTCAAATAAACAGAAACCTTCCAACTGTGCGTTATCTGTCCAACCAGGACAGCGCACGCTTCACCCTCGCCGTGCCCCCGCCGAATTGCGCGCCTGACGTAGCAAATAGAGAAAGCGACCCCTACTGCCAAACGCCGCAGGTAATCAGCTAGTCTGCTGCAAGCGAGAAAAAAGACGGCTGCAAGCATGAAAGGACGCGCGCGCACTGCGGTGTCTCGACGCCCGAAGCGCAAGGGCAGACGGCGCAGGGATGCAGTTTTATCTGATTCTGACCGCCTCTCGCGTGCCCCGACTTATTTAGCCGCCGGGTGTACCAGTACTCACCCCATTTCAGTAGAAGACCAGCCAGCAACGTGCCTCACGCGGCTAGAATACTTCGTGAACCAAAGCCGCCACTCCTTCAAGGACCTGACTGGGGGGCCTTCTGCAGTTAAAATCTCGGCCAACCTGCACCACTAGCGATTCCTTTCGGCTACTGTGAAATTCTGATCCAAATCGCCCCACGCTCTTGCGAGACGGGGGTTGCTCTAAAGAACATTGATTAAAATGTCTTCTTGCTGCCGCGTAATATGAGAGGTAAGTGCTCGTGAAGCCATGGCGCCTTTGAACAATGTTAAGTAATCGTTTGCGTGATAGGCTGCATAACACCATATAATTTTACAGGGATTGTGGTAGAAAGCAAATTATTCCCTCCCTCACAGCAGAAGATTATTGTACACACAAAGAACAGCACTAATACGCACCTTTTGTGCATGCAGAACGGATAATACGGCAATCATTAGTACCTTCTGCTCAGACAGGCTCCAGCTTGTCACGCGAAATCGACTTTTCGCTTCCATGCAGCTACAGTAGTTACATGCTGGTAGCAACATCAGAGCAGATGTGACATCACATGAGGTACACGATAACTGAAGATTTGCAGCATAATCGCTGCCTTGTCACTATTACACTTGCCAGCTCCACGAGTGAACAGAAAACGGAATAGAAAATATAAATTCAACTATTATTTACTGGGCGCTGTTATACCAAATGTGTTGACCCGTGTTTTACTATCACCACTCCTGTCCAGAATCTTTATCCCATCAAGTCGCGGTTCACACTTTTAAGGCGGAAGCCTTTAATGCCTCATCGTTGTAAGCAGAAGTTGTCGACAGAAAATGTCACGCTTTTAAATTGGTCGTGACGTCACAGTGCGCGAATTTCAAACGGGGCCAATTGTACTTTGGCTACTAACCATGCAACCAATTAAAGGGATTGTATAGTGATTCTGCAAGTTAGTGGGACTTACTTAACCAATTAGCCTAATTACCTTTCCTAGTCAAACCAGATAAATAAATAAAACCGAGTAGGAAATTGGCCGAGCTCGGGAATCGAACCCCGGCCTCCGGAGTGCGAGACGAGCACACTACCACTCCGCCATGCTAGCTCGATGGCTTGGAATGAACAAAGGCGCGTCTAGTGAATACGGTGTCTTCGTTCACTCCCATCTTCCTCCCTTCCCGTTAAGGCGAGGTTTAGGTGACCACCGAGGTATGAGACACTGATACATTTGCTTTCCTCAAAAACCAATTTACCGACGAGCAAGGCGTAGAACCTTTCCTCAAAAAGCGTTGCATTCAAAGGGCAACGCATTGCGCCTAACGGGTGGTGGCGTTCCGTGGACCGCCTGGCAGCGCTACAACAGGCTGTCGGGTTCCACTTCTAAAGTCGAAGCTAAAGCGTCATTAATTTGCAGTTAATTAATGCACCAACAGAATGTGAAGTGAACAGTCGCGTAGCAGAATGCAGCACTCAGGCTTTCGCCTTTCACCACTTTAGCAGCTAAAGTTGCTCGTAATTTTTTGCAGTGCTCGCAATTAATTTGCCCCCCCCCCCGTATATTCTGCCGCTCGGTGACACACCTTGAACTCTGCGCAGTGTTTGGGTAGATGCGCACCTCCTACTTGTTTGAGGGAGCGCGCGTGTACCGCTGCCCGGTCATTGATACACCTGCCTGTTTGGCCCACATAGTCCTTCCCGCAGGTCAGCGGTATCGCATAGACCTTTTCTGTGAAACTTCGTTCTAGGGCGCGGTCTAAGATAGGCTATAAATATGCTAGTAAGCACCTCGGCTACGCAAGAACTGATGCAAATCCCTTTCTTTTGTCGATAAAAACTGTTGTTAAAAGATAAAAACGTGACTTTAAGGTAGACTTCCAGCGTTCTCAAAAAAATAGGTACCGGCACGCCTGAGGCGTTCTGGAGCTCTATTGCCCCAGTACTTTCTGTGGAATCTTTTAGAGAGATAAACAACGGATCATAAGGCACGGAGTAATACAGGCCGTCCCCATCTATCGGACACACATATCCAATGGAGGAAATTTCCTGAAGAAACCCAACAATATCAACTAAGCTTTTATCAGCAAACGGCTCATGATTGTGAAGTGGTGCTTCTGCAGTTATTTGCTCAGAATATGCTGCCATATACCATTTTCACTTGCTACTGTTCTAAACGGCACGGACGGTTTGTACGTTTTGGCAGTGAAAAATACAGTCAGAGCATTGCTCTCGCTGCTAACAATGCCGTCAGCCAACGTGTTCAACTCCCAGTCCTTGCACATCATGGCCGCCTTGCCATATGACAAGACTTTAGCAATGGGATCCTTGACAGGCTTGGTGACAGTGCTACTTGTAGCCCTCATCAATGCATCACTCCATCAAGAAGGCACCTTTCATTGTTCTCTTCTGAAGCATTTCCTGTGATGCGCCTAATCAGAGCCAGGAACTCCTGTACCTCAACCCGTGGCTCCTGACTAAACTTAGGACCCTTGCTCAAGACATGTCTTATCTCGTTGGGAAGCTCAGCTTCACCGTCAACCCCGAACCAGGTGGCTTCCTGTTCCTCTTCAATTGAGCAGACTGCAGCACATGGTTTAGTTTGTGAGCGCACTAAAATTCGGTCATTCTTACTCTAAGGCGACGAATCACACGGTGCTTAATCTCTGCCAGCCAACCGGGATCCATGTTGTAACAGAGAGCACGCACGTGGTCTTCAAATGTTCTTCTTTATCACCACAGCTCAGGTGTGCGCAGCTTGCAAATACGCTTCAGAAGTCCTATTGGCGGTCGCAAGTAGCCGAAGATAGCACTCACGTCCTCCGGAACGAGACCCTTGCGAAGGCAAAACGAAATATATCTTGCACGACATGTTGACGCCACGATGAGGGAAACAAAGGCATCAAGACGAGAAGATGACAAGTTGTCAGATACAAAAGGGCCCTGAGTGTTTGACGTATAGTTTAGAAGAATTTCTATTTGGGCTGGATGGTTAATTGTACTTGAGAACCTACATCGTTCTACGTCATTCTTCAGCTGTGTGTGCGTCTTCTCGCCGCCACTCTTTTCCTTTCTCGAGTAAAAAGTAGCAACATATTATATAATAGCTTAAGCTGATTCTCTCCTTTTTTAGAACAAGTATTGTGGTAACCTTTAAAAAAGACAGCAAAAAATGAAAGTTACAAGCATGCTGAAAGTACAAAAGTAGCAAAAGCTCACCAGGTGCCTTCTCCGCGTCTGCAAGCTTTCATTTTGAAGCTGCATGACTGCAGCATGGCGCTTCCTGAAATAAACGAAAGGGCACAATTCTAAAAGTACAATTCGCATCAAGCAGCAGCACGAGTGGCTCTCATTTCCCGTCCACTGAAATGCGGCAGCCGCCGCCTGGATCGAACCCTGGTCGCCTGGCTGTGAAACGCCGTAGCCAATAAGCTATCGTTGCAGGGCACATGTCTCACAACTCTTCTTAAAACAGAGCAGATGCCCAATTTTGGTGGTATGTTTTCTTTTTACAATGATGCAAAACACACTACTCTACATGAGTCACCAAGTGTTATTTGCAGGAAATGCTACATATCATATAATGAAATTTTGCTGTCATGCTATTTCAGTTTCATCAACAGAATGACGATTACGACCACAAAGTTTGCTTAGAGGTCAGATGAGGCATGAAAAATTGCAGTATAATCGCTGCTTCTACATTCGCTGCCATTCCAGCTAATAAGGAAGGCTGGCTAAAGAATTGTTGTGAATTAAAATTACGAAGAAACGATTACGTCGCAGTTTTTTCATGTCCGACATGACCTACAAGCACACTTTGACGTCACAGCCATTGTTTGGCTGTTGGAACCAAAACAGCACAAGAAAAATTTCATTATAAATTATTTAGAGGTCTTAGCAGAAAACTACATGGCAACCCATGTATAATAATGCGTCATTACAAAGAAGACAACATACACTCAAAGGTTAGACCACTCTTTATTGTAAAGAGAGGTTCCTTTCATATAAAAAATAGTCAAAGCATAAAAATGGTCTTGCCACTCCAAAACAATGTTTCACCAACTACATTTGCAACATGATTCATTCAGGCAGTCTACGGTACAGCTAAATGCTCGAGGCACAGTTGCGATTATTTTATTATGCCTTTAGTATAGCAGCCTGCAGCAGAAAAATGGGGCCTTTCATGACATCTACATGCATATTCAATAGAACCTTTTCAACTCTGACATTTCATAAACAAACATGATGCGCGCTCACCACTAGTGATAGCTGTCACACGAGCAAACCAAGCTCCTCCTGCTGCGTATTGCCAAGAGACAAGGCATTTATAGGCTCACAGCGCAGCTTGTTAGCTGTGTGCATGTTGCTAGCATTGATGTCCATGAAAGGAATCCTGACGTGTGCTTTTTTTACCATTCAAGAACCATCTGCTCCCGCAGTTTGCAACACGCATCATTTGGTATGGCTATGTGTGTGACGATTAGTCACAAGCGAGTCCCGACCAAGTGCACCAGGGAGGGTCTCAGCCTGCTGGAGGGGAGGCCTCCTCTCTGGAGGGGGGGGGGGTTCAGAGCCGCTGTTATGGGTGAAGGCACGGGCCAACCAGCGAATCCTGTGAGGAGCAAGTTGCCTCCTCGGCAATCCGAGGGCGCTGTTATGCAGAAGCCCGGGCCAGCCAGCAAAACCTGTGAGGAGCAAGCTGCCTCCTCGGCAAGCCGAGGGCGCTGTTATGCAGAAACCCGGGCCAGCCATTAAACCGTATGAGGAGCAAGATGCCTCCTCGGCAAGCCGAGGGCGCTGTTATGCAGAAGCCCGGGCCAGCCAGCAAACCGTGTGAGGAGCAAGCTGCCTCCTCGGCAATCCGAGGGCGCTGTTATGCAGAAGCCCGGGCCAGCCAGCAAACCGTGTGAGGAGCAAGCTGCCTCCTCGGGAATCCGAGCGCGCTGTTATGCAGAAGCCCGGGCCAGCCAGCAAAACCTGTGAGGAGCAAGCTGCCTCCTCGGCAAGCCGAGGGCGCTGTTATGCAGAAGCCCGGGCCAGCCAGTAAACCGTGTGAGGAGCAAGCTGCCTCCTCGGCAAGCCGAGGGCGCTGTTATGCAGAAGCCCGGGCCAGCCAGCAAACCGTGTGAGGAGCAAGCTGCGTCCTCGGAAAGCCGAGGGCGCTGTTCTGCAGAAGCCCGGGCCAGCCAGCAAACCCTGTGAGGAGCAAGCTGCCTCCTCGGCAAGCCGATGGCGCCGTTATGGGCCGTAGCCCGGGCCAACCAGCAAACCCTGTGAGGAGCAAGCTGCCTCCTCGGCAAGCCGATGGCGCCGTTATGGGCCGTAGCCCGGGAAAATCAGCAAACCCTGTGAGGAGCAAGCTGCCTCCTCGGCAAGCCGATGGCGCCGTTATGGGCCGTAGCCCGGGCTAACCAGCGAACCCATTGGGGGGCAAGCTGCTCCTCGGCAAGCCGAGGGCACTGTAAGGTAGAAGCCCGGGCCACCCAGCGCACCATGTGAGGAGCAAGCTCCCTGCTTGTCAAGCCGAGGGCGCCGTTATGGGCCGTAGCCCGGCCGACTAGTGAACCCTGTGAGGAGCAAGCTCCCTCCTCGTCAAGCCGAGGGCGCTGTTCGGCAGAAGCCGGGGAAAACCAGCGCACCGTGTGAGGAGCAAGCTCCCCCCTCGTCAAGCCGAGGGGGCTGTTAGGCAGAAGCCCGGGCCAACCAGTGAACCCTCTGAAGAGCAAGCTGCCTCCTCGTGAAGCCGAGGGCGCTGTTAGGCAGAAGCTCGGGCCAACCACCGCACCGTGTGAGCAGCAAGCTCCCTCCTCGTCAAGTCCAGGGCGTTGTTAGGCAGAAGCTGGGGCCAGCCAGCAAACCCTGTGAGGAGCAAGCTATTTCCTTGGCAAGTCGAGGGCGTCGTTATGGG
The DNA here is from genome assembly GCF_055824585.1 of Amblyomma mixtum. Lineage (NCBI taxonomy): Eukaryota > Metazoa > Arthropoda > Arachnida > Ixodida > Ixodidae > Amblyomma > Amblyomma mixtum. The sequence continues at coordinate 168,007,867 of NC_143012.1, forward strand.
CCGTAGCCCAGGCCAACCAGAGAACCCTGTGAGGAGAAAGCTGCCTCCTCGGCAAGCCGAGGGCGCTGTTAGGCAGAAGCCCGGGCCAACCGGCGAACCGTGTGAGAAGCAAGCTCCCTCTTCGGCAAGCCGAGGGCGCTTTTAGGCAGAAGCCCGGGCCAGCCAGCAAACCCTATGAGGAGCAAGCTGCCTACTTTGCAAGCCGAGGGCGCCGTTATAGGCTGAAGCCCGGGCCAAGCAGCGAACCCTGTGAAGAGCAAGCTCCCTCCTCGGCAAGCCACGGGCGCGGAGATGGGCCGAAGCCTAGGCGAAGCAGCAAACCCTCAGAGGCTATGCCTCCCTACCCTGGTGCCCTGGTGGCCAGGGTCTGAGCCTGAGCTGCAGACCCAGGCTCAGCTTTGGGCTGAGCCTGGGTCTGCAGCTAACCCACAGAGGATGTCCCTACCTCTTTTCCCTAGCATCCCAGAGGCCGCTGCTTTCCCACGCACAGCGAGACCCGAGTATACTTTTCAAATATGAGAGCTGTGTTTGGCGTAGTACAAGGCCACAACTTTTTTTGTTGTGGGTTAAAAGTGGAGGGCTACTGAGCAGGTTGAAGGTGCCTCCAGACCTGCGGCGCAATCGAAATTTATAACGAGAGGGAAAAATTCTAGAAAGGCTTTGGCGCAAAGACCTGCACCAGCCCAGGACCACATGTCGCCGCGCTCTTACAACAGAAGTGGGCGGTGCCCACGTAGCCAAGGCTGCATACACAATTAGTGGGTGGCGCGCTACTCCTGAACGTAGGGTCCCCGTCGGCCTTAGGCAGACGCGCGATGAAAATACACAGATACAAACGTTCCGTTCAGGGAAAGCCTTGACAATGCCTGCTGTGGACCGCTCTTAGCCGCTTTCAGGTTGCCCGGGGTTCGCCACGAGGAGGCGGCAGTCCATCGAACCCCGAAGAAGTTTTCGTCTGCCAAAAGAGTTTCCCCCCAACCTTACGTGGAGTAGGCCAGGGCCAGAAAACAACTGCGAACACACATTTACAGAGGACTAGTGGGCCCAAAACCACTGCACACATTACTACTGCGCCCGCATGCTGAGCATAAAAGTTCAAGATTTAAGCCAACCACTCAAGCTGTGGCATGGAATTCATAAGAGGTAAATCCACAATATCAATAAATGACACCGTGACAATGACAGAACGGTGGTGGTGGTGAAAAACATTTATAGTGCAATAAATATTTACAGAGAGATGATTGGGGTAGGCCTTATTGGCCCTTTCCCCTAACAATACTAGGTGGAGCCCCTATTCCGGGGCCCCATTGGCAAGCAACGCCGCCCGCGTCCGGTGAACTAAGGCCTTTTGGGTCTTTAGGTCCTGACAGCCGAGCAGGGCCGCCTCCCAGTCCTCTCTGGTGGGGTTGGAGTCGGGGGGGATAGATGGGTTTGATTGACACGCCCAAACCATGTGGAAGGTGTCAGCCACCTCCCAACAGAACTGGCACGTGCCATCAAAGGATGCGTTGAAATGTTTAAGTACCGCCGGGCACAGTACAGTGTTAGTAAGAATTTTGATGAGGAGGAGCTCGTCTGCGCGATCCAGTCCCTTACAAGGGGCCGGGTAGCGCCGGTGCTCCTCGTAGTAATCGGTGATGTGTTCGAATGTAAGGGCCAGATTGTCTGATTGGGAGTAGGCGTCCAAGGACAGGGAGAGATAGCCCGGGGAGAGAGTGCGCGGGCGGCCTGATCGGCCTGTTCGTTTCCCTGGAGTCCCTGGTGACCGGGGGCCCAAATCAGGTTACGTGGAGTTGGACCTTCGCATCGGCAGCTATATTCCAATATGCGCCAGGCAAGCGGGGGAGCCCAGCCCAACTCATAGTTCCGACAGGCCCCTCGCGAGTCGGTGATGATGTGTTTCGACTTGGGAGTAGTGAGAGCCAGAGCAATGGCAATCTCCTCCGCGTGTGTTGCGCTGTAGGCTTTGAAAGTGAGCCCGTTAACTGTGTTTGTGTTGTGTACGACTGCGGCCGTGTACCACACCCCGTGGTGCGGGCCGAAAACGTCCACGTAATACACATATTGCTGGTTACCATAGTATCGCGCCAAAGCTTCCGCGCGCGCCTGGCGACGACCGCTATGGTCTTCTCTGGACATGTTGCGGGGAAGGGGTCGGACCCGGAGGGCGCGTCTCCAGGGTTCTGGCACTCTCTCCCTTTCCTCAATATGGTAGTCATGTTTGATGTGTAGCCGGTCCAAGAGGCGGCGGCCGGACGTGGTCTGTGCAAGACGCGTGTATTGGTTGACTAAGTGGGCTTCTCGAAGCTCTCGGAATGTGTTTACCACGCCCAAGGCCAGAAGTCGCTGGTTGGACGGGGTGACCGGGAGGTCGAGAGCCCGCTTGATGACTTTCCGCTGGATGACCTCCAGTTGGTCATCATCATGTTTGCGCAGGTGCAAGTAGGGGGTTGAGCAGAGGATTCTACTCGTTACGAAAGCATGGGCAAGCCGCATTGCATCCTTGCTTCGTAATCCGCCCCGCTTGTTGGAGACCCAACGGACCATGCGGCCCACCTGGTCTCCCACTGTGCGAAGTTTGGCTAGGGTAGTGTCGACCCTGCGTTGATGGTGTATGAAGAGACCAAGGACGCGGATCTCCCTGGACTCCCGGATCGGTCCCGAGGGGAGACTGATGCAAAGCGGAGTTGTGTCCCGAGGTGAGGGACGTATCTGCACAAATTCTGATTTAGATGGGGCGCACTGGAGTCCGCAGGAGGCCGCGTAGTCGTCGACTAGGGTCGCCGCTGCTTGCAGGCAGGATTCCATGTGGCCCAGGTTACCTTGCGTGGCCCAGATTGTAATATCATCCGCATAAAGAGCGTGATGTATCCCGAGCAAAGAAGAAAATTTGGAGGGAAGATGAAGCATTGTCAAATTGAAGAGGAGGGGAGACAGGACCGCGCCTTGGGGTGTTCCCCTCGAGCCGATGGTGTATGGCCCGTGTTCCGCATTTTGTATGCGTATGTAGGCTTGACGGTCTGTAAGAAATTGTTTATGTAGTTGAATGTTTTGTGGCCACAGTTGGTGTTACTGAGGTGGTCCAGGATTACTTCGTGTTTGACGTTGTCGAATGCGCCTTTAAGATCCAAGGCCAGGACCACCTTGTCGCTGTGGGGACATTGGACAGGATCTAAGATGCCGTGGTGAAGCTGCAGAAGTATATCCTGTGCATACTTGTGAGGGCAAAAACCGAACATGGTGTCCCCGAAAGTGTGCTGTGTTTCGCGAAAATCGGAGAGTCTATCGCGCACCATCGTCTCCATCAGCTTGCCCACACAAGACCTGAGGGAGATGGGGCGAAGGTTCTCCACAGCAATAGGTTTGCCGGCCTTCGGAATAAAGGTCGCGAGAGCCGATTTCCAACCGAAAGGGAGAGGAGTCTCTCCGTCCGAAATGCTATTGATGTATTTGAGGAGCGCGGCGTAGGCTGCGTCGGGAAGGTTGGCCAAGAGCTTGACCGTAACCTTGTCGCGCCGGGGTGCAGTGCCCCGCTTCATTTTGCTTAAGGCTGCCCGGAGGAGGTTGTGGAGTTGGAAAGGCTTGTCCAGCTCCGTGTTCTCTTCGCCTGCGTACGAGTACGCTGCCTGCCGGGGGTCCTTAGTGGTGCACAGGTAGCGATCCCTGAGCGTGTGCGCTAGCTGTTTTGTCGTTCCTGTAAAGTTGTGCAAGTCCCTATGTAATTGGCGTTGAGTTTCCGTGCGTGTTTGTATTGGATCGATGAGAGCGCGGAACAGGCGCCACGTGTTGAGGCCAGACATCTGGCGAACAACCGCGTTGCACCGGTCCACCCAGTTAGTGTCGGCTACCTGAGTAGCATTTTCCGCTGCCTGTTGTGTGAGTTCGAGGATGCGGTTCTTTAGGCGTCTGTTATGTTTTTGTTTCTTCCATCGCTTCGTGAGGCTGCGACGGGCCTCCCAAAGGTGGAGAAGGTGGTTGTCCACGTCAGTTTGTGTTTCTCTGAGCTGTATCTGCTTTCCGTGTTGTGTGAGTGTAGACGTGAGCGATCTGGACCAGGTGTCGTATCCCGACTGGGGGGTGTCTACGATATGTAAAGAGGTGCGCAAAGTCGTCCAGTCAGGGATACGAGCTTGTTTTAGTGGGAGTTTCAGGGGACGCATGTAAATGGTTGTTTTGATTATACAGTGATCACTACCTAGAGTGTCCTCTGTATTTAGCCAGTCGGCATGGCGTATGTTGCGTGTAAATGTGAGGTCCGGGCAAGTATCTCGTGGAATGGAATTGCCGACACGTGTTGGGTTGGCGGGGTCAGTGTGCAGGGTGAGTACAAGTGTGGAAAAAAGTTCCGCAAGCTTCCTCCCACGCCTGTCCTCCCGGGGTATCCCCATAGCCTGCTCGGGGCGTTGAAATCGCCGACGATTAGGAGGGGATCCCTACCCGCCACCTGCATAGCTTGAGTGAAAATTTCATTGAACGTGACGTTCGGAGGCGGAGGGTGGGGTCACGATGTTGAGACTCCCCAGTCCGCTAGTGCCCGGCGCAGACGTGCAGGAGTCTTCCGAATAGTCAAACTCATCGGGAATAGCTCTATTGAATTTTGAGGGGCGGTTAGCGTCCCTGATGGGTCCTACGCGTTTAAGGACGCGCGGATTATCTTTTATCCATTTTTAGATAATGTGCGTTACAGCTTGTGTCACCTGTGCGATGACACTCTCCACCTGACGCGCGATGGTATCATGGATAATTTTGGGGAGGTCAGCCAACTGTGTTTCAATTGCGGTCACCCGGATCTCCAGGGCCGCGGAGCCACTCTCCACAGGAGGAGGGATCTCCCTGTCTGTTATGTTTTCTGCCTCGTCGCTCGACGCGGGCCGAGTATGGAATTGGGATTTGAGCGAGTTAAGCTCGCTGGCTAGATTTTGGTTTTGAGCTCGCAAGAGGGCGAGCTCGCGCTTGAGTTCCTGCGTCTCGGCGGTGCTGGTGGTGGAGGAGGGAGCAGGGGAAGGAGAGGAGGCGACCCTCGCCCAGAAAGGATCGCCATGTAGACCGATTGTCTAGGTTGATATGAAGATTACAGTAGTTAGAGCAGAATCCCTGCTGAACCTTGTTGTTTCTCCTTACATACAGAGCCAAGCATAAAGATTCCAGCATGCAGCGAAAAATGACGCAGTAAAAATCAAAGGTCCAAGGCTCACAAATGGCATGCGAGGTCAAAGCTGTGGGGGCAGTGATCCAGCCATGTACCGAATTTGCTATCGGCATAGCTGAATGGAGAAATCAACATCTAGTGAGCAGTGTTCGAACAGTCATATGTCAGTGCACGCTCAGGAACCCCAGGTGGTCGACATTTCCGACCAGTCAAAAAAAAAACATTTGAACCTATTGGGATTCCAAATGGTTCCAAATGGAAATATTCCAATAGGCCAAACCAACTGTTCAGTCCAACAGGTTCCAATTGGAATGCCCTTTCCAATTGGTCATCCCAAATGGACACAAAAGTGGTCCAATTGGTTCCAACTGGAATTAAAATGCCAAGTGGGCGGTCGATATAGAGAGCCCAATTGGAATGCTCAGTTTACTTGGATGGCCTAATTGGTTCCAGTTAGAATCATTGCATTTGGACAGTGTTTATTAGTCATTGCTAATTTATTTGCCACAATCCAACGGCACACCCAGCAGTGCAAGTCATTTCATTTTTAAATTTATCCTTAAATATCCTTTGCTTTTTTTGTCAATTTTGCTATTACAGCATTTCTTCCTTCAGCAAATTTTTTAAAGCAAACAGTCCTGAATGAATTCGAGACAGTGGCCATTTGCGATTCCTGTGAGGTTATAAAGGCTAAATATTTAAAATGGATGTTACATCAAACATCATTTTCCTGATATTGATATCTGCTTTCAGTACTTAAGCCTCATATCACAAGAAGTAACAATGAATCCTTTTCCAGATTAGGTGTACTTGTTGGTGATGCAAGGCATATCAGTTACAGGATTTAATTTATAACTAATTGAGCTTGCTTGTTCGCGATCAGATTGGTAACAGCACAGACGTGCTTGTGTTGTGTTTGTTCTTTCGTTCCGTCTTCGAACTGTACGTTACCAACATGATTTTGATTTACCTGTTATATGAGCTAAATATTGACCTAATTTTTAAGATAAACAATAAAGCGCAATCACAGAAGACATCAGTACTCGAGAAGCATTATACATTTGTTTATTTTTCAGTTTCCACAAACCGTGTAGGTGCCCAAACACGAATTCATTTAATCATACTTGGCTCCTTAAGACAGAACTGCAATTACAAAAATTATGGACTTACTAGCACATTAAAGAAAAACTGAAAAATAATGTGTACATAGTGATGCAGCTCAGTTTCATATATTCATACATTTTCACAAAACAGAAAAATGACTAAAAAAAATCACGTGAAAGCATAAAAAATTATGGGACAAAAACACTATTCAAGACATTCAGAGCTGCAAAACATACATATAGCTTGAAGATAAAAAACATAAGCACCCCAAAAAAGGCCCACATTGAAAAAAAATGAAAATTACAGGTGGATTTATAAACATTGTGTCTATCGTTTTTATGAAGACATCAGGGACAAATAAGGGAGGGGGGTGGCAGCCCCCTCCTAAAGTGAGATTTCCATGAGAGAGCTGCAATGACCCGATTCTTTCTGTCAAAGTTTCAAGACTCATGGCAGACGTACTACCCCCCCTCCCTCCCTTTATGCACACATGATGTAAAAGTTTCTAGAGCCAGGTTGAACTCGAAAACAAAACTGCAAATGCCTTTCAAAAAAAGGCCTACCAGCAATGCAATTTTGAACCCCTAGCATGAAGCTTTATCTGGCCGGCAGGTATCTCTGTAAATGGGATGAACTGGAATATCCCCAAGCAGCAGATGCCATTGGGTGCACAGCCTCCATTTCCACTGCATTGAGCTTTATCAGACTATACGAGGAGTGCCTGGAAAGCGACAATACACTGCGTGCTAGCCACTGAGTTACAAAGATTGCTGAGGGGTGTCAGCACTGCCCCTAGACCTTGGACCACATGATTTCTACTGCCCACCTGTTTTCAGTGTTCTGCCAGCGTACGGTCGAGTAGCATGAATTCGAAATGTGTGCATTGATCCTGCCAAATGTGAGTAGCAATCCTTGATATGCTTTCTGCACACAAGCGGCAAACCACCAATGAACATTCACAGGGGTTTGTGCAGTTTTTTGAACGAGTCAGGAGAATGTAGCAAAGTGGTGCCGTGAATTGTCGTCAAAAGAAAAGTTAAAAAAAAAATGTCTGTCGATGTGCGTAGTTCAGCCGAATGTGTTGTGTTTTATGGCACATAGACAACTCAAGCCATCATGCGCCAAACTGCAGATTAGGAGCCCTAGCAATTAGGTTTCACTTCGATTCTGGTATTCGGCCTTTGTATGTTTACTTTCTGGACACGCCTCGTAAGTCTGTCCCTGACTGATATTTGCTTCATAAGGAGGGCAAAGTATAGGTGAAGAGCACTGCACACAAAGGAATGCTCGAAGCAAACCCCACATTCTAATGAAAGGCATGTTCAAAATGGCCTGAGATATTGCCACCGTACGTACCATTCAGTGGCGCCGTACCGCGGCCGAACTGTTTAAGCTGGGATTTGCCAAGCCTTGGGCACTCGAGGTGCTCGAAGAACGTCGTCTACCTCGCTCGAGCTTCCTGCTGGCTGGCACGCCCACCTCGTCTACTTAGAACCTGGTCTGTTTCTTCAACCGTTTGTCGATGACATATTTGGTGGAGGTGCTGGGTAGCGTCCCATGTACTCTGACTGCGAGGACTCTCTCGACACCTGTTCTCCACGCGTGGACACAACACCCGTCCACAAAGCGAGCCGCCACCTGCGAGGCCTACAACCAGAGTTCGGCCAACTGGCAGCGCCGGTAAGAGCGGTAAGAGCAATGACGTCAACCGTGGCTAGCCAGACAACACAGCGTTCCGGGAATGCCCCGCCATTCGTCCTTCACGCACCTCGGTCGCCGCCACCGTACCACGGGGACAGGTTCGAGGACGTAGAAGACTGGTTGGCCAGCTTTGACCGAGTGGCGGGTTTCAATGAATGGGACGGCGAGCGCAAATTGCGCAACGTATACTTTGCGCTGCAGGACTCGGCCAAAACATGGTTCGAGAACCACGAAGCTTCCTTTACCACCTGGGGGCCTTTTCGCCCAGAACTCCTAGCGACGTTTACCACCAGCGAAAGAAAAGAAAAGGCTGAAATCGCTCTGCACTCGAGGTCCCAGCAGTCCAACGAGAGCGTCGCGATATTCATCGAGGACATGACGCGACTGTTCAATCGGGCCGACCCTGCTATGCCAGAGGCGAAGAAGGTGCGCCACTTAATGCGCGGCGTAAAAGAACAGCTATTTGCCGGACTGGTCCGTGACCCGCCAAGAACAGTGGCCGACTTCACAAGGGAGGCAACGAGTATCGAGCGCTCCCTGCAGGAACGGGGCGCGCACTACGGACGTGAAGCTACTGTAGCACCCGCTTCCCAGTACACGCCTACGTCGCTGCCCGCCGAGGAGCTTCGGGAGCTTGTAAGGAGCGTTGTGCGTGAGGAATTGGCGAAACTTAGTTTTGAAGCTCCACAGGCCAATGTCGCTGCCGTAACCGACGTGGTCCGTGACGAAATCCGACGAGCTGTCCAGCCGCCCCCAGCTCCACACCCGGCGCCCTCTGTTATGACGTACAGCGAGGCACTACGAAGTCCTGGGCCAGCGAGGCAAGCCTTTTCCCCCGTCGTTCCCATGCCAGTGCTATCTCTGCAGTACCCGAGCGCAGCAGTACCATCTGTGCCGCAGGAGTACAGGCCCCCCATGAGCAAAGCCCACGTGTGGCGAACGCCAAACAATCGGCCGCTCTATTACCACTGCGGGGAGCCCGGCCACATCCTCCGTCACTGCCCCTACCGGAGAATGGGTTTAAGAGGGTTTTCACCTGACGCACCTTGACCGCGCTACGGTGAAAGACCACGGGATATCGAGCTGTACCTGGCTGATAACGTGCAGTCCTCAACCCCGCAGCGGCGTCAATCCTGATCGCCATCCCCAAGGCGGTTCTCTTCGCCCGGCCGCCCGTCGTCCTCTGGCCAGTTCAGAGGTGCGTCCCCACGTCGGGAAAATTGAAGATGGCGTCCTCCTGGGGCAGGGCCGCCGCTACTGAACCGTGTCAAGAGCCTCCATCCGACGATTCGCCGCGACGCTCCGACCAACGACGACTTGCCCCGACGACTTCAACGACGCGCTGCGACCGATTGGTTTCTGCCGACAACCACGACATTACCGCCCTAGTGGATATCGGCGCCGATTTTTCTGTAATGAGCAGTCGGTTAGACACGGCCCTGACGAAGGTTCTGACCCCTTGGTCTGGGCCGCAGATCCGGACACCTGGTGGCCACGTCGTAACTCCGCTCGGTGTCTGCACTTCACGAATCCAGATCAGCGAAGTTACTTTCCCTGGTTGCTTTGCTGTGTTACCCGAGTGCTCCAAGGACCTCATACTCGGTTTGGATTTTCTTCAGGAGTATGGTGCCGTTATCAACCTGCGGGAGCTAATCGTGTCGTTATCCACCCAAGGCCCTGTCGGCGACGATACCTAGCCACGCAGGGCGAAGCTATGCGTCTGTGACGACCAGGTACTAATCCCGTCAAGAGCCAGCATGTTTGTTACCGTAGAGTGCGATAACAGCCCCAGCACTCGTGGCATCGCTGAAACCAACATCTCGCTGCTCCTTGGTCGGCAAGTCTGTGTAGCTCGCGGCATTATTGAATTGAACAGTGGGCGAACCGAACTTCTGGTGACCAATTTTGGTTCTGAACCTCAGTGTTTGCCTGGCAAAACAGCTATTGCGTATTCCGAAGAACTTTGTGAATTCGCGGGACAGCATGCGTTGTCCGAAATCCCGGCATCAGTGGAGGCACCGACCACTCCCATCAAGACCGACGTAAACCCGAACCTCCCGTCTCATCACAAGCAATGCCTAGAGAGCATTATCGAATCTTTCCGCGACTGTTTTGCATCGACCTCTAAAGTTAGGCAGACTCCGCTCACAAAGCATCGCATTATTGTTGACGCAAACCAGCGACTGTTATACCAGCCGCCTTATCGGGTCTCTTCGAAGGAACGTGACGCTATTCGCCGACAAGTTCAAGAAATGCTTCAGGACGACGTGATACAGCCGTCGACGAGCCCGTGGGCATCGCCTGTTGTTCTTGTGGCGAAGAAGAATGGAACCCTACGGTTCTGTGTTGATTACAGGCGTCTAAACAAAGTCACTAAAAAGGACGTTTATCCTCTGCCACGGATTGATGACTCCCTGGACCGGCTACGCCACGCCACGTATTTCTCGTCACTAGATTTACGTAGTGGCTATTGGCAGATCGAGGTGGATGAGCGCGACCGGGAAAAGACCGCCTTTATTACACCGGATGGTCTGTACGAATTCCGGACGCTCCCTTTCGGACTGTGCTCGGCTCCTGCCACCTTCCAGCGGATGATGGACGCCGTGCTTGCCGACCTAAAATGGCAGTCTTGCCTCGTCTACCTGGATGACGTTGTCATCTTCTCCGCTACGTTCGAAGAGCACCTGAGGCGCCTGCGCGCCGTGTTCGCCGCAATTCGTTCGGCCGGTATTTCCCTCAAGCCCGAAAAGCGTCACTTCGCTTTCCAGGAGTTGAAGTTTCTGGGCCACATCGTGAGCGCTAAGGGAGTTGGCCCTGACCCTGATAAGACAGCCGCCGTTGCTGCTTTTCCCATGCCCACCGATAAGCGAAGTGCGCGCTGCTTTCTGGGTCTCTGCGCCTATTATCGGCGTTTTGTGCGGAACTTCCCCCAGATCGCTTAGCCCCTCATCCGCCTCACGAAAGATGCCGAACCGTTCTTCTGGGGCCAGGAGCAACAACAGGCCTTCGAACACCTCCGCACTCGTCTCCAAAATACGCCCATCCTCGGCCACTTCGACGAGTCAGCCGACACTGAACTGCACACAGACGCCAGCAACATCGGCCTCCGTGCGGTCCTTGTGCAGTGGCAGGATGGTCTCGAACGCGTAGTCGCATACGCAAGCCGCACCTTGTCACGCTCGGAGGCGAACTATTCCACCACTGAAAAGGAATGCCTGGCAATTGTGTGGGCAGTGACCAAATTTCGCCCGTACTTATACGGCCGCCCTTTTAGAGTCGTCAGTGATCACCATTCGCCGTGCTGGCTAGCGAACCTCAAAGATCCCTCGGGGCGGCTTGCAAGCTGGAGCCTTCGCCTTCAAGAATTCGACGTCACCATCGTCTATAAGTCCGGCAGGAAGCACAGTGATGCTGACTGTCTGTCTTGTGCTCCTGTTGAGGACAACGGAGCTGATCCCGACACCGATTTTGTTTTTCTCGGCGCCATCTCCACGTCCGTCCTCGCTCAACACCAAAGAGACAACATTGAACTACGGCCTCTCATTGAGTATTTTGAAGGAAGCGCTGAGTCTCCACCGTGAATCTTCTCACGTGGACTGTCGTCGTTCTGTTTGCGCGATGGCGTTCTGTATAAGAAAAACTACCACCCGACGGAAGCTGTCTATTTTCTCGTCGTACCCGCGGCCTTGCGCGACGAAGTCCTGCAGGCGTGCCATGATGACCCATCTTCTGGTCACCTGGGTTTTTCCCGGACTTTGGCGCGGATACGCCAGAAGTACTACTGGCCCAGGGGTGCTGCAGTTGTACAGCGTTACGTCAGAACTTGTCGCGAGTGCCAACATCTCAAGACGCCACCGACGAAGCCAGCCGGACTACTGCCTGTCTATTGATCCGCCACAAGCCCCCTTCCACCAAGTTGGCATGGACTTACTCGGCCCATTTCCGCAGTCTTCGCTGGGTAACCGCTACATTGTGGTCACCACCGACTACCTCACCCGGTACTGTGAAACTAAAGCTCTCCCTCGTGGTACCGCTGACGAAATTGCGAACTTTTTCGTTCAAAACATTGTGCTTCGTCACGCTGCACCGACCATCGTTGTAACTGACAGGGGAACGGCGTTCACCTCGGCCCTTACGCAGGAGGTTATGCGCCTTAGCGGCACCTGTCACCGCAAAACAACCGCTTACCACCCTCAAACGAACGGACTCACCGAACGGCTCAACAAGACGATCGCCGACATGATCTCCATGTATGTTGACGCAGACCACCGGAACTGGGACTCCATACTTCCTTAAGTAACGTTCGCCTATAATACTGCTCTGCAAGAAACGACGCGCTTCACTCCATTTCGTTTAGTGCATGGTCGCGAAGCCACCACCATGCTGGACGCAATGTTGCTTCCGAGCAGTACTCCCTCAACTGTTGTGGGTGCTGACCACTTCGTTCGTCATTCCGAGACCGCCCGCCAACTCGCTCGACAGCGCATCCGGCACCAGCAAACCCACGACGCTCGCCGCTATAACCTCCGCCACAGAGCTGTTAGTTACCAGCCGGGCGAACAAGTCTGGGTTTGGAGCCCAATCCGCATGCGTGGACGCTCCGAAAAGCTTCTGCGCAGATATTTCGGCCCCTACGAGGTACTCCGCAAAGTCAGTGATGTGAACTAAGAAGTTCTTCCCCAAGGAACAGTTCGTTCCTCCAGACGGCCGACCTCCGAAGTCATCCATGTCGCCCGGATGAAGCCGTATCACGCCCGCTAGCGCTTCAGGCGTGTCTACAGCTGCCGCCGGACACATGCAGCGTCCCTTCTCTTCGTGCTGCCCACTGCTGCGGCACCGAGTCGGTGCCCTTCAGAGAGGGGGAGCAATGCCACCGTACGAACCATTCAGTGGCGCCGTACCGCGGCCGAACTGTTTAAGCTGGGATTTGCCAAGCCTTGGGCACTCGAGGTGCTCGAAGAACGTCGTCTTCCTCGCTCGAGCTTCCTGCTGGTTGGCACGCACACCTCGTCTACTTAGAACCTGGTCTGTTTCTTCAACCGTTTGTCGGTGACAATATGCACTTAGAGCAAGAACATTTGAATACAATCACAATAATGCTTCCTTACTGGCAAAAGATTTCTATTACAGAGAAAAATATACCTGCAAGCCGTAATACGAACTTTGACATGTGCCTACTGAATATTAATCCAGTATATGGACATCCAAGCATATGGAGGCCGAGTACCAAAAAGTTAATGTGCATTTCAGTTTCAGTTATGCAACTCAGTCCCACTGAGATGAAAGCTAACCGTTCCTAGAGTCCAGTGACTACCTGTGCGTGATAGCAATCAAAAATATTTTCTCGAAGTTATGTATCATGCTTTTGCTTCCTCAGGCATCCCACTACAGCACTTAACAAGCACACTCACTTCAAATGATGGAAAAATATGCTTGAGCCTGCAATCTGTACAATGCTAAAACAAAATAAAATTCTCAAATGAAAGCATTATTTAAAATTTAGACATCTACGCTATGGCCTCTATCATCGCTCAGTTGGAGGATGTTGAATGCCAGCAATAAGCCTCTGCCACGGTGACTCAGTGGTTGAGGAGGTGAAACGCTAGGCACTAATGTGCTATGTGATGTTAGTGCACGTTAAACAACTCCAGGTGGTTTAAATTGTCCGAAGCCCTCCAATACGGCTTCCCTCATTGAGTCGCTTTGGTGCATTAAACCGCAAAGGTCAAAACGAACCAGCAATAAAGAATCATCTAGAGAGTGTAACAGCTAGGTATAGGTGAAAGAAACACACTTCCTACGTCCATAAATACACAAATGTTGCTCACTGAAGAAAATGGCATAAGTTTTAGGTCTCTGACGAATGAAAGAACTTTGAACAGGTGGTTGAACTCAACAGTGCCATACTTCACGACACTGCATTTTATTGGGCGCACAAGAACATACGTGGAACCACAGCTAATGATGCTTAAAATAACGGCAAAAGTGCCATTGGACAGCTGCAACACGGAGTTATAAGCTAGCATATTCAACACTGTTTCCTACGTATAGCTCTTGAGTTAAGCTGCTGCTGCTGGCGGAGGGCACGTAAGGCCTTCCTCAGCCAAAGAAGCGCAACCTCTCAGAGATGAACACAATTTTATTGGTTTGTACTGCATGTGGTGAAGCACAGCACTAAATGGCACCTTCCTGGGTAGCAAGTTTCATGCATCCGTCAACTGCTCCCTCAATGTGCAGCACACGGCACAGCTGATGAGGAATACCATTGGCAGTCTTGACAGCCTCCTCAAGATTTCATTCCCTGCCTCGAACGGATACGCAGAGTGAGGCCATAATGGACCCCAGTGCCGTACACTCTTCCCAATGTGGAGAAGCTGGTGCACGTTATGAGACATGCATTATTTTCCATAAGGGATTTGAGTGCGGCCATGGATAGTCAGGAACCAAGCTCCACACTATAGAACCTACTCCACACACACTAGTATCGTGTGGACTAGTACATCACCTTATCGCAGCTCTTTTTCTACTGAGTGTAAAAAGTTTTTGTCAACTTGTATGGATTTCAATCATTCGCAGTTAGTCTCTAAACCTACTCGAACTACTTTATCCTCATCGAATGTTTTAGATCTTGTTCTAACTAACGTGCCTGATCTTATCCCTTCGATTTTTTACCTACCTGGTCTCAGTGATCATTCTTTGCTGCATTTTGATGTACAAATTCCTGTGTGTATCCGAGTTAGTCAGACTAAACGCATTAGAGATTATAAACGGGCTGACTTTAACGCTATCAACTGCGAACTTGCTGGTTTTTCGGATGATTACTTACCAGGGTTTTCACAGCGTTCTCTTTGCGCTAACTGGGATTTGTTCAAGGATATCGTTGAACATCTCATTAACACTGTACCATTAAGATCTTTGAAGTGCGATCGGGAATCACCTTGGTTCATTAATGTTTTAAAACGACTCTCCAATAAAAAGAAGCGCTTGTTCCGCTCTGCGAAGTTGTTGAATTCTAAACAACGATGGGAGGCCTACTTTTCCGCAGCTGCAGAGTACAGAGGTGCGCTAAAAAACGCAAAGGACACATTTTTTAACCACACACTGCCTGCTATGCTGGTCAATAATCCTAAACAATTTTGGAATGTAGTTAACAAGAAAGACCCTTCCACAATACTACTTACTTCTTCTGGTGGTGTTGCCTTTCCTCCATACGAATGTGCTTCTGTTCTAAACAATATATTTGCTGCGGCATTTTCTACCAATGTTTCTCTTGTTCATCGCATGTGCCCTGTTTTTGATGCTCTTCCTATGGATCCTGTTATATTCGACGCGTCAGGCATCCAGTGCATCAAAGAAAATCTTAAGGTTGACAACATTAATTCGAAGTTTTTAATTAATACAAAGTACTATTGTTCCAAAATTCTTACTAAATTGTTTGAACAGTCTCTTGCAACAGGTTGTATTCCCAATGATTGGAAAATTTGGAAGGTGATTCCACTGCATAAGTCCGGAAGTAAACATTCTCCTGATAACTTTAGACCTATATCGCTCACTAGTATTCCGTGCAGGATCATGGAACACGTCATATATTCTCATTCCATCTCTTTTTTAGAATCTAACTCCTTTTTCAGCATTGCCCAGCATGGCTTTCGGAAGTCTTTTTCATGCGAAACTCAGCTAATATGTTTCAGACATGACCTTCATTGCATCCTTGACCACGGGTCTCAGGCAGATTGCATATTTTTGGACTTCTCGAAAGCGTTTGACACTGTTTCACATGAGCTTCTCTTTCTTAAATTCAGCAATCTTAACATAGACCCTAATATCCTTGCATGGCTACAATGCTTTCTTTCTAACCGTTCACAATTCGTAACAGCGATCAATATAAACTCTCATTCTTTGCCTGTCCGTTCCGGCGTGCCTCAGGGGTCAGTTCTTGGGCCCCTCCTTTTTCTCATCTACATAAATGACTTACCGGCTAACATTTTTTCTTCAATTAATCTTTTTGCCGATGATTGTGTTATTTACCGCGAAATTAAAGATGGTAATGATGTCTCTTGTCTTCAATCCGATATTAACAAGGTTCTTGACTGGTGTTTTACTTGGAACATGCCACTAAACATTAATAAGTGTAAACATGTACGCATTTCTCGTCTCTCTAATGCCCCTTCTTCTTATCACATTAACAACGTGTCTCTCGAAACCGTGTCATGTTATAAATATCTGGGTGTTTACGTTTCTTGTAACCTGTCTTGGAAAACTCACGTTGAATACATATTAAATAACGCTGATCGCATGCTTGGGTACCTTCGCAGAAATTTGTCACGTTCATCTACTTCAATAAAATTATTACTTTATAAAACATTGGTATGGTCCAAGTTAGAATATGCTGCATCTGTCTGGTGCCCTGGCATCGATTCACTCGTTTCAGATTTGGAAACTCTGCAGAACCGCGCATGCCGTTTCATTCTTTATAATTATCACCGAACAAGCAGTGTAACCGCCATGAAATCAACTTTGTCCCTACCACTTCTTTCCCACCGCAGATCTATAGCTTCATTGTGTCTTCTTCATAAAATTTACCACAACAGCCTTCTCAATCCTAAGTTACTGTCAAGACCATGTTACATATCAGCACGCGTTGACCACCGTCATAAAGTTGGAATCCCATCTTGTCACACCAAATGTTTTCATGACTCATTCATACCCCGAACTTGTGTCAGCTGGAATCACCTTCCCCACGACATCGCAGGTATTTCTGATAACAATGCATTTCGTAAAGTCCTTAATGTTTCCTTCTGAGTATGTGTCGTTTATTACTGTATAAAAATTGCCTTTCACTGTCTACACACTGTTTTAATATATCCCCACTGCATTCTAATCTCATTGCCTTCCCGTGTTTTCACTTTTTATGTATTCCTGGTTTATTTTTGTTTTCTCTCCTTGTTGTTGCTGTTTAGGCTGAATTTTTATGTATTCCCGATCCCCTCTGTAATGCCTTCGGGCCCTGAGGGTACAATAAATAAATAAATAAACTGCTGCAAGTTGATGAGTGGGGAGAAGGATTTTACGCCATTAATAGGTCTCTCCGCTACAATTGCCCTCTCCATGTCTGAAACCATCTGCTCCTCGCTCCTTTCAGCAATGTCTATTTCTTTTACAGGGTAATTTACCTCGCAACCCTCTCCCCTTAATGGAGGTACCAATTACAGCCGTAGTATCTGTTAAATTGCGTCAAACCCTGCATGGGAGCTCTGGTTACAGATTCAACAGTACAACAAATGCAGAAGGCCTTGAAGTTTTGTTTTTTGCCTTTATGTTCTAGTTGAAATCCTTCTTCTGATAATTTGTTCAAAACCTACACAAAGGCGCCCTGAAAGATGCCCATGTGCGGTTTGTCTCTTCCACATCAGAGACCTGCCAATGCAAAATTCTTAACTTTTGTCGGTGGCAGCTCGTTAATGATAAGTTGAATAGGCCAAGTTGAAGTACCACTCGACTTGAATGCAGAGCCGCCATCTGCATTCAATGTGAAGCTGATTCTGTGCCCACCTTGACTTGTAGCAGCAACAAAGTTCTGGTACATGATACCATGACAAATATCACGCAACGTGCCATTTTACTGGAGTGGCTGTGTGAGGTCGAGAAAGCTGCAATTTTGTAACACCTTGCACAGCTGTGAGGGAAGATGTAAGCGCACAAAAAAGGGTGTATCTGCCATGGTAGATGAGCCACAAGAACGACCACATACAGAGCATTCCAGGGGAATGTCTGCTACTGCCTCGTCGACATATGCTGTGCAGTGTGGACAATAATAATGGAAGCTCATACTTGTACCAGTGCTTTTCAAAAGCTTGCTCACTATCTGCTTCTACTGGGGGAGGACAGGGTGGTTAAAAAAACCATTTATCATATCAGTGAGGCTCAGTAGAGAACTATATTGTAACTTTGCCCTAAGTGCATACCTCAGACCATTACCAGCATATCACCTGCTGTCACAGTTAGCACTGACAGGATGTCCTTGAAGAGAGAGAGACAAATGCACTAGTTGCATCTTGGCTTGTTCTCTCAACGGTGGCATGACGTTTCTGGATACATAAGGAATTCACCATTAATATTCAGGATGAACTCATCCTGCAATACAAGTTTATATATGCTGCACTCATGGACGTTACGAGCGCCACTTCTGAGCGCTAATTCTAGCTTTCACAGTCTAGATCAGAGCGGGTTGTGATATGTAGGTTGCATAACGTGGTCTGAAATATGGCGGCCGATGACATCTGTGCAAACTGTATGATACACAAGAATGGCAAGTTGATGGACCCTGGACCTTCACGCCCATCTTGGCAATAGCAACCAGTGATAACAAAACAAATAAACCGGCCAGGCGCAAGCTAAAAGAAATACCGCAGAGATCTGCTCTGTCTCAAATGCTCGAGCGGTGCAGTGCAGATGAAGGGCAGCGAAACCTCAATTTCATAGATAATACTTCAGCTTGAGCGCTCATAAACCATGCAGGCACAAGTACCCTGCCACCGATATAGCAAAGCAGCTGCATTAAACTTTCACTTCAAGCAAACGCTCAATTGCTGTAGACAAGGATTCTTACATTTTGCATACAGGTGGTGGGCAAATGAAAAAGAAATAAAAAACATCAAAAGGTGCCTTTAAAAAAATTTGGTAAGATACGCATTATTATTACTATTTTTTTTCAGACTGATGCACCTTCATGCATGGCACGTGAAGAATGTATGTATGGTGTTCTCACAGCTTTATTCTGCTCATCCTCCGGACTGCACGCTGCTCCAACCTCGGAGTGTTCCTTGACACTGGAGGAGCATGGTTGGCTGTTTTCCTCCTCATTTATACTGATGCATCCCTCGGGTGAAGGCGAGCTGCACAGCGTCGAAGAGCTGCCTGAAGCAGCTTGTGAACTGACAGGCTTGTTTCTTGCAATACCGCCGCTGTCCACTGTGGAAGATTCCTGTAACAATGTTTAAAGGATCAGTGGGCAGAAGCGCGGCGGTCGCAAGCACACGTGATAGACATATGAGGTATGTTAGAACGGACGGTGGCGGCCGCACAGGCCATTGCCCCCTTGCCTTGAGACGAGTGGGCGCCAAATAGAGGGTGGGCGCCGAACGCGCCGAACCTCCCCGCACGACGACCTCGGAGGGATTATATGCCCTTTCTGGGAAAGGGGTTGGACGGTCGCGGTGGGGACGGGAGAGACGGGTTGTCAATTGTCAGGCAGGATGGTCAGTGAGTCGGTGGAGAGACAGTGTGTGTTGGGAGTGTGTGCTGTGTGGTGGACTTGCCGTGGTCGCTGATGTAGTGTGCCGCCTTTTCTCCTCCATGTAAATAAATGGTGGTTGTTGTGTTGTAGAAAAAGAATGTGTGTGGTGGCGAGTGATTAAAACGCCGAACGGATCACTTCGTTACTACAAGGTATGCTGTCAATACTCACGCCTTGTTTGTTTGCAAATGCGCGGTTGTACCAGGTGCGAGTCGATTTCGGCAGCTTGAAGATTTCATCGGTATTTAAATACTTTTTATATTTCCCTCTATGAGGCGCTCCATTACGATTCCGAACTTTCTTTATAGGACAACGCGCGTATCCCATTCCAGGAAATTGCCGCAAACGTGCCGCAAGCCGCCAGTACGGCTACGGCTAGCTATGTGCTGCTGTTCGGCCGTCTTTGCATGGTTACCAAACTAGCCATTAAAAAACATACTAAGAGCGAATTTGAGAAACTGAATTTTTACGCGGAAAAAAAAATAAAGCCATAGTTTAATTCAAGTTTTTGTAGCAACAACACTTCAGCAGGTTTCGCCGGTTTGACGCTTCGATTTGGAATCATCCACATCGCCATCGCCACTCTAACAGGGGCCATCAGTGCCATGGCGGTCGCTTTGTCGAAAAATGTTACCGCAGTCTCGTTACCCTCGTTTAGGCCGGCAAAACCATGGGTACTCACGCGTACGTACGCTATAAAGATGATAAGCGTTGCGCTATTACCCACATTGACTATATCAGAGGATATAAGGCTAGTGACGACTCTGACTTCAGGTTAGCCTACTGTCCTGTGAAATGGATTGAAGATGACGGGAGCTACGTTTATTATCGTGCAAGAGTATTGTAGCTGAGAGGTAAGTTCGAACTGTCACTTTTGTCATCCACCTGGGGGGTTTCAAGTGTATCTCCGCAGAGGAACAAATAGAAACAATGACTGTTTCAACGCTCAACGCGCACTATCCGAAAGCTGTTTATCTGTCGCCAATGCTGCAGACGGTTATAATTCTGATCAAATCAGGAAAGTACATCATCTAAACTTCGTATTCAAAAAGCAGGACTGTAGTACGCAATCTCTGCGTCAATTTCAGCACGAATAAGCGAGCGGTTCAGCCGAGAGAAGCATTTTACGGTGCGCGTTTAAAGTTTTAGCGTTGCAACTACCTATATTTAAATGCGCACTGGTTGCACGACCGATCAGTTAGAGTCTCAAATAGCGTAGTGTGAATGAATGTATACGTGATAATTCAAACAATGTGCACTGGTCGCCACAAAACTCAACGCTGTCGATATTTGTCTTTGTTTGGCCACAGATTCAGCTGCGTAAAAAGCTATTCTGCACGTCCGGTCATGAACAAAAGTGTGCGGGATCAATGAAAACAGGTCAATGAAAACAGTTGAAGCCTTCATCCACTGTTACACCAATTTGCTGGCTACCGAGACAAAAAAGAACGTTTGCGCTACTACAGTACGAAAACA